>NC_134530.1:46947220-47247220 GCF_050624435.1 Tenrec ecaudatus
GCTTTGTAGCTCCAGCCTAGAACTCGGCTCCCAACTCCAGATTCACATTCAGTTACTTCCTCCACATCTCTGCTCAGACATCCAACAAGAAACCGAGACGTAATAACTCAATAACTGAGCTTTGAATGCTCCCTCTATCTTCCCATCTCAGCAACTGGCAGCGCCATCCTTCCCATTACACAGGCCACGTGGCAGGGCATCCTCGACTCCTCTCTCTTCTGCCCACATCGGACCCCTCAGCTCTTCCTTCAGAAGACAGCCAGAGTCTGACCCTTCTCCACTACGATGCATGCCTAAGGCACCATCGTCTTTTTGTATAAAAAATGATCCCTTTATGGGGCTTCCAGCTTCCACCTCAGCTCTTCCGCCATAATCTAAAGGGAGCTTCTAAAATCACGAGTTAAATGGAGTCCATTTTCTCCACAAACTCCCCAATGATTGCTTCCTGCCAGGAGAAAATCTTAAGCCTTAAAGCCCCACTTGGACTGGGTGCTGTCTCCTTATGCTCTGCTTTCTTCTCTCTCACTTCAATCACATTGGCCTCCCACCTGTTTTCTGAACAGCCAGGCACGGTTGCACCTCAGGACCTTTGCACATGCTGGTCCCTCTTCCCCATTTATACCTCCACAGGGCTCTCCACTAGGCCTACGCTGGCCCCCCTCACCTCTGCTGCTTAACTTGTCTTTGGAGTGCCCGTCACCATCAGACAGGTGTGCAGTTGTTTTCTGTTGTGATACATAGATGTTCTTTTAATAATGCTTAAATTGTAAATGAGGTGGGGTATACATTTTCTTTATGTCTCCTCTACTATAATCTAAGCTCCATGAGGCTGACCTCGCCTTTTTCTCTGCTGCATCATTCAGAAGTGGGCATGGCACTCACTAATTGCCCAATAAATTTTTGCTAAGTGAATGAGGATGTTTGAATCACTGGAAGGCTATGTGTTGATATCTGCAGTGATGACTTCCTAAAGGATTTTTAAGCATTTGCTCATCTAGCAGATACTTTACAGGGTAGTTTTTTTTTAACTTTAACTCTGGTGAAACTATGCCTGGCAGATCGACACCCCTCCATCATGCACAGCAGGCGATGATGAATGTGTCACCATGCTCGCTCTCTATCTGAGTATCTACACACATTGTTTCCCTGTCATTGACTGAGACTCGCACGCCTGTCTGGGTTTGAGAGCGGAGTATTTTTCTCTTGTCGTTGATGGTTCTGTGTGGCATAAATAAGACTCATACATGGGCTGACCGCTTACTCTCTTGCCTGTGCAGTCTGGCACTGGGGTTGATGCCTCGGATGGGCTGCTCTTTTCACTCTGATGGCTCTGAATTCTTGGAGGAACCGTCAGAAGCCATCTCCGTGTGGGAAGCTCAGTTGCACATCAATAGCATGTGGTTCGTTTTCCTTTTGCTCCGGTAATCCATGATGGGCATCAAGATCTGGCCTCCGGATCTTCTCTTTCCCTTATTGCCACTGCCTCCGTGCTTCATTTTGACATCTCAGCCGGACTGGGGCCAGGTGAACTTGGTTCTCTTTGGGATGGGCGGTCCGAAGGCAGCAATGATGCTGGGGAGGAAATGCCTGCCACCTCCATAGACAATATAAATGCAGAGACTGGAGTGTTTTCTATATGTGCCAACTTTAAACCTAATTCCCCAGTCAGATGGATTTCCACTGCTTTTCTGAGCTGCTCCTCTCCCAGGGCTCGTTCTATGAGATGGAACAAGCATTTACTCGCCAGCAAGTATTCCGCAGACCCTTGCCAACTACTGCGCTGGAGTCTGAGTGGACCGAAGACTAAGACATTGCCTTCAAGTGGATCATCACAGTTGGGAGAGGCAGAGATGAAAAGAATTAATTTCCAGACATGATTGCCCTCTGTAAACCTTAGACCATAGCTATTGCCTGAGGGCTTCTTGAAGCCCAACAATAGTTTAGTCTAATCAGTGAAGAATGACTGCCTCCAGCACTGGAGATCTTTCAAGAGCTATTTGGGTGGAATCAAGCTGCCAGTGAGCAACTAGGAAGATAAGATAAGAAAGGTAGGGGTGGGAGGGGGCAGTGAGAGTTGTTGCCTGCTGTGGAATCCATTCTGACTCATGGGGACCCAAGTCCAGCTGCCCCGGTACCGTGTCCAGGGCTGGGATCTCTGCAGAAGCAGGTTGTCCGGTCTTTTATCCCACTGGGAGGACTCACGCTGACCGGTAAGACTGAAGAGACCAGCCTTGGGGTTCAAAGTGTTGCTAAAGGCGCCATCTGCCACGTCTTTCCCCTTCGGAGTGGCGATGGGTTGGAATCGTCATTTTTCGATTAGCAACCAAGAGCTCAACGGCTGCCCCATCAGGGTCCCCTACAGATCCTAAGGGAACACTAGACATGCCACTGAAGAATATGTAGTGAGACTCGATAAGATCTCTATGCGGCATTATTAAGTAGAGATATTTTTGAAAAGCCGGATTGCAAAGCAGCACGTGGTCTCCTTGTGTACACATATTTGACGTGTTTCGACAGAGAGGTGTTCAGAAAAGACAGCCTCGACATCTCTACAGTATGGCGGTCCCTCCCAATGGCTGGACTGACGTGGCGGGTGTGTGGATGGGTGTTTATGGCCCTACTCTTTCAACGTCTGTATGTTTGGGAGTGCGGGGGGGGGGGGGGGGGAATCCGACAGTAAAAGTTGAAAGAAAAAATGGTTATTTTGAGGGTGAGAGAATGGGAGATTATTTCTCTTCTTCTTGGTGTTATACATATTTTATCTCATACTCTATCACGAACACTTACTACATTTATAAAAATTATCAAGTTTTTCTTTCTTGTTTTTAATAATTAAGAACGGTTGCCCTGACAGTTGAAACATTTGGAAGACAAGTCTAATATCTGTGGCTAGAGAATTTGGAAAACGCATGATGCTTGTCATACAAAACTGCACCAGGGTTCAAAATGAGGTGATAGGAGAGATTTTAGTACTTTGATGAGTTAAAAAAAAAAAGGTTTTAAACACTTGTTTACAAAACAAAACACAAAAGTAACACACCATACCCATAGAAAAGGTTGGAAATATCCACCCCAAAATGTTAGCACATTTTCTTCGGGACATGAAATTACAGTTGCTTCAAACACCCCCCCTCCTTTTGCTTATTTTTCTGTCCCAAATCCATTTGCACCAGAGCTTGTTGCACTCGTGAGACGGTCCCCTCTGTCCAGTGTGGCAGCGGCGCTCTTCCAACGGGCTAGTGTGCCTGAGGAACGGAATGTCCCGATGGTGGTTCATTTTCATTCATGGACGTTTCTGTGTAAATGGCTACTTGGGACGAGTGGCTCCCGACTTGGGTGACACCGTTCTGTTCTCTGTTCACAAGGGATATACATGTGCTTTTGCAAAGGTGGATGCTTTATTTGTTCTGCCTACTTGGGCCATTCCCAGGTCCCGGGGAGAGACAGTGAGTGAGTGAGTGAGTGAGTGAGTGAGTGAGTGAGTGAGTGAGTGAGTGAGTGAGTGAGCGAGCTTTGTTAACTGTACGTCGTCCCCCCCCCCTCCCCTCTGGGTCTCAGCTGAGGCCTAGCTGGAGAAAGCAGCTGGGGGTGGTGTCTGGGGATCAGGATTTGGGGGGGTAGTGGGTGTTGTAAGGGTTTCTTGACTGGAGTCATTCCTTCAACAGTGACTGCTGGCCCTCCTCCTCCCCCTCCAAGCTAGCCCCCACCCGAGGTCCTGGGTTTGAGCCCCAGCTCAGCCACTGTGAGCACATCATTTCATCTTCCTACACCGCTTTCTCATCTGTAAACGCGGGGACATCACGACACTTGCCTGCCGATAGGTCTTTGGGTGCAGCGAACGGTTTGTGATCGGCTACTAACCAAAAGGTTTGTGGTTTGAGCCCACTGAGTAGCACCATGGAAAAAGACCAGAAGATCTTCCTCATCCCTCGCTGGCTCTGGCTCACGGCAACCCTGTTTATAGAGGAGACTCATGTTGGTCTTTCTGGAAACAGACTGCCGTGTCTTTCTTCTGAGGAGGGGCTGCTGGCTTCAAACCACTGACTGTGGGTGAGCAGGCAGGGAGGTCACCATTGTGCCTCAGGGCTCCTTGCCCACAAGGATGACAGCCCAGAGAACCCTGTGGGGCAGGTTCCTCCAGACTGTCCCATCACAGGAGTCAGAACCGGCCAGGTGGCAACAGGTGTATTTCTCTGCCCTGCTAATCCCATTGAGCGGGGTAACGCGGGGGCTGTCTATTCCCATGAAGAGTCACAGTCTTGGGAACTCACAGGGACAGTTCCACCCTGTCCCATAGGGTCTCTTTGAGCCAGCATTGACTCAATGGCTCTTTTTGGAGTCCCATTGGATCATGGTGGAGACCCACTGATCGACCCACTGATCAGGTTTGGGGGAAAGAATCCAAGGTCTGCGGGGGAGATGCTCGTGGTCAGAGACTATGCTCCCCTGAAGGGATTGTTAAGGCATTACCATTGTCAGTACTTGATCACAACACAGTTTCATCACAACACTGCAATGTTTAGGCTTTTTTAAAAATCATTTTATTAGGGGCTCATGCAACTCTTATCACAATCCATACATACATCAATTGTGTAAAGCACATTTGCACATTCTTGCTCTCATCATTCTCAAAACATTTGCTCTCCACTTAAGCCCCTGGCATCAGCTCCTCATTTTCCACTCCCTCCTTGCTCTCCCCTCATGAACCCTTGATAATTTATAAATTATTATTTTGTCATATCTTTCACCGTCAGATGTATCCCTTCACCCATTTTTTTGTGTCCATCCCCCAGGGAGGAGGTCACATGTAGATCCTTGTAATCGGTTCCCTCTTTCCAACCCACCCTCCCAGTATCGCCACTCACCACTGGTCCTGAAGGGATCATCCGCCCTGGATTCCCTGTGTTTCCAGTTCCTATCTGTACCAGTGTACATCCTCTGGTCTAGCCAGATTTGTAAGAGAATTGGGATCATGATAGTGGGGGTGGGGGAGGAAGCATTTAGGAACTAGAAGAAAGTTGTATGTTTCATCGTTGCTACATCGGACCCTGTCTGACTCGTCTCCTTCCCGAGAACCCTCTGCAAGGGGATCTCCAGTGGTGTTTAGGCTTTTATTTTTTTTAATTGTCTTATTGGGGGCTTGTACAACTCTTATCACAATCCATCCACATGTCCATTGTGTCAAGCACATTTGTACATTTGTTGCCATCATCATTCTCAAAACATTTGCCTTCTGCTTGAGCCCTTAGTATCAGCTCCTCATTTTTGCCCTCCGCACCCCAATGTTTAGTTTAAGCATAGTTAAAATATTAACAGGGTGGGGGTGGGGAGAGTGTAATCATTCACCCATGTACCTTTTGTGGGCCCCCTACAGTGTGCCAGGCCAAGGTGGGGTAAAGATTGATCTGGAAATGTAGACCTCCCTCAGGGCTTTGCCCTGGGCCTTACCCAAGGAGCAGCTGTGTGAGGAAGTCACATGAAGAAAAAGCAAGAGGCCGGCCCACTGGGCTCTGCCAGGGTACTGGGCACCCCACGGAACAGCACCCAGCTATTGATTAACAGACACTCAACTCGAGGGACATCAAACGCTCTGTGAAAAATCCCACATTAATTTCATGAACATTTGGAAGCCCTGCGGCCTATCATTTCTCACTGAGATAAGGGTTAGGCAAGAGGAAGCGCAGAGTACTGGGAATCCTTGCCATGGGAAAGCTCTGCTGTGGGGGGTGGGGGTGGGGGCATCAGGAGAGGCTTCTCTGTGGAGACCAGGGACTGAGGAGTTTACAAAGGGAGAGGGGGAGGAAGAAAACCAGGTCCCGAAGGAAGAAGCAGCATGTTCAAAGACCCTGCGCGGGAGGAGACAGGGCAGTCCTGAGGCCAGGGTGGCTGGAGCCAGAGGGCAGAAGGGCTGGGCATAGTAGGTAGCAGGGGAGGGTCTGGGGAGCCAATAAACGGCTGCGGGAGAGGGGCAAGTTGAGCAATGTGCATTTGGAGATGAACTCTGGAGCTGCAAGGCAGAAGCAAGGGTACCTGGTGGTGGCTGATGCAAGAGAGGTGGCAGGGGGATGAGAGCCTGGGAGGAAGAGAGATGGATAAGACTGGGGCAGGAGGGCTCCTCCGGGGCTGCGTTCTGTGATGAGGAAGGTCTGCCGGAAGCTGACTAGGGCAGCGGTTTTCAACCTGTGGGTTGCGACCTTTTTGGGTGTCAAAGGACCCTTTCATATATTTCCAATGGTCTTAGGAACCGAGACACCGCTCCTCTATCTCCAGGTGGGTCGGTCCACACAGATAAGCCACATACGAGTACCCATGCTACAAGACAAAATTTCATCTATTTGTAAATAGAAATAGTTCACAATATCTCATTACATGTTGTTTTTATGATTCATCACTATGCTTTTACTACGTTCCATTTGTAACAACGAAAATGCATCCTACCTATCAGATATTTACATGACAATTCATCACAGTAGCAAAATGACAGTGATGAAGTAGCAACGAAAATAATTTTATGGTTGGGGGGGTCACCACCACACGAGGAATGTATGAAAGGGTCGCGGCATGAGGAAGGTTGAGAACCACTGCACTAGGACACCCGGCCGGTCTCTCCAGGGCTTAATGGAATGGGTTGCAGCACCCCTGGTGGAGAACAAGGAAAAAGATAGTCTCTGCAGATGACCCCTGGGCCCCCAAAGTCAGTGTGCTTGGGGAGCCGGAAAACTTACACATACAAAGTCCTGCCTGTGGGCTTTACCAGGAGCCAGATGGCAAGTGGCTCCCACGTTGACTGCTAACCACAAGGTGAGCAGGTCACACCACCTTGGAAACTCTTAGGGGTGGTTTTGCCCTGCAGTAACACCATAGGGGGTGCTGTGGCAGAGTGGTTACAAGTTGGGCTGCTAACCACAAGGTGGGCAGTTCAAAACCACCAGCTGCTCCTTGGAAGAAAGATGAGGCTTTCTCCTCCCGTAAAGACCCTGTCCTAGAGGCTCACTATGAGTTGGGATGGACAGGATGGTGGTATGTTTGGGGGCCTAACCTTGGTGTGGTTTATCCACATCATCCTGAGAGGCTGGTGTTGACACAGAGAAGCACAGCAATTGGTGTGTGACCTCCTTTCAGCCAGGGTGCCATACTGCTCTGTGGTTTGGGGTGGTCAGAGGGGTGCCAGTGAGGGCTAGATCAGTGGGTCTGGACCTCCCTGCAGCCAAGCAAGGGGGGAGCACAATCTTGGAGATTAAGAATCAGAATAAGACAAGATCAGATGTGCATTTAGGGGAACTCATTCTAGGGCCAGAGAGGAAAACTAAGACCCAAGTGAGTCCCAGAGCCTTGGTGGCTCGGTGGTAGAATCCTCTCTTGAGTCTCAGACCCTTTATCCAGCTGCCCTCTGGACACCATCTCTTGGCTGCCCCCCAGGGCCATGTCAATGCAACACATCCTCAGCCAAGCATCCTTCAGGCTCTGGGACTCGGGAGAGAGGGACAACTGGGAATGCAAGATTTCAACAAAGGAAATCTGGGGCATGAGGTGTGAATGATTGGGAACTGTATGCTTAACATGGGTGCATTTTATGGTACAGAAATGACTTCTCAAGGAAGTTCAAAAAATGGAATGATAGAAAAAGCCCCCAGCGAGTCTTGAATTTTCTTGGAAGTGATAAAGAAGGAAGGGGGAGAACGTTCCAGAAGACTGAGGCCTACAGCAGCGCTGAACCTCCAAAGGGCACAATGCCCAAAGCTCCTCGTCTGAGTTGGAAAAATTTACGGATAAGACGTCATCATTGAAATTAGGTGGTAGCGAAGCAGGTATGTCCACGGGACACTGCATAAAGGCATTTGGTCCCTTGATGGATCTTGTGATGGGTGAACGTGTGGAGCTGGCAACTGGCGGGCGGACCATGGAACAGCATTGGGATGGTGGTCAGAGGCGGCAACGATCTGTCATGTTAGAAGCCTTGGAGGGAGGGTAAGTGTTGGCTTATGCTCAACAGAGGCATCAATTGCTTCCACGCGCGCCTCTCCAAAGGACCTGTTTTACTGCAGTGTAAAAATGAGGAGGCTATCCACATGTTTCATGTTAAATAAACTTTTGTTTAATAGTTGGGAAAAAAACAAACCCAAAGAAGAACACAGAGGGCCAAGGGCATGCCAAAAGCCTGGTGACACGAATGGATGTAGATGTGCGTCACAGAGTGTGACAGAAGTGAGGCAGCTTGGGACAGGACACCAAGGATGTGACAAGTTACAGAGTCTCTCTGGAGCCGAGTGTAATAGTCGGATTACTGAGCAGAGCCAGAGAGCTTGCATTCTACATTGACCGACTCTCCCGGAGAAGTCTGGAGGAGGAAGGCCACCCAGGAGTCCACTGGGTGTTTAACTAACTTTCCAGGCTGAGTGTGGCCACAGGCAATGCAGGTCCCAATCACACCAGGCTGGCAGTGCACCCGCCCAGGGACCACTGAAGGACCCATCACTGACGCTGCCATGGTGCCATCTCCTGCCCAGTGGGCGGAACTTCCCTGCCTGTTTGAAAATCCCCTTGCCCCGACTTTCCCTGAGGGGCATAACAATTCTTCCGGCATTTTTTCTACTCTCCCCTCATTGTTTCCCACCCCAGGCCTTGTGAGCTGAGTAGGCCTTTTCTGTCCTCTTACCTACAGGAAGACCAAAGCTCAGAGAAGAGAGCTCAGGGGATCAGAGGATGGCTCAGGGTTCAAACTCCTGTCTGTGAGGGGCTGTGTACACCCCTCCTGCCTGCAGAGTGCACTTGGACCCCAGAGCATGCACACTGAAGCCAGCTCTGAGAGCATGTAGACCAGTAGCTTCCCTTGTTGGTTTACTGGCAGGGGAACCGAGGCTCAGAGAGTGGCCTGAACTGGCCCGTGTTTGGGTGGGGTGGGGGGTGGGGGTTAACACAGTGGTTACTTCAGCACCTGCAGGGGACTGTGCTGAGGTTCTCAGGCTGGGCAGAAGCCCCAGAGAACTGCCGCCAGGTGACATTTCCCTTGGTTTCCTGGGTGGGACTCTGGTTCAGGAAGGAAGGAGGGGAGAAAGAATGAAATTGCAGGTAGCATGGGGAGGGACAGTGAGCTGGGAGAGGAGGCAGGGCCCCTTAGAAGGCAGAAGATGGGGCCAGAGCAAGACCAAGGTGAAAGATAAGCACAAGGCAGCTCCCACCCTGGGAGGCTAGACACTGTGCTAGGGCTTGTGTAAGCATCATCACCCGTAACCCTTTCAACAACCCGGCAAGGCGGGCCGGTCACTGCCCTCACCTGCAGTTGAGGGGCTTGTCCCGGAGGACAGGTCACACTCCAGTCAAGATGAAGCTGGACTCTGAGTCCTGGCCATGCAGCCACCAGGAGAAAAGAGTTGATGGAAATTGGAGAGAACGGAGCTCAGGGTTATTAGAGCAGATGTCAGACAAGGGGAGGGGGGAGGGGAAGGTAGCAGAAAGATTCTGTATATATATCATCATATGTGTACAAGTATGTGTCTTAGACTCGGTTTTCTAGAGAAGCCAAACTAATAAAACTTTAGTTTAGAAAGATAGATAGATAGATGAAGATGTGTTTAACTCATGGAAATGGTTCACACAGTCATAGAGGCTGGCAAATTCCAATTCAGTGGATCAGATGTCAGGCTGGAGGCTTCTCTTGACTTATGTCAGGCCTGATGGACCCGAGATCATCAGGTCTGATAGCAGATCTGACTACAGAAGAACATAAATCCAAGGTTGACAGGTAAGATGGCAAGCTGCTGACAACTCCCAGGGTCAGCAAGCAATCTGGCAGGACACTGGCTCCAGACAAAGATCTGGAAGTGAGATGGAGAATCCAGGTCCAACCCAAAACAAGCAGGCTTTGCCCAAGCACCCATATCTTTTGGAATCAGATCACACTTCTGAGGAAGCCCCCTTTCACTTGTCTGGCTGTCCATAGCAGTTCTCATCATGGAAGTGACTCGATTACAGTAGATCTCATCATGAAGGACCACGTCTAAACTGCCAAGCCACTGAGAACCCTGGCCCAGCCAAGTGGACACATTACCTTGACCATCTTAGTCTCTGTGGCATGTTGCTGTTGTTGCTGTGTTGTTGTTAGGAGCCATCGAGTCAGTTCCAATACACTGCCTGTGTTCGAACCCATTGCTGCAGCCTCTGTGTCAATCCACCTATCTTGTTAGGGTCTCCTTCTACATTGCTGCCCCTCTGCTTTACCAAGCATGATGTCCTTCTCCAGGGCTGGTCTCTCTACTGATAACATGTCTAAGGTATGTGAGACCAAGTCTCACCATTCTTGCCTGTAAGGAGCTTTCTGGCTCTAATTCTTTCAAGAAAGATCTGTTTGTTCTTTCATCAGTCCGTAATATTTTCAGTCCTCTTTGCCAGAACCAGAGTTCACATGCACCGATTCGCCCTCAGCCTTCCGCAATCAGCGTCCGACTTTCACATGCGTATGAGACAATTGAAAACGCCATGGCTCGGGCAGGAGCCCCTTAGTCCTTGCCTTGGGCGCTTCAAAGAGGTCTGTGCAGCAGATTTACTTGATGCAAGGTGTCATTTTAGCTCTTAACTATTGCTTCTGTAAGCATTGATTGTGGAGCTAAATGACAAGATATTTGAATCTTCAATCTTTTTTTTTTCTATTTACCAGTTGGGGCGATTTTGGTCTTTACATTGAGTTGTCATCCACACTGAAGGCTGCAGTCCTCGATCTCCATCAGCAAGTGCTTCAAGTCCTCCTCACTTTCAGCAAGCAAGGTTGTGGCATCTGCTCATCACAGGGTGTTAAACCTTTTTCTGATCCCAATGACACATTATTTTTCATTTAATCCAGCCTCTTTGATGATTTGCTCGGCGTACAGATTGAATAAGTGTGGTGAGAGGACACAACCATGACGCACACCTCTCCTGATTTTAAACCATGTAGTAGTCCCTTGCTCTGTTTGTACAGGTTTTGCATGAGCACCGTGAAGGGTTCTGGAATCCCATTCTTCTCAAGGCTGTCCAGAGTTTATTTGGGTCCACACAGTCGAACGCCTTTGCATAGTCAATGAAACACAAGTAGACATCTTTCTGGTATTCACTGCTTTGACCCAAGATCCAGCTGACATCAGCAATGATAGCCCTTGTTCCATGTCCTCTTCTGAATCCGGCCAGAACCTCTGCCAGCTCCCTGTCCATGTACTGCTGCCACTTGACCTTGCATCAGTGCAATTGATGGTCTGTTCCATAGTTGGCCTCTGGCCTGGTTTCAGCTGCAGATCTTAAACTTCTCCGTTGTCTCATCCCCCAGATGTAGTCAACTTGGTTTCTGTGCATTCCATCCGGAGAAGTCCACCTTTTGTGTTTTTGAGAGAGGGTATGAACACGTCACTGGTCTTACAAAATTCGATCATGCTACCTCCGGCTTTGTTTCTATCACCAAGACCACATTTTCCAACCACTGCTCCTTCCAACTGCCAACAATCATCCAGGCATCTTGATGGCATCTTTGACCCATTTCATATGGAAGACATTGGTATAATTTTTCAATTTCTACACAACCACCACCCTTAGTGGTTGGTGCATAAATTTAAATAATAGCTATATAGACTGGGTTTCCTTGTATGTAGATGGATATTATCCTGTCACGGACAGTATGGTGCTTCAAGAGAGATCATGAAATGTCCTTTATGATGATGAATATGACACTATTCTTTTTTAAAAAAATCATTTTATTGGGGTCATACAACTCTTATCACAATCCATGCCTGCATCCATTGTGTCAAGCACATTTGTACATTTGTTGCCCTCATCATTCTCAGAACATTTGCTTTCTACGTGAGCCAACACTCTTCTTCTCAATTGTGTCATTCTGGCATAGTAAATGATACGTTTTTTTAATTCACAATGGTCAAGACCAGTCCATTTCAGCTCACGAATGCCTAGAATACCCCGCTGTATGCATTGCGTTTCATTTTTGACGACTTCCCATTGGACTAGATTCATACTTGGCACAGTTCATGTTCTGTTTGCAGCTATTTCAACCCAGGCCTCACCAGCAGAGGAAGGGTCCGGAGGCTCCACTCCCACGGGCCGTGTCTTCACGGTCAACTCCACTTTGAGAAGGCAGCTCTTCTTCAGTCATCTTTTCATGGTCTTCTGACCTGAGGAGCCCATCTTCGGACCCTCTCTCTGACCAGGTCTGCTTCAATCCATGAGATTGTCAGTATCTGACAATTCTTCGATGCTATCTGTATGGTTCCCCATGGCTAATTCTTCAGAAGTGGATAGCCTATTCCTAGTCTGTCCTTAGTCAGGAAGCTCTGCTGAGACCTGTTCACTTTGGGTGACCCTGCTGGCATTTGAAATACCAGTGACATAACTTCCACCACCACAGCCACATAGAAAGAACCACACAGTGTGACAGACAAGTGGTGGACATGTGACACGGGTAGGGAGAAAGGGACTGGGTCACATCTCAGTCATAGTCATGCGTGTGAGTTGTCTGACCATAGCCAAGCATGCGGAGTCCAGTGAGGGGCCTGAGAGGCTTTTTTGTCCTGCCCATCTCTGGGACTCCTGGACATCCTTCCCAACTCATATCAAAAGTCACCTCCCCTGAGAAGCCCTCCTAGATTGCTGAAACATACTCACACCTCTCCCATCCACAGCTCCTTAGTCACCGTGTCCATGGTTAAAGTATCCCTTCAGCAAGAGTGCTTTGTTTGGACACAGTTGGGATGGGCAGGTACATTCCAGAAAGCTAGATAAAATAGACGTGCAGGGATGGGTTTGCAGGAGGACGCAATGACCTTGAATATTTTGAAGTCTCCTCAGGTCCAGGCTGGGATTAATTGGAGGCTTATTAAGCTAGAGTCCGTGAGTAGGCTGAACATCAACTCCGCAGCTGCCCAATGGACTGTAAACAACTTGACCCCTGATGTACTGCAGAACCTGACAACACAGAGCATTCTGGCACTTAATAAATACCTGCTGAATGGACGAGTGGATCAGGGATTTGCACACAGGGCTGGGGAGGCGGTGTGTGTGTGTGTGTGTGTGTGTGTGGGAGGGGGGGTGGTGGTGGTGGAGGTAGTGGTAGAGGTGGTGATGATGGGGTTGAAGGGAAGGAAGCCGCTAGAATGCCTGCTGTGCCCTGTGTCATGGTGCCCCCTGGTGTTGGGTCATGCACAGCACAACTGGTGGGTCCACACCTGGGGCCCTGAACCAGTCCTTCTGAGGTGGGCTAGCTTGCCTTCAGAGCTGCCATAGTCAACCCTGGAGAAGCAGGGAGCCAGAAGGTCCCTAAGTGAGTCCTCTTCCCCCTGATTGCTCCTGGCAGCATGGCTGTCTCACTTCTCAGCTCCCTCAGAGCCGCAGAGTCTGAGAGACTCCACTGACTCTAGAGCAGAGGGTTAAGACCCAGCTTCCCTGACCACAGCCCACTGAGGCATCAGAAGAACCTGGCTCTCAGCGGGGGGGGGTGGCTCTCCTGGGAGGTGTGCCCCAGGCTAGGCAGGAAAGAGGGAGGCCAGGGCTGATGGCAACAGTAGCTTGTCTCCTTTCCTCCTAACCACCACCCCAGGCAGCAGGTGGCTGACTTCTCCTTGCCACCTCCTTCCTCCCAGACACCCTCTTGCCCAGGTGCCAGGAAACTAAGGAGGATAAACAGTCACCATCCCCACCACTACCCCCACTCCTCCACCCGCCAGGCAGCAGGGCCAGACCCACACCAGCCTGACTCCCCGCACTCCCCCTCAGCTTCCCTGAGAACTGGGCAGCGGAAACAGAAGCTCCGCTTATCACCCTGCCCCCGCCCCCCCCAACTTCACATGCCCCACCTGCACTTCCCCTCCGGGACACCTGGGCTGCAGTTTGGGCAGCCTGTGGCAGAGGCAGAGGAAAGTTGTCGCTGCTTCCCTCCTCCCTGTAATCCACTCTGGATGCGCCCACTGGAAGTGTGTACTCGCCAGTGACCTGTACTGTCGTCACGGATATGTGCAACAATCACCACAGCCATGGTTCGAAAACAACCCTCTATCAAAAGTAGAAATTAATTTAAAAAACCTGTCTCCTGAAGCTAGCCTCTTTTTTCTACGAACTGAATTGTGTCTCCCCCAAAATAGGTAGCGTAAGTCCCAACCCCTACGTCTGTGGCTAGACAGAAGGGAAAGAATCAAAGTGGATGTCAGAAGAGACCCTGAAACTTGCTCTTCGTTGGAGAGAACGTAAGGCAGTGGAAGCAACGATAAAGTCAACGAGTCGAGTAGAAAACAAAGCCAAAGGGCAACAAAGCCACATCTTATAATGAAATGTGTAAAGACCTAGGATCCGAAAACCAGACAAGGTGGAACACACTCAGCGTATCTGAAGTGGAAAGAACTGAGGAAAAAAACTCAAGCCTCAAGTGGTGAGATTGCAAGATTCCGTGGGCAAATTATCCAACGACCCAGCAAGGATCAAACAGAGATGGAAAAATACATAGTCACTATTCCAAAAGGAGCTCGTAGACCACCCACTGCTGGTTAGCATAAGAACTCATGCTGCGCTGAAAGCATTGGCCAGAAACAGGGCTCCAGGAATCGATGGACTACCGACTGAAATGTTTCCACAAGCGGCAGCACTGGAAGCGCTCACTCATCGATGCCAGGACATCTGGAAGACAGCCGGTTGGCCAACGGACTGGGAGCGCTCCACCTGTATGCTCGTTACAAAGAAAGGTGACCCCACAGAACGCTCGTCTATAGGATAATGTCCCTCATGTCACATGCAAGTAAACTGTTGCTGAGGGTCATCCACCAGCAGCTGCAGCGGTCCATTGACAGGAAACTGCCAGAGTCAGGCCCGTTCAGAAGAGGACGTGGAATAAAGGATGTGTCATTGCTGATGTCAGATGGATCTTGGCCCAAAGAGAAAATACCAGAAAGATGTTTACTTGTGTTTCATTGACTATAATTCGACTGGATCCTAATACACTGAAGAACTTTCAGAAGAATGGGAATTCCAGAACACGTCAGTGTGCTCCTGCAGAACAAGAAAACACTACTGCATGTCTTAAAATCAGGAAAGGTGTGCATAAGGGCTCTATCCTCTCACCAAACGTATGCAATGTGGATGCTGAGCACATCATCAGAGAAGCTGGATTATATGACGCAGAATGGAGCATCAGGATTGCAGGAAGGCTCATTAACAACTTTCGATATGCATATGATACAATCTTGCTTGCTGAAATCAAGGAAGACTTGAAACCCTTGCTGAGGAAGATGAAGGATCGTAGCCTTCAGTGTGGGCTACAACGCAATGTAAGGAAGACCACAATCCTCACAACTGGACCAAGAGTTCACACCATGACAAATGGAGAAAAGGTTGAAGTTGTCAAGGAGTGTGTCTTGCTTGGATCCACAATCATTTCTCACAGCAGCAGCGGTCAAGAGATCCAAGGGTATGTTGCATTAGGTGAATCTGCTGCACAAGACCGCTCTAGAGTATTGAAATGCAAGGTTGTTACCTTGAGGACTAAGGTGCGCCTGACTCGAGGCGAGGTGTTTGCCATCGCCTCCTACGCCTGTGAAAGCTGGACAGTGGGGCTGGAGAAGACCACGGAAAGTGCCACAGACGGCCAGAGCATTCCTTCGATGCAAGGATGGCCAGACTTCGTGTTACATTTTGGAAATATTGCCCGAAGAGACCGGTTCCCGGAGAAGGACACTCCATGCCTGGCAGCACAGCAGGGCAAGGCCCTCACTGCGATGGATCGACCCCATGACGGCATCCCTGGGCTCGGGGAACAATCGAGAGGGTGGTCCAGAGCCCGGTAGGGTTTCATTTTGTTGCGCATCAGAGCCGACTCTAGGGCACCTCCTAACACCATCTGCCACAACCCACTTTCCAAGCACTCTGCATGATCGTGGGGATCACACACCCCACTGAGCTCAGTCACATTCACTCTTTTTTAACCTAATACAACTTTTAAATGGATCAACAGGGGGGTGGACTAAGGTGTTACATTGTAACCTGACCTTATCTACTCTAATCATCTCCGTAATGCTCTTGGTCTAATAACAACGCTGTTCACACCCTCACTACGGGTCAGGGGGGATTCGCTGGAGGCTTAATCTATGTGTGACCCTGTGGATCTGATATTTTAAAGGGTAATCTGTGTGGTAGTTTGTATCAGTACTTTATTCCTTCTGATGGCCAGATCCGATTTCACTGTATGAATAGACCTCCCTGTTTTTATTCACTCGTCAGCTTATGGCTATTTGGACCTTTTGGCTATTTTGCCAAATGCTGCTGTGTTAGGCGGGGTTCTCTAGAGAAACAAAACCAGGAAACTTATGATGTTAGACAGATAGATACGTTTACATCGCGAAAAGGAATATAACTAGTCCAGAAACTAGTACAGAAAGCTCAGTCCAACTCCCTTTCGTGGGACAGTTAATGTAACAAAGGTTCTTCGGCTCACGTGGCCAGGGAAGCAGGCAGTAGGAAGACGAAGTGGTGAGGTACAGCAGAGGCCAGGAGCGCAGCCCAGCAAACAAAGCAGGTGGAGGTAGAGCGTCAAGGTGTAGTGATGGGAAGTGGCTGGCGGGAGATGCGTGTCTGGAGTGGAGGCAAGACGAGCGGAGTCGGCCTGCGGGCAGCAGTCCACTCTGGTCCACGGGTTGGCTTGGCCCCCAGTGGCACAGCGCACATGGTGAGGCAGGGAGGCGAATTAAGGCAGCACGCACTTCTGACCACCAGGGAGAGAAAGAGAGAGCCGGGCTCCAGCGAGCCATTTATCACGGTCACACCTCCAAAGGAGGTCATCAAGCTGAGACCTGATTGACAGGCTGGACTCCACCATCTCTTCTCACAGGTGCCCAGTTGGCACAGAAACCCTAGCCCAGCTGTTATAAACATTCATGTGCAGGTTTCCCTGTGGACCTAAGCCCTTGCTGATCTGAGCGGTCAGTGACTGGTCGCATCTGTGTTGCAGAAGGAAGACCACGGCAGGAATGTAGAAGGGAGGTTAGAAAGGGGTCTTCTGGAAGCTGGGGTACTGCAGTTCAAAGTCCTGGCCTCTCAGGGTGGGCTGAGGTCCTGGGGCTTGACCCTCGTTCCGGGCCTCGACGCTTTCAAATTCATCCACTTTTTCATCCTGAACTTCACCCTCATGGTCAGCCACCTACTCTCAATGTGTGGCCCTGAGCCTGGACACAGCAGCCTGGTGACCGGCAGTGCTGTCAATGTCTCTGGTGACATGTGTCCAGAACCTTGATCTGAGCACACCCAGGAGCCTTATTCCCCTGTAGGTGCTGCCCAGGCTCTCTGCCCCTTGGACTGAGGGTTTTCATCCTGGCTGGGAGGCTCTGAGCCGCTTGCCCTGGAGAGAAAGTTCTGGTAGATAAAATGAGCCCTCAAGCAGGTAGGCCCTCGCTGCCAATGAGAATGAGCTAAGTGTTCTCCCATCACCTCATTTAACACGAGGGCAAGCCAAAGAGTGTTGCTACCAGGATTCCCGTTCCTACAGACCTGCTCACAATAAAGCGTGTTTAAACCTGTCTCTGGGATCGGTGGATGGCTGCAGACTAGCTCTTTGAATAATATACTTGTCTTAGTCTCATTACGATGCCTTCAAAAAGACAGGTCTAATCAAAACAGCGGCTTCCAAGAGGACCTGCCAGGTCAGTTACATTCAAAGCAGAGACCTCGGTTCAGAAAATTATAGCTACTAGGTGTTGGGGTTCCAGAGGGGTAATTTTGGATGAGCTCTTGGCTCTCCAGCCCTCTGCGTCCTGGGCCTCTCGGACAAGCTCAGACTCATGGGCCCGCCTCCTCCCTCCTCCCTTCTCCCTCCTCTCACCCAGATCCCAGAGGCTGTCTGGGCCCAGGCCACTCCCCAGTCAATGTCCTGGTGCCCTCAGCCACCACGCTGGAGCTCCATCCCCTCATCCTCCTCAGATCCCTCGAGGCTCAGACAGACATCACCCCCCCCTCCCCGCATGGGACCCAGGCCCCAGGATTGAGCCACAGGGGGGAGGAAGTGAGACCCCAGCAGCAGAGGCAACCTGTAAACGTTTCCATTTAAACAACTAAACTAAGAAGTATGAAGTGAAACTCCAATCTCTGCGATCCGTGTTGGACCTTCAGGCAAGTGAAGTTCTAGAAGAAATAGTCTGGTTGCTTCTCATCGTGGGCAGGCCACTTTACATTCCTACACACAGATATGTTACTTCTGTCACCTGGGAGGGGGTGGAAAGGGAGGTATTTTTTTTAAAGAAGATAAAATCTGAAGGAAATACACCAATGTGTGGTAATGTATGGGTCGCTGCAGGATTGGGGCTCATTTGATGTTCTTCTTTCTGTTTTTCTGGGGCCTCTGTCTTGTGTACATGCTGGCTTATTTATTCTTTAACTTTAGTTTGCAAAAAGAAGACAGATCTGTGAGCACTGACTTGGAGCCGGGACAGAAGGCGCTGGGCAGTCCTCTCTGGCCTCCTCCGTCAGCCCGGCCGCAGGCACCATGGAAGCATGTTCTAGTCGACGTCGAGGCTCGGCAGTCACGGGAGACCTACTGCATGCCAAACTCTGGGCTAGGTGCTGGGGGACACATGGTGACTGAGCCCTGGTCCCTCTCCAGTACTACAGGGCCCGGATCACAAAGGTCCCAATAGAATCCGAGGAAACCAGTGGGGATAGCACTTTGGGAAGACAAGAAGCAGGAAAAATAGGAAGTGTTTAGAGGTGTGGGTTGTTTTTGTTTTCATTCGTTTATTTATTTATTAAGATAATTTTATTGGGGCTTTTACAGCTCTCTCTCTCTCTTTTGTTAAAAGATCATTTTATTGGTGGCTCTTAACAGCTCTTATAACAATCCATACACTCGTTGGAACAAGCATATTTGTACATGTGTTGCCATCATTATTTTCTAAACATTTACATTCTATTTGAGCCCTTGGTATCAGCTCCTCTTTTTACCCTCTCTCCCTCCTCCCCTCCCCTCTGGTGACCCTTGGATAAATGATAAATGATTATTATTGTCATATCTTACACAGACCACTGTTTCCTTCCCCCCTGGTTTCTTCCTCCCTCCTCACCCCACCTTCCCCCTACTCTCCTGGCATCACTACTTCTCAAAAGGAGGCTGAAGTCACAAAGGACGGACTGGTCCTGGGAGGACTCGGGGGCACAGGGGAGCCACTACTCGGTCACCCAGTTCTCCTCTGCCCTACAGCGCTGCTATGAGCTGGTATTGACGCGATGGAGTGTGTTGAGTTCATGGTCACCACCAAGGAGGTCTGGCGGTGGTGCGTTCCAGGGGTTGTGCTGTTGACTGCAAGGTGGGCAATCCCTGTTCTCATGGACCCCACAGTCTAGTAGAGTTGGAAATTCCGAGATGAGTGCCTGACTTCCTACCAAGGAAGTCTGGAGGGTTAGACCTGGGTTCAAGGCCAGCTCCATCCTTGGTTCACAGTAAATGAGCAAATGAGGCAGTAATGTCTCAGGACTCGCTAGTGGAGGAGGTGAGAATTCAGTGAGAGACCCCACAGGAGCGTTTGCATATGCATACGTTTGGTGCTTAAATGTTAATTGCTATCACTTATTACTATTATCTAAAGCCTATTGTCCCTGCCCCTTAACGGACAGGAGAATTCTAAGTCTTTTCTTCCACATGTACGTAGCCAACTTTTCCAGATGTCAAAAGCAATCAATATGTACCATGCCTACCATGAGATGTGAAGCTGAGCCCAACCCCATGGCTTTCAGCCTCCTCTCGATTTTGTGTGCAGAGCTCGTTAGGTGTCCTAGCTAGACTCAAACTACACAGGTTGTTGTCGAACGCTTTAAAGGTTCTTTGCCTTCCCACGTCACTGTGTGGAGCAGTCTGGAGCTGTTAGGTTGTCATCATCTGTGAGCCATAAACCCACTGGCGGCACTCAGTGGGTCTGTTCTAATTCACGTTGCTGTTAGACCTGCTGAGTTGGTCCCACTCGTAGTCGCCCTGCGCACGACAGAACAGAACACTGCGGTGCTGTGTTGTCCTCGGAAGTGTTCCTACGTTCCATCCCGTTGTTGTGTCCCTGTGTCAGTCCATCTTGTCCAGGGTTGTCCTCTCTTTTGAAACCCCTCCAATTTACCGTATATGCTTGTGTACACGAGCACATATTTACTGCAGTTTTGTGGTACAATTAGGTGCCTCGGCTGATATTCAGGTTGGCTTATACTTGAGTATATATGGTACCAAGCATGAGGTCATTCTCCATCACTCACAGAAGCCTCATAAGACAAAATAGAACGGATCTCTTGGTTTCCCAAGACAGCAAATGCTTGTGGAAGCAGACAGCTTTATCATTCCTCTGTGGACCCGCTGAGGGATTTGAACTACCTGAGGGTTAGCAGCCCAAGGCTTAACCCACTATGCCACCAGGGCTCCTTCTGTGTAGCCAGATTCATCATTAAATGAAAGTGGTAGCTAATGACTTGAATTATTATGTGCCAGACACCTGACCAAGCATTTTCCCTACGCAGAAATGCTGGATGAAGGCTTTTTACCTCCACTGCACATTAGAAAACTGGGGCCAACTGACGAGCGGATTAAAAAGCTGTGGTACATACATACAATGGAGCACTACGCATCGCGAAAAACAGTGATGAACGTATGAAGCACATCGCTGCATGGGAAGAACTGTAGGAAATCATGCTAAGCGAAGTAAGTCAGGCACAAAAGGACAAGTATAACATGAGTCCCCTGAGGTAAGCCTTTAAAAAAATGCACAAGGGGCATAGGGCAAAAGCTACTATATACACACATTCCTGGGGTGAGGACCAGGTAGTATGGCAGGGGCCAGACCAAATACAGGGATACACATGGTAGACAACTAAAAAGGAGGTGGGGAAAGGAAAAGATAATAATAATAAAGAAGTGGGTAGTGGGGGCACAGGGCACTAACCCACCCAAGGGGAGGGTATTGTTTATATCTCTACAGGGAAAAAGAGATCAGTCTTCAACCCAGTGCTGCAAGATGTGAACCCAACATGCCAGCGTGGAGTAGGGAACCAATGGAGAGGTCTGAGGGGCTGATCCAATCCCAACTACTATGTGGACACCTGCCCCTCCCCCAGAAGAATTTATTTCAAAGGACAACATTGAATCTGCAGCTCCGGGAGAGGGACAGATCTGATCGGAACACACAGGAGCAGATGAAGGGGGAGGAGGAGAGAGTGGAGCACAGCCTGGCCCACCAGGCCTTGAGGATAACGTTCCCGATTAGAGCAGCCAGTCCACAGAGAAGACCACATGGCCGACCCCAGTATGAGACACGACGTCCTTCACTGACCCATAACCCTACAGGGAACAACACTGAAGACACAGTGTGGGAATTGCGCCCGATCTGATCCCACCACACCAAGACAAAACACTAAGGGGGTGCAACAGAACAACAAGGGAATGGAGGGACAAGGTCCCCAGGGAATGCTGAAGGTGGACTTGAGGGCCAGGGCTTGGTGCCCCAACAGACTGGACTGGAAAACACTCCCAAAGGCCAACAAACAGTCCTTGAACTAACTACAAGCTTTTCTTTCTTGTTGTGTTTGGTTTCTTGTGTTTTGTCATTGGTTTGTTGTTGTTTTGTTGTATATTGTTGCTTGGTTTTGCTCTGTCTTGCTTTTGTGCATGTTATTATCTCCTCCGGTCTGTCTAAATAAGATAGGCTGGATGAACAATCTGGAGGAGAAAACAATGGGACCAACAGTTCCAGGGGGACATGGGAGAGGGGGAGGTGGGAGGAAAGGTAGTGGTGTTAACAAACCCAGGGATAAGGGAACAACAAGTGATCCAAATCAGTGGTGAGGAGGGTGTAGGAGGCCTGGTAGGGCGTGACCAAGGGTAATGTAACCAACAGGAATTACTGAAACCCAAATGAAGACTGAGCATGATAGTGGAACAAGAGGAAAGTCAAAGGAAATAGAGGAAAGAGCTAGGAGGCAAAGGGCATTTATAGAGGTCTAAATAAAGGCATGTATGTATGCAAATATATTTATATATGAGGATGGGGAAATAGATCTATGATGCATATATTTATAGGTTTAGTATTAAGGTATCAAATGAACATTGGGCCTCCACTCAAGTACTCCCTCAATGCAAGAATGCTTTCTTCTATTAAATTGGCATTCTATGATGCTCACCTTCCCGATACAATCGCTGAAGACAAAGTGGGTGAATAAGCAAATGTGGGGAAGAAAGCTGATGGTGCCCGGCTATAAAAAGATATAGCATCTGGGGTCTTAAAGGCTTGAAGGTAAATGAGCGGCCATCTAGTTCAGCAACAATGCCCACATGGAAAAAGCACACCAGCCTGTGCGATCACGAAGTGTCGAAGGGATCATCCGAACAAAAAACCATATCATAGTGAACGAGGAGGGGAGCGTGGAGTGGAAACCCAAAGCCCATTTGTCGGCCACTGGACATACCCTTACAGAAGGGTCTCAGGGAGGAGACGAGCCAGTCAGGGTGTGATGTAGTAACAATGAAACATACAACTTTCCTCTAGTTCCTAAATGCTTCCTCCCCCACCCCCACTATCATGATCCAAATTGAACCTTACAAATCTGACTAGACCAGAGGATGTACACTTGTACAGATAGGAATGGGAAACACAGGGAATCCAGGGCAGATGATCCCTTCAGGACCAGTGGTGTGAGTGGCGACACTGGGAGGGTGAAGGGAGGGTGGGTTGGAAAGGGGGAACCGATTACAAGGATCTACATATAGGCTCCTCCCTGGGGGACGGACAACAGAAAAGTGGGTGAAGGGAGATGTCGGGCAGGGAAAGATATGACAAAATAATAATTTATAAATTATCAAGGATTCATGAGGGAGGTGGGAGTGGGGAGGGAGGGTGAAAATGAGGACCTGATGCCAGGGGCTTAAGTGGAGAGCAAATGTTTTGAGAATGATGAGGACAATGAATGTACAAGTATGCTTTACACAATTGATGTATGTTTGGATTGTGATAAGAGTTGTATGAGCCCCTAATAAAACGATTTAAAAGGAAAAAGAAAACTGGGGTACAGTGCAGTTGAGTGCTAGAGTAGGGTTTCACATTTTATTAAGCATCCTGATAAATAAGTATTTGGTTGTTTCCTCAGTCTAGAATAAATTCCTAATGAATCAAAGGGCAGGCAGTCTTCTGAGAGCACCTGACTCACACTTGCCCTAGAGAAGGGTCAGAACTGGCCACCTTGTGCGCTCCTTTATCTGAGAGCTTGGCAGTCGCACGCTGGGTACTGTCCTTGGTGCTGAGGGCAAAATGGAATGCGCTGCAACCCTGCCCCTGGTGCTAGCGGTGTGGTTGGAGAGGGCTACTAGACAGAAGGAGGCAAGTGCTGAGAAGAAAATTCTAGAGCTGAGTGAGGGAGCCTGGGAGAGCCGCATTCTATTGGCTGGCCAGGGGAGAGCTTCCCTGATGACAGTAGAGCCGACGGCTGAAGCTGTTAGGGCCTTGCACGGAGAACTCTCACCCGGGTCAGCAAGTGTGCTAAAGAGCGTTCGTGCCATTTACTTACTGGTATCCACTGTCGATTCTGACTCATGGTGACCCATGTGTGTCCAACCGCTGTCCCCTCGGGCTTTCTGTGGCCGTAATCTCAGAAGGAGGTCACCAGGCCTTTGCTTTGAGGTGCCTCTGGGTGACCTGGAACTGCCAACCTTGTGGTTACAACACTGCACCCCCAGGAAATCCTGCGCTAGCCACTCCCACTTCTCAGGTAGGCATGTCGAGGCACACGTAGGATGACTGCCCGATGCCCCAGGCGTTGGACCCTGAAATCCACTCTTGAGGACCCCTCGGCTGGGGAGAGCCTTAGCCCAGAGCAGGTATGAAAATCAGCGTGCTGGAATCTTATGTTCATTTGTACTCCGGATGCCTAGTTAACGTGTTATAACTAATGAGTCCCTTCTGTTCTTTGATCCTCTGTTTCCCCATCTGTGAAACAAGTAGGTGGAACAGGATCTAAAGATGACTCGGGTTCTGGGTACCTCTGCTTCCTGAGGTGGCTGGCTCACCTGAGGGGCAGCGCCCGTGAGCTTTGGAAGAATTGCTGCCAGTGACTGGGTGGGAGGGAGCAGGCATTCGGTTTGGTGGTTTGTGCGGCGGCTTTTGTGCCTTGGCCTGTGGGGTGGGTGGTGGTTGCACTGTTTCTCAGGTGGGGAGCCTGAGGTGGAGAATGCAGAAAGAAATGACTTCAAGTTTCCTCGCAAGCAGGCAGGTGCTGGGACAGCGCCGGGCTCTGTCTCTCAGCTAAGGGAAGGGTGTGCTTCTGAGGTGGCTTTCCAGGTGCCCTGGTTGACAGGCTGGATGGTCCCCAGGCAGTGAGGGAACAGGACAGGCAGGAGGCTGCCAGGTGCACTGCACACCATCACTAGGAACCCGCCTGCCTAGTAGCCCCTGCAGGACGTGGGTGAGGTGGGGGTGACACCTGGGGTAGAGGCTGACTCCCTGGTGGCTCTGTGGAAACAGGCTTCCTCAAGCAGGACATGGTGGTGACCTCTGCCCCTGTCACATCAAAACCAAACTCACTGCCATCGAGTCAGATTCTGACTCAGTGACCCTATAGGACAGGGCAGCACGGCCCCTGTGGGTTTCTGAGACTGTCACTCTACACGGCCGTGAAAAGCCTTCTCTTTCTCTTGTGGAGCCACGGGTGGTTTTGAACTTCCAGCGTTGTGTTAGCAGTCCAGTGCGTAACCACTACACCCCTATGCTCCTTACAACGTCACCACAGAGGTCAAATTCCTGGAGATGCAGCATGCGGCCTGGGCTGAGGCCCTGCCAGGCAACCACGTGGGCTTCAATGGGATGGCGGTGTCCGTGAGGGGCGTTAGGTGGGGCCACGCCGTGACCCAGCCTCAGAACTGGAGAGCTTCCGCTCCCAGGTGCGAAGGCCCACTGGGAGCTTCTTCCTGCAGTGGCCACGCTGTCCTGTGAGCAGGATGAGTCACCAGGTTATTCAGAAAGTAGTCTCTGAGTTAGTGCTCTGTGCTAGGCCCGTCACCGTAGTGTGGGCGCAGCCAGGTGCCTGGGGCGGAGTCCTGATGTATAGCTGATGTGTGCCCTTGAGCGTGACAGTGCCTGTCTCTGATCCTGTGAGGTCCCACAATAACGTAGTGCTATAATAACATATTGTTACATGACACTTATAGAAAGCACTTATGAAGCGTGCATAATAATAAGTTCCTGTCGCCGGAAAGCAGTGGTTCTCAAGCCAGGTGGACTGGAATTGTCTGGACGCATTTCTTTTGTTTTTTGGGTTTTGTTTTTAATCATTTTATTGGGGGCTCATACAACTCTTATCACAATCCACACATACATCAATTGTGTGAAGCACATTTGTACATTCGTTACCCTCATCATTCTCAAAACATTTTCTCTTCATGTATGCTCCTGGCATCCGCTCCTCATTTTCCCCCTTCCTCCTTGAACCCTTGATAATTTATAAAATTATTATTTTGTCATATCTTACACTGTCCAACATCTCCCTCCACCCACTGTTGTCCATCGGTTCCCCCTTTCCACCCCACTCTCCCTTCACCCTCCCAGTATCGCCACTGGCACCACTGGTCCTGAAGGGATCATCCGCCCTGGCTTCCCTGTGTTTCCAGTTCTTATCTGTGTCAGTGTACATCCTCTGGTCTAGCTGGATTTGTAAGGTAGAATTGGGATCATGATAGTGGGTGGTGGGGGGAGGAAGCATTTAGGAACTAGAGGAAAGTGGTATGTTTCATCATTGCTACACTGCACCCTGACTCACTCGTCTCCTCCCTATGATTCTTCCATAAGGGGATGTCCAGTTGCCTACAGATGGGTTTTGGGTTGATGCCTGATCCCTTCGACACCTCATGATCGCACAGGCTGGTGTGCTTCTTCCATGTGGGCTTTGTTGCTTCTGAGCTAGGTGACCGCTCGTTTACCTTCAAGCCTTTAAGACCCCGGATGCTGTATCTTTTATAGCTGGGCACCATCAGCTTTCTTCACCACATTTGCTTATGCACCCATTTGTCCTCAGCTATCGTATTGGGGAGGTGAGCACACAATGATATGATTTTTTGTTCTGTCTTTAGCCATTAGGAAGGCCTCCTAATTGACTCCTGGGTCTTTCCACAGGGCTAGTGGCCCCCTCCCAACCACTCAATTTTTAAAAATAATGATTTCTTTTTTGGTAGTAAAATATTTATAATAATAAAAAATGCCTTTTCATTGTTTTTAAGTGTACAATTCAGAATTCCATTTCTTAAGACTTCCCAGGTACCCTCTGCATGGCTAGGCTAGACCCACTCCCCTAGAACATTCTAAACTCAAATTTAGGAAGAGTGGGAAGAGTCACATAGTAGGTGACGTGTTAGGCTGCTCACCCCAAGGTCAGTGGTCTGAATCGACCAGCTGATCCTCAGGAGGAAAATGAGGCGGTCTGCTCCTGACATGATGTGCAGCCTCAGGACACCTCAGGGCGGCGCTGCTCTGTCCTCCAGGGTCTCTGTCAGTTGGAGGTGACTCAGTGCAGTGGGTTGAGTCACCTTGGTAGGCACGCTGGAGGGCAGTGCTGAGGCAATCTCCTGCTACCTGAAAGGTTGGTGCTTAAACTCACCAGCGTCCACGGGACAACAGGAGGGGAGTATGCACCTGTAAAGGTTTACAGCCCCATAAATCTTGGGACAGTGCTCTGCTCTGAAGAGTCTGCGCAGAGTACACATGAAGTGAAGAGCCAGGCGTGTGGGAGTTTGGGAACATTTTTATGAGGGCTCTGTGCCAGGCTCTGTGTGAAGTGCTGGATCCTCAACCCGGAGAGCCGGTCCTGTCCTCAGGTGCTCCCAGGTAAGCTCTCCCAGGGGTGGATTTTCAACACGGCTAATCTGAGCTGTGGGCAGAGAGGCTGCCCCATGGATCACGTGGTGCTGGGTTCTTTGCTCCTGCCCCTGCTGTGAGGTTCAAAGCCAGGTGCCAGAGCTGTTCCCTCTACTACTGAAGGAGGGGTGCTTCCAAGAATCCCGCGTGAGAAGCAGCTGCTGTGGATGTAAGTGAGCCCCCTTGGCAGAGAAGATGCAGGATGCTCAGATGTGCATTCGGACGGCAGGCTCATGGGCACCTCCTATGACCGCCCTTTTTACGAGGGGCAACCCTGCAGCAAGCAAGCCCATCCATGCCACTGCCCCAGCACACTCTCGGCTCACTTTGTGTCTCTGGGCCACAGTTTGGGAATTCTCACAACATCCCAGCCCTTTCCATAATGCCCATTTCATAGATGGCCGTCTAGTGTGGCCTGCTTTGATATGCACTGGGAACCCAAAAATTCTTGGGACCCATGAATGTAAGCTTGACGACCTGACCTGGCAGCATTCTGGACCAGAACCTGCACACCCGTCTCCAGACTGGCAGTCTCGCCGGAGCAGCAACAAAGCATTCCCTCCCACCTTTCCCAGTGGAAGTGGGCCAGTCATGCCTCCAAGAATGTAAACTCTGGTGTGGGACTTCTGGATTCTCAATTATTACAGCCGAGTGACCTTGACAACTTCTGCCCCAGCGTCCTCACCAGTACAGACGGTGGGAGCTATGAGTTTGGGGCGAGTACCTGTAGCCCTCAAATTCCTGAAGCTTGTATTTGGCTCACTGGTCAGAGTCCCTAGTCAGTGGTTCTCAGTCTGTGGGTCACAACCCTTTTGGGGGGGTGTCAAATGACCCTTTCACAGGGGTCACCTAAGACCATGGGAAAACACATATATCTGATGGACTTAGGATCTGAGACACCGCTCCTCTATCCGCCTCCAGGCGGGTCTGCCCACATGCAGCTAGGCCCACCCATGAGTACCCGGCGTGAAGACTATTGCCCATGCGACCCCATGCTGCAAGACATTTATTTGCCATTAGAAATAAATATTTCACTATAGAGATTACATATTATTTTTGTGATGAATCACTATGCTTTAATGATGTTTGATTTTATAACAAGGAGAATCCATCCTGCGACTGGATATGTACATGAAGATCATCACAGTAGCAAAGTGACAGGATGAAGCAGCAGTGAAAGTAATGTGATGGTTGGGGGTCCCCCACACCATGAGGAGCTGCATGCAGGAAGGTTGAGAACCACGGTTAACTGGTTCGAGGCACACCCAGAGGTGGGTTGGTTGAGTGCACTCTCAGGCACCTCGGAGCAAAGGGCTGGCAAGCCAGTTCTGACCAGTCAGGGAGCACAGTTCTTCTCCAACACATCTGGACTTGCCCTGAGTTGGAATAACTTGGTGGCACCTGGCTTTATGTTTGCTCGTGGGGGCGGGGGGGCTCATTTGAGGGAGTCTGTAGTGTCCCTGACAGCTCAGTGGTTAAGCGCTTAGCGGTGTGACCCCCAGCTGTTCCACGGGAGAAATCTGTGGTGGTCCACTCCCGTCTGGAGTGCAGTCTCGGGAACCCACAGGGACAGGTCTACGCTGTCCGGTAGGGTCGCTGGAGGTTGGCATGTACTGGATGGGTTTGGTTTTGCGTTGAGATGTCCTCTAAGTTCCCCACCCCACCTGCCACTCGACCCCAACCCCCCCCAACTCCCCAGGAGGGCATATTTCTCCATGAGGTAGTTAGTTTATTGTGCCAACCTGGCTAATAAACACATGCGGGGTTAACTGAAGGGTGGAGGGATAAATGGCTCAGTGAGCCTCGTTTTTCTAGTTCTCAGGTCTCTTGCTTTCTGATGGTTGACCAGGGTGCAGCTGCCTTAGCCAGTTCCCTGCTTCAGCTGGCAAGGCTCACTTCCTGCAAGACATCCCTGAGGAGAAGCCACATGGACCTACCCCGATGCAGCCCTGGGTGCTGGAGCAGCCATGTGGAGACCCCTACCAGCACTGAGATGCTTACACATTCACTGACTCAACTTTCCTCCTGCAGTCAGTGTCATTGTGTGTGTGTGTGTTTTGTGAGACAGAGGAGGACTTTGTGGATTGGTGTCAGACATGTGGGCTAATGTTGGACTTGTGAGCTTGGGCAGCACTGGGTTGGGAGGTTTTCTTGATGTGCACTTAACCTTTATTTTAAACTCTCTCTTATACATGAGTTTCTGTGGATTTGTTTCTCTAAAGTACCCAGACTAACCCACTCCATATCCTGTGAGTCATCAAGGTGGTGGTGGAGAAGGCAGCTCCTGGCAGCAGAGTCACTGAATCAGCCAGGAAAGCTGTTTGGTTTTTGGTTTTGGTTTTGGATGCTCTAGGCCAGTGGTGGGATTCAGCCAGTTCATACAGCAGAACCAACATCTAATTTTTTATTCAGTTCAGTGAACCGGTTGTTAAAATGGCACTTGGAATCATCAGGGTCCTCTCTAAGGTGGGGGTTGAAGGGAAATAAGGAGCTAATACTGACGGTGGAGATGACTGTACAATGGACTAATTCTGGAGATGCAAGATATGTGCATTACATCTCAATAAAACTGTTTGGAAAAAATGAATGATCCGTTTGTCAATGGATCACTTCTTGGGGAATAGTACTCATAAGATTTATGTAAAGGAGGGATAGCTTCACCAGTCTTCTAGTCTGACCTTTGGTCTTGCTTCAGTGTTATAGCAATCTGAAAAGGAGACCGGTGGGGGAGGGGAGGGGGAAGTGAGGAGCCGATACCAAGGGCTCAAGTAGAAAGAAAATGTTTTGAGAATGATGATGGCAACAAATGTACAAATGTGCTTGACACAATGGATGGATTGTAATAAGAATTGAACATGCCCCTAATAAAAAGATTTTAAAAAATAAATTAAACAAAGTATGTAGGAATTTTTGAGTGAACAACTGATTTGCTCTGTAAACCTTCACCTAATTCACAATAAAACGTTTTTAAAAAGAAAGAAAAACAAAACAGACTCAATGCCAACTCATCGTGACCTACGGGACAGGGGTTTCTGTCCCTGTGGGTTACTGAGACTGGGATTCTTTCTAGGAGTAGAAGGTCCTGTCTTTCTCCTGTGAAGCAGCTGGTGGTTTCAAACTGCTGACCTTTCGGGCTGCAGTCCAATGTGTAACCACTATGCCACCAGGACTTCTTATGACCTATCAGTACAAGTTTATTTCAGTGCCAAAATATCTCATAATCCATGCATAGTTTTTCATAACACGCATTTTCCATCAGTGTTGAGAAGATCCTCAAATTGACCTCCCTAAGGCTGCTGAAGGTTGAGTGAGCAAAGGGCAAGAGAGGAAAGGAGATGGATTCTTTGGAGAACTGGCTCTGTTTTACATCTTCCCAGGTACATACTTCCCTCAAGATCGTTTCTTAACTTGGAAGATTCGACAGTGACAAGCTGTCAGCCCCTTGTTCCCGGCCCACCCTCACCCCCAGCCTTGCACCATCGCCGTGACTAATTGCACATCTGACTGTTTTGCTCCAAAGGGTTTTCATTGGTTGATTTTTGGAAGTAGCTAGCCAGGCCTTTCTCTCTAGTCTGTCTAAGTCTGGAAGCTCCACTGAAACCAGTTCAACATAGTAACACGCAAGCCCCCTGACAGATGAGTGGTGAATGCACATGCTTTAGAACAAAAGCAAATCCAGGGCCATGCATTGCACACAGTAGTCGCTTTAGTCCAAGGTTTGAAGGCCCTCCCTTGGCTCCGTCCTGCATTGGATATTTAATGGAGGAGACTCAGACTTTTTCTCTTTACTTTCCTCCACCAGCTCAGCCTCCCACAAACACACTCTGGACCCGTGGATGAAACAAGAGGAGGTTAGTGGCTTCTACTTGCCTCACTCTCTCTCTGGGCACAAGAGGAGGGAACTAGAGATCAAGGGCCGAAGAAAGGCGCGTGGCTCCTATTCCTCCACAGTTCTGTGTCCTCTTTCCCCCATTTGCTCCTGTTGACGGAGCTGGACGACGAAGGCTCCAGGGTGAATCCTAATTCTGCCTGGAGCACATGCCCCGGCCCCATGGGAGGACCCACACCAATAGCGACTCTACAGGACAGAGCAAAACACCATACGGTTTCCAAGACCAACTCTCTCCCACAACATGACTGGTGAGTTTGAACCACCAACCTTTAGGTGAGCAGCCAAGCATTTACCCACCGTGCCAGTAGGGCTTCTTGAGTACAGACCAGGGAGCACTCTCACCCCTTCCTTGTCTGGGCGTAGAGTCCTGGTCTGTCAGAGAGCAAGTTGTGAGGACCCTCGAGCCTGTGGGATGACCATCTCTGAGTGATTGATGTGACTTTTGGAGGCCCAGGGAGACAGGCTTGCTTGGATATAGGTATTTATTTATTTAAAAAATCATTTTATTGGGGGTTCATCCATCCATCCATCCATTGTGTCAAGCACATTTGTACATAGGTTGCCATCATCATTTTCTTTGTTTTTTTTAACCATCATTTTCAAAACATGTTCTTTCTACTTGAGCCCTTGATATCAGCTCCTCATTTTATCCCCTCCCACTCTCCCTCCCTCTCTCATGAGTCCTTGATGGTTTATAAATTGCTATTGTTTTTTTCAGAATATAGGTATTTTTTTTCAGGATATAGGTTTTTAAATACTAACAAGAGTCACTATTTGCTGCAGACTCACCGTGTGCTTTCCGTTTAAAAAAAATATATATGCTGGTGGAAATAGTCACACAAAAACATTGGCCAAGACAACATTTCCACATTTACAATTCAGTGTCTGCCATTGATCACACTTTCCATTTCCAAACTACCCAACCACCAATGCCCCCACCTACCAAAAACATTTCCCCTTCCTCCCTCGCTTGCACCCGTACCCAAACCACTGCCCTCTGACTCAGTGAACCCCGCACAGTTTCCAAGATGAAATCGTTGCAGGAGCAGGTACCTCCCTCTTGTCCCACAGAGGGACTGCTGGATCTGACCACTGACCTGGTGGCTAGCAGTCCAGCCCCCGCCAACAGCGCCTCTTCCTCCCATGGTAATCTTTTGACAATCTTTGGTTTCTATGTATTGGCATAGTTCATAAAAGTGAGATCATAAAGTATTTGCCCTTTTGCAACTGACTTATTTTGCTCAGCATGTTTTCAAGGCTCGTGCACAGTGTGACATGCATCAGAGGCCCGTTTCTCTCCAAGGCTGCATAATACTCCACTGCATGTGTGCAGTACGCACCCCTTTTGTTTGCCCATTCGTTAGCTGATGGGCCTTGTGGCTGCCTCTTCCTTTTGGCTACTGTGACTAGTGCTGAGGCGGACCTAGGTGAACAGGTTTCTGAGTACATCTGGGATCGGGTTGAGCTACAGGTAGTATTACCTGTTTTACACATGAGGGAAATTGAGGCTGGGACCAGCCTGAGGTCACATAGCTATTCGGTGGTCCAGGCCGGTTCATACAGGCCTGTCTTCAAAGCTCAAGTTCTGAAGGCACCACTCAGTTCTATTTGTAAAAGCTTGACTCGTTTACCTTGTTACAGACTCATTTAAAAAAATTTGCTCCAGAAGAGCACTGATTTAATTTTAGCCGTTTCATCACACAAGAAGAACCAGGTCCTTAGGGAAACTCTCTTGGAAACTATTCTTGGAAAACGCCTCCCGGCGTCGCCTGCAATGGCCAGAAGCGGCCACGAGAGGGCAGCCTACGGTGCGCCGCAGGAGGCGCGCCTCTCTTCCTGTCGCTCGTCTCTCTGGTTTGCTCGCGGGGGAAAGGCCCGCCTCCTGGCCCATAAGGCCTCGGACCGGAAGCTGCATTCTCTCTTCCTGGTCTCCATCATGGCGGTGAGTAGCTCTGCTTTAGGAGTGCTTCTTTCCATCCGTTTCCATCCGCAGCTGCTCGAGGTCTCGTCGCCCCGTTCATGGCTCGAGGAAAAGGGATACCGAAGTGCCAGCCGGGTTGACACCGGCGGAGCGGCCGGGCCGAGGGCGCGGGGCCGGAGACTGTCCCCTCTTCCCAGCCTCCTGGGAGCGGGCTCCGGGCCGGCTCCGGAGGGCTTCGAGGCACGGCCCGGCCGAGTGGAGCGGTCCCGGGCTTCAGGGGCATGTGGCTGTCCTCTCTTCACGGCGCCAGCCTCGGGGCTCAGCTGCCCACTACACTTTAGGGACTAAAGCTTCGGCGAGGAGGGGCCGGGGGTGTCGCCCAACCACGTGTTTCCTGTTTGTCCATACCCCCCCCCGCAGTTAGTTTCTGTCCTCATCAGGCCCGTTTTGCGGGCGCTCTTACACATGTTAGGTCGGGGGGCCATGCTCTACGCCTAACGCTGGGGTCCTCGGCCCCTCCTCCCGCGCGAACGTGCGGAGGAGACCAGGACCCGAGCCCCCTCCCTTTCCCGGGCCCCCATACGTAGACGTCCGTGCACCCCGGGCCGGGCTCGTTGGGGAAGCGGGTGGGCTGGCGGCTGCCGCTCGGGGCGAGCGAGCTGACTGCCGCGCTCCCCGCTGCAGCAGGATCAAGGTGAAAAGGAGAACCCGATGCGGGAGCTGCGCATCCGCAAGCTCTGCCTCAACATCTGCGTGGGGGAGAGTGGCGACAGGCTGACGCGGGCCGCCAAGGTGCTGGAGCAGCTCACCGGCCAGACCCCCGTCTTCTCCAAAGGTCAGTAGCGGCGGCTCGGCGGGGTGGCTGCTTAACTCGCCGGCCGGCTTCATCCCCTAAAAGCACGAACCGCCGCTCTTTCAAGATCGGGAGTGGTGTGCAAATGCTTGGTTTGAATTGAGCAGAGACGAAGCCTGTCGGCAAGCTAGCTCAAAAAACACACTTGGCACCTAGGGCACGAGGTCCCTGGGCATCGAGTGCAAGTTTAACTACTAACGTTGGCAGGGAAGCTGGCTCCGTGGAGCAAGCACCTGGCACCTTGCTGCTGTAAGCAGACAGCCGTTGCCAATCACTGGGAGTGTTGGGGATTTGAACCTGGTGACTGGTGGGTAGCTAGCCTGGGCCTGAATTAGAATTCTCCTTGCTCTTTGGGCCTCGACTTCCTCCTCTGCAAAAAGGAGATGATGCCCTCTAAGAGGGTGGAGAAACCAATGAGTTGGGTGTGAACAGCAGGAAACATGTGAAAGTTAGGTGACTTGTTTGGCTCTAAGGTGTCATGACTCTGGGCTGTTGGAGTAGAGCAAACCTCTGTAAAGTGGGGTCGGGCGCAGGAAGAGTCCAGAACAGGAAGACTAGCTTCCTTTCTAGGGGACCTGTTTCAGGTGGTTAGGTGGGTTGGCTGAGGGGCGGGAGGCTGGTTTTGCGGGAGTAGAGGAGATCGGGGTACAAATCTAGGCAGCCCTGGTTGTGCTAGAGTAAGTGGTTCTCAGCTAGGGGACAAAGTTCTAGGGATGAGGCAGGTGTCTGGGGGTGACAGCACATGACTGGTACCTTCTGCCCACAGCCAGATACACCGTCAGATCCTTTGGCATTAGGAGAAATGAAAAAATTGCCGTCCACTGCACAGTCCGTGGGGCCAAGGCAGAGGAAATCTTGGAGAAAGGTCTGAAGGTAAAGTGACAATACTGCCTAAGCTGTCTTTGCTGCCCTGTGTGTCCGAACACATGCTCAGTCTCCCCCCCGCCCCCCCCCCTCAAACTGTTATAGGGCTTTCTGATTCTGTATCCAGCTTTGTTCTGGTGGCTTAGAGATGCCTGGGAGTTGTGCTGCCTCCGCTTTGCCTGTGGTTCCCTGCTCTTGACAAGAGCCTGAATCCAACTTCCCAATTGCACATCATGGTCCCCAAGTGCCACCTGCCTGACCGGATTTCCTTTTGAGGAGGATGTGCACAGGGATGTGAATGCTGCTGTTTCTTCTCAGGTGCGGGAGTACGAGTTACGGAAAAATAACTTCTCCGATACTGGAAACTTTGGGTTTGGGATCCAGGAACACATCGACCTGGGAATCAAATATGACCCCAGCATCGGTATCTACGGCCTGGACTTCTACGTGGTATGCATGTTTCCTGTTCTGTTTGGGACAATGTGCGTCCCCAACAGTTGGTGTGGGGTGGAAGCTTGTCCATTCTCTGGGAAGACAGGTTTCCTCAGTGGCAGGTGGAGGGAAACAGGGACCAGATGCTGTTGCCAGGAAGCTAGGATCTGAGGACCTGTGACCTTCCAGGGGACAAGGAAGAGTTGTGTATTGGGGTTTCCTTTTGAGGTGGAACTGGGCTATTGTGGGGTGGGGTAGTGGCGTGGGTGGTTTCTCCCCAGAGGACACGGGCACTGACGTAGAAGATAGGGTGTTTGCTCGTGAAGGGGTGCTAATTGTGGAGGCGAGTGGCCATCTGTGTCCAGTCCTAGTGCTAAACCAGAATGAGAGTTGACTATTGTGGTGGAACCCGAGCCTTTGAAAACGTGTTTGAGTTGAAACCAGAGGGGGAGAGGAGTGTGCAGTTTTTTTAACAATATACCTGGGGCTTCAAAAAGTTCAAGGTGAAAATTGACGTTTTGAAGCTGCTTTGTATTTGTTGTGTTAAAGTGCTTTCTACTGTCCTGTTGTAAAGGAAAAGCATGGGGCATGGAGCCGTGGTGGCGGGTGGCAGGTCGTGGACTAGGAGTGGGGATCGTGCTGAGAGAGAGTTCAGCGGCAGAGCTAGCCTACAGCGGTGGTGTGCTGTCGGGGTGCAGAATACAGCTCAGGGCAGGCATCTCGCTATAGACTTTGCCCGGTGCCTCTTGAGAGCCCCTGCCACTGGCTGACTGGGTTGTTTCTGGGGCAGGTGCTGGGGAGACCAGGCTTCAGCATTGCTGACAAGAAGCGCAGAACAGGCTGCATCGGGGCCAAACACAGAATCGGCAAAGAGGAGGCCATGCGCTGGTTCCAGCAGAAGGTAACGTGCAGTAGATGGCTTGACGGTGTGGCATTTGGGGGGGGGGGGCTTTCAGGGTTGGTGATTTAAAACAAAGACCAGAACAAAGGTTTTCCCATGGAGTGAGTGAAAGTGGGTGAACGTGTGAATGAAGGGGAGGCTGGGAGCCTTTAAGGGTGCCCCTTATCTGTGGAGTGCTGGGTCCCAAAGGGGCATGGATTCAGAATTCTGAGCGCCAGGATTTTGGTTTTTGCCTGTCAGCCTCTGCTGTGGCCTGCTGATCTGAAAAAACAAACTCTCTTCTCTTTCAGTATGATGGGATCATCCTTCCTGGTAAATAAATTCCTGCTTCCAAAAGACGAATAAAAAAATGACAGTGAGGTGAGCCGGCTGTTGTGTGTTCTGTGAAAGCAGGCCGACCATGGCCAAGTCCTTGGATGAGCCGTCACTCTGCCCGGCTGTCCTGATTGGACGCAGGGGGTTCTGGGAGGCTCCCCTATTTCCACTCTGGCTGGAAGTGGGTGTGCCCTGGTGGTCAGTGGGGTGCTAGCCCAGCCCACCAGCTGCTCTTTGGATGGAGGGCGAGGCTGCTCACACAGGATCGATGGTCTTGGACACTGTTTGGGGCCCTTCTGCTCTTTCCCTGCAGGGTCACTGCGCGGTCACAGGCTGGGCGGCGGTGCTCAGGGTTTCCCCTCCGTGAGGAGTCTGAGGTGGTGAGGGCTGTGAGAGGGGCACTTGGGGCCTAACTGCCTGGACCCCTTTCACCAGCTGTGTCAACAGGACCAGGGTTCCTGATGTCCACCTCACTGCGGGAGCTCCAGCTCCCTTTCGGCGGGCTTGCCTGGATGCCCACGAGCCACCGTTCTCTGACCATTCACCATAATCCTTGCCAGTGGTTCCGAGTTCTTAGTCTGGGCTTTACATTTTGAGGCCACTCGTGTGACTAATAAGCGGATGGCTGTCCTGTGGCCACCTTTAATGGTTCCCTGGTATGTTACCTGCTTTATAGATTTGTATTTAACCTGGAAGTTATTTGGGGTAGTCTTCTTAACTGACAATAATGGCATGTTAGGTCCTATTAAAACTATCACAGTCGGCGTTCTCTTTCCCAGTGAGATTAGATCCGCATTATTAAAGGAAAGACATGAATTTTGTTTCCTTTAAAACAAAAACGTGCGTTTATGGGTCATTCACATAGATAGCACATAAACAAACTTGAGGGGTCTGGTTCTAACAAGTCAGTACGTACGGTAAGGGCTCTGCGCCCATTAGAGAAGCCGATGGTGTAGCTACAGAGCCCCCGGGTCGCGACCCGAGAACCACTGCACACCGCTGGTTCCTACGAGTCCAATGAGAAAGGTCTCAAATGTTCAGCTTTTCCAAATCAGCTGTGTCCCCTTCTTGTTCACACTCTGGTCTCTAGGTTCCAAGATTCCCCGGAACCTCTCACAGGAGCCATACTTGAGTAGGGACTTTAGGGGAAGCAACAGGATTGAACTGTTGAGAAGAAACCAGGTACAGCTCTTGATTGGGACCGGGACCTGCCCTCTGCTACTGGTACAACTCAGCGCCATGCTGAAGCTGTCTGCAGAGCTAGCTGCGTGCCCATTCTGCTCAGCTCTCCCTTTCCGCCTGCTGGGATGCCACGATTGACCAACCCCTTTAGGACTCCATGCAGCTCATTGGCTCTGTTAGCAAGTTGTCCAATTATTGCTGTATCGAGCATATTTGTACATGTGTTGCCATCATTTTCTATTGGAGCCCCACTATCAGCTCCTCTTTTTCCCTCTCCCCAATCTCGGGACCTCTTGATAAATTAGAAATTACTGCTGTTTTCATGTCTTACCCCGACCAACCAGCCTCCTTTTGCCCACAGTTGTTTGTCCTCCAGGGGTGGGGTATTCTATGTCAGTAATTGTGATGGAATCCCCTCATTCCTGCCCCTACCCTCCTGGTATCACTACCATTTCTGATCCTGAGGGGTTTATTTCACCAGGATTCCTTGTGTCATGAGTTCTTAGCTGTACCAGTGTACATGATCCAGTCTAGCCGGAACAGAAGGGCAGGACTGGGGCCATAGGGGCGAGGAAGCCTCAAAGAACCAGAGGAACATGTGTTTCAACAGTGCTCTAAGCAGTTAAGCTTTGAGTGGGTCCCAGAACATGTACTGGGATAATTGGGGACATTTCCCTAACCACGTAGGAGCAGTTTGTGCTAGACACACTTGCCGTGGCCCTGGCCAGCCGTTGGATTAGTGAGACATCCTTCATGTTATTGTGGGTTGAACTCGGTGCAAGAAGGTGTTTGGATCACCAAGGATGTGGGTAAAACTCCCCACCTCAAACCTGAAGTAGAATTTGGCAGAAGGCTCGGCCCTGTGCTTTGGAGGGGTAATCAGCAGGGACCCCTGCCTGGAGAAGGGCACCATGCTTCCTCAGGGGCAGTGAGGATGAGGAAGGCCCTCAGCAAGGTGGGCGGGCACCATGGCGGCAACAAGTGGCTCAGTGTCCGGTTCACAGGGCCCCTGACCACAGCTCCCCAGCTGTCCCTGAGGATTGGTTGGCACCGTGGAATGCGACAGACCTCAGTATAGGTTCCAGACGACTGCAATAAAATAACTCAGCACGAAATGAGTCGCAAATTGGCACGTGTGAAAGTTGAGGGTTAGCAGTTCGGAACCAACAGCCACTGTGGGAGAAAGGTGGGCCAGTTGTACTCTGCCCTCCAGGGTCACTGAGCTGGAATGAGCTTAGGAGCAGTGAGGCTTTGTTTGAGTTGCATGAGCTGCACGGATGCAAGTTTGGAACATCGTGGGAATTACCCAGATATCCTCGCGACTCCGGGGGCACATGGGCTGCAGGAAACGGCACTGGTAAGCTTGTCCAATTGGGAATACCACAGACCCTCCACTTGTCAAAGATGTGATCGTGTCTGGGAAGCGAGAGAGAGCCATACAGGTGAGTCCTTCGCCAAGGATGCCTGGGAGCTGTAGGTGTGGGGGTAGAGAGCGCACCAAGCCAAAGCCAGACCAGGCCGATCTGCTCTCTCCTCTCTCTGCTGCCCGGGCCATGCTGCAGCCTCTGGTCTAGAGCAGGACCGACTGATGTGGCGGTTGATGCTCCCGCTCTTGGCGCCTTCATGCCCAGCAGAATGGCTTCCTGAGTTCAGGGCTTTTGCCTTTCCCAGTAGCTTTGCCTCCTGCTAGTTCCAGCACCCACGCCCACACCATGACCAGGCCCTCAAGCCATGTCTCTGCCGAAGACCACTGTAATGAGGCTGGCAGCAGGGCCCAAGTCCTACAGGGTTAAGGCCCAGGTGAATGGGGAGGGCAGGGCCCCAAAACTGCTCCACAGGTGTTTGAGCTGCCAGCCACTGGGGACAAAGCCAGTGGTGCCTGGGGGTACGGAGCCACTTTCAGAGCCACTTGTTATGGAAACCAGCGGAGTGGTTGTCAGGGGGGAATCAGCCTGAGCCACTGGGGGCACCAGGAGGCCTGAATTTCACTCATTCTAGAAGCAGGAAAGCTCCCGAAACACTGACAGAGCTGCTGGTTTGTGTGTTTCCAAATCAGCGAACAGAAATGTTGAGCACCAAGTGAGACCCTTAAATACATTTAGAATATTCTAGAAAATTTTTTCATTTTTTTATCACAACGGATGCAGTTATGTGGTAAATAAGTCAGCTACCTGGAGTCTGAAAAAGCTGGAAAGCAGGACTTTGAACTGACCCTCCTGGCTCGGTCATGGTGATGTGCCGCCCGGATGAACCCGACTCTGGTAACTGGGTGTACCGGGACAGTCATGGGAACAGGCAACCTTAGGCTGCTGCCCCGCTAGAAAGGCACTGTCCCCCGAGAAAACAAGGACCATGATCAGCAAGGGCAGCACCCAGCGCTGCCCGCTCGGAGGTGGCGGCATGGCACCTTTGAGTGTATGTGGCTCTCCACCCCTGCTTCCCAGACAGCTCGGCGAGTCTTTTTGGCAGTCTGGGGTCAGCTCACCTTCACCAGCACCACCATGCCAACCAACACACGGCTTCTGCCTCGTCTCCCGTGTTCCGGCCCAACTTTCACATGCATGCACCTTAGAGACAGCAAGACGTAGTTTCCCTTACTTTGGACACGTCGGGAGAGACAGTCCCTGGGGAGGACATGGTGCTTGATAAAGCAGAGAGAGGGGCGGCATAAACAAAAGGAAGACCTTCCCGAGCCGGACTGACAATGGCTGCAATCACGGACTCACACAGCTGTGAAGATGGTGCAGGGCCAGGCAGTGCTTTTGTTCTGTTGTCTGTAGGTCCATACGGGTCGGAACCGACTCAGTGGCGCCTCACAACCACCACCAGCCCCCATCCTCCGCCCCGCCATTGAGGTGACAAGACTGGCAGTAATCCCATGCCCTGGATCAGGCTCCTGAAAGAGCCCATACCTGCGAGTCTCTTTCTAGGGCAATGATTCTCAACCTTCCTCACACCGCGACCCTTTCATAGTTCCTCATGTGGTGACCCCCCCAACCATGAAATTACTTTCATTGCTACTTCATAACTGTTAATTTGCTACTGTTATGAATCGGGCAACCCCTGTGAAAGGGTCATTGGACCCCCAAAGGGGTCAATACCCACAGGTTGAGAACCACTGTTCTAGGGCCTCCGCCTGCCTGGGTCCTGGTTCTGGTTACCACTCGGCTGCCCTAGCCAGGACTGAGCCCTGTGAGTCCCCCTTGAAAGGCAAGGGCAGTCGGTAACTGTAGCAGAAGTGAAGTCCATGCCCGCGCTAAGTCACCGTGCTGTTACTGAGGGCTGGCGGGAGGGTACTGCTCTGATAGCAGGGGCGTACAGGTGACCCTTATCCCTTTGAACACACTCCATGGTGACGCCCTCTTGAGAAGTGTGAGGTCTTTTAGATTTTGTGTTTTGCTTTACAGATTCGTTCTGTTCAACATTGCAGGGGTATAACACAGCTCCGACCTATACCAATTCTGATGCCAACCGCCGCTCCCGTGGCACTTTCTACTGCCCTGCTGCTGTTCTAGGAGGCCCTCGAGTCAGTTCGGACCCACAGCCACCCGCTCTGCACAAGAGAACAGAAACCCTGCTCGGTCCTGCGCCAGGCCCACAAATGCTCCGATGCCTGAGCCCATGGCTGCAGCCGCCGTGTCCGTCCGTCTCCTCGAGGGCTCCCTCTCTTTCACTGCCCCTCCGCTTGACCGAGCAGGACGTCCTCCTCCAGGGACTCGTTGCTCCTGACAGCACGTCCAAAGCAGGTGAGACGAACTCTCGCCATGGGCGTCTGGAAAGGACATGCAGGCCATTCTTCCAAGACTGGAATGCCACTGTCAGAGAGCAAACCATTTCGGTAGGAATGCTAGCAAGTACAGATTCCAGAGCATATGCCACGGAGCGTACGAATCATCCGCGGTCCGAATTTATGAATTACAGGAGCACAAGGTTGGAACATGGGGGGAGCTTTATTTACGGAGTAAATGTGTCTCCAGATGCAAGCCTCTTCCGTGCTGTAGACGCACTGATCGCCCGTCACGGACCCAGTCAGAGGCCATGCACTTTCTACTATGAGCCTACAAACGAATCCCGCATTTCTTCAGCTCTTGAGCGTGCCAAGCCTCCTTTCTGAAGCAGCCCACGATGAGCTCAAAACTGGAACAGGACACCGCCCTCACGCAAAGCCTTGGATCGTATTTGTCACAAGACGGACGTCCACCTTGCCCGGGGCACAAATCAGGAAAGGTGTAGACATTTGTTCCACACGTGACGTAATGAATCTTGCTGCTGGAAACAAACAGCCCAGAGAGCACAGTGACCCCGGCCCGGCAGTGCCCGCAGTGTCTTGAAGGGGTTGTGAAGTGCACTTGGCCTTCAAACGCGGGAGGCTGGGGGCACCGGTGGGTGGTAGTCGATGAAGCAGATGGGATTATTGGGAATCTTCGGCTGTCCCCCATCCTCCAAGCCCTGGCACTCACACCAGCAGGGGCTCCACAGGAGCAGAGCCCAGGGACCCTGGGTGCAGGTGGCTTCGAGGGGACCTGGAATGGCACTCTGGGTGACATTTCACCTCTGAACACTGACCACTCTAGAAGAACATCCAATGGCCAAGACTGCCTATCAGGGTTTAGGGTGTTTTTTTCTTTTCTTTCAGCTGTTGAAACAAAATATAAAAAGCAAAAGGTTTCGTGTGCTTGCAGATCCGGGTTATCTCCAGACCTCAGTCTGAGATTCCGGATGCTGCCTGGCAGGAATGTGACTCGTCCCTTGGAAGTCTTCCTTTCCATTTCGAAGAGGCTACTGGTGTGCAGCAGGTCACGTGATGCTCGATGGCACATTCAGGTCATAGTGCCTGATGTCAGAATGCAGCCATGTGTTATCCCAGCCGGGACGAACGCCGGGGATCTACTGGGCTGTGACGGCCTGAACTTGCGCAGTCATCCTGGCTGCATTAGATGTCTCCAAAAGTTGCCATTTAAATATAAGTAACCGGTAGTTACATAACCTGGTGTCAATTTGGAACTTAAGAGGATTAAACGCAAAGAGGCGGAGTCTAGGTTGTCAGTTGGGTCAGAGCCAATGAGACCTCTCTGTGGGCATGGCTTTCTCCTGAGGATTCTGGGAACTCCTGGATTTCCTTCCGGGGAGCCAGAGACACACTCTCTCTCGGCTCACTCACTTGGAGACATTGCAGCTGACAAGACACACGAAATTACACTAGTGCCCTGAGCTGGAGAAACTATGTGGAGACCTCTGCCAGTGCTGAGATGCTTACAATTCCACTGGATCCACAAGATTTCCCACCCACTGGCCTGTGATCTTCCTGCATTCAGTGTCATTGCATGTGTTTCGTGAGTCTGAAGAGAACTTTATAACTTGGTATCAGACATATAGGCTAATATCAGACTCGTGGACTTGATCTGGGCTGGGATGTTTTTTTAATGTACAATTACACTTAATGTAAAGTTTGTTCTTATTATTCTTTTTTGGGGGGGTGCTTATTTCCCATTCTATTTATTTATTTGTTTGTTTTAAAATCATTTTATTGGGGGCTCATACAACTCATCACAATCCATACATACATCCATTGTGTCGAGCACATTTGTTACCATCATCATTCTCAAAACATTTGCTTTCTATTTGAGCCCTTGGTATCCTCATTTTTTCCCCACCCTCCCTGCTCCCCCCCTCCTTCATGAACCTTTGATAATTTATGAATTATTATTATTTTGTAATATCTTACACTGTCTGACATCTCCCTTCACCAACTTTTCCGTTGTCCATCCCCCAGGAAGGAGGTCACATGTAGAGCCTTGTAATTGGTTCCCCTTTTCTACCCCATCCTCCCGCCTCCTTCCTGGTATTGCCACTCACACCACTGGTCCTGAAGGGTTCATCCACTCTGGATTCCCTGTGTTTCCAGTTCCTATCTGTACCAGTGTGCATCCTCTGGTCTAGCTGGATTTTTAAGATAGAATTAGGATCATGATAATGGCGGGGTGGGGGGAGGAAGTATTTAGAAATTAGAGGAAAGTTGTATGTTTCATCATTGCTACACTGCACCCTGACTGGCTCTTCTCCTCCCTGAGACCTTTCTGTAAGGGGATGTCCAGTTGCCTACAGATGAGCTTTGGGTCCCCATTCCGTACTCCCCCTCATTCACAATGATATGATTTTTTTTGTTCTTTGATGCCTGATACCTGATCCCTTTGACACCTCGTGGTCACAGTAAAGCTCTTATGCACATATCAGTGTCCGTGAATTTATTTCTCTAGTCAACCCAGACTAACACAGTAGCTAAAACCTTAATGCTGGTTTTAAGTTTAATGCTTTGTTCTGAACTAGAAAGTAAAATATGACAGCTTTGAAAGCAGCTTTATTTTCACTTTCACGGCAATTTTCTTTCCCACCTCCTCTGGTGGGTAAATATTACCATATCTATCAACAAACTCTTGATTGTTACTTTAAATGACAAATCTCTCATCGAAGTTTGGGTCTAGAAAGGATATTATTTTTAAGCTAGTTACTGGTAGGTTGTAAAAGTACAGCATCTCCGAAAGCCAGCATGGAGACCGACAATGTTTACTGGAGGATATGCAGGCAGAAAGGCAGCTGTCTATGTTTTATTGTGGATTAAAGTGAAAAATCAGGGTGGGGGGAGGGAGAGGGAGGCAAGGATTAGGTTTAGGACCCACACCACTCTGGTATGTCTTCATTAATGTAACAGGAGAAGCCCATATTTTCCAACAAGGCCATATTTACAAGTACAGGTGATAGGCCTTCAATCTATAGTACGTCACTTTTTGCCCTCCCCCAAAGTTCATGTTCTTCTCATATGCAAAGTACATTGATCCCATGCCAGCATCTCCCCAAATGTTAGTCCATTCCATCTATTCTAAGCCCCAAATCCCATCTTACGGAACATCTTAATTAGGAGGGAACCGGGGTCAAAATTTCTCTCCCTCTACAGGCCTAGGAGGCCTGGGATAGAAATGTTATGCTTCCAAAGCACAATCAATATCAGAGCAAGCATGAGGCAGCTGTGCCATTCCCAAACAAGAGACAACAGCAGGGCAAGAAGGGTCCCAGATGCCAAGCAGGCCCGAGTCACACATATGGTGACAGAGCGATACTTCAATCCCAGGCGATCCAATGCAGAGCCCTGAGTCCTGCTGTCTGGATGGACAGGTTTACCACTCGCGGTAGGAAGACTCAATCTCATCTGCTCCCGGAAATACAATTCTGGGAGCTTTGCCCTGAAAGAAAGTTGACCAACCCACTAAATACAGTTTACCATTCTAGCCTATGTTCCCTAGGAAGTCCCCAAGGAAGGCAGGAGTGAAAAAAACACAGCCAGCCCTGTCAGCAGGCAAGTCTATAGTGGCCGACAGATTGACTTGTGTGCCCCCACCCCATATTGTCAACTTGCCTGAGCCATGATTCCCAGCGGTTTGGCAGTTAATGTAATGATGCACTCATCTCCCATGATGTGCTCAACCAATCAGCTGTAAGAGGATTCATGTGGAATGCCACCCACAGCAGTTCACAGGCCTGATGGGAGGTACGGAGATACCAAGACTTACGAAGACCGCCCACAGATGCTGAAAGGAGATATAGACCTTCCACTTTCCCTAGAGCTGGATCGCTGGACCCTGGTGTCTAGCCTCCTAAACTGTAAGAGTAAATTCCTGCTTGGCAGAGTCATCCATTTTTCGGTATTTCTGTTAGAGCAGCACTACCTAAGGAAGACCAACTCCAACCAAACTCAGTGCATCGAGGCCATGCTGACTTACAGCGACTCTGGAGGGCACGGGTTTCCCAACTGCTCCTGTGGGTTTCCAAGACTCTGTTTACGGGCGTAGAAAGCCCCACCTCTCCTGAGGAGCGGCTGGTGATTTTGAACTGCTGACCGTGTGGACCGCAGCCCAGTGAGTAATTTGAGCTCCTCCCAAATAAGGAAGACAGTAATGAGAAAATACTTCAATTGCCCCTGAGTTAACATTGAAGAGAGCTTCTCAGAGTGGGAGGTGTGAGAGCTTGGTCGCTTAACTCGGAGCTGCCAGTTAGAGGGCTCCGTCTCACTGTCTGTCTGTCCCCAGCATCCATCCATGAGCCCCAAGAGCCGCGCAGATTGCACCCCAACATCGACTCAAACCAAGTTCCAGGCTCACTGCCACCGAGTTGGTTCTGACTCTTAGCTACCCTCGTCACTAAATGCCCGGATGAGGCAGGGGTGGAGGAGGTTGGGCAAGTCAGCTGGTGCCTCTGGGCCCTGGGCCTTGTGTAAAATACGTTCAGCACCTGCCTTGCAGGATTGTTTTCAAACGTGAAGGATGGGATGTAGAAATCTCTTGGCACAGGGTAGGAGCTGCTGCCGTGTGCCTTCATTGTGGGTGTGCTTTGTGTCTGTAACAGGCTTCAGTGGAAGAGATTGAAGGAGTGGCTTGAATGTCTGCTCCACTTCTTTGAGAAAGCCCTGGACGACTGACCTGGTGGGGCGACCTGGAACCCTGTGCCCTGTGTGTGTCTCTGGAGCAGATCTAGCAGTTGGTGCCGCAGATGCTAGATGGCCTTGGGGCCTAATAACCCATTGCCAACCGGACACGGACCTCGAACTGGTGATAGCCTTGTGGATGCTGTTCAGAGACCTGTCTGCTTCCACATCACTGAGCGAACACCTGCCTCCCAGTACCGCCCACCCCGACGACGGTGGAAGAAGAATGAAAGCCGAGAGTTGGAGAGAAACACTTACAAAGCGGGTGCTGGTGGGACTGATGTTTCACCACGGAGGTGCTGAATCAGCTCAGGTTGGGGTGTTTGTGGGCATTTCTCCTAAAATGGACAGAATCACTAGCATCTGGCAGAACTGGGTTTGGCATGAGCAGATACCGTCTGCTGCTCTTTCACTTCTGCAGCTCCCTCTCTTTTAAGCCCCTCAACAAATACCTGAGCGTTTACCGACAGAAAGCGTGGCCCGGAACCAAACAGAGACACGCCTGCTGCTCACTGAGTGTCGAATGGACATGCTCCTCCTCCACCTCTTTTCCAGCAGAAAACCAAAATCAGTGACCCTCTTTTAATGGTATTGAAAATAGCACGGCAGGGCTTCCTCCTGCCTCCCTAATATACAAAGACAGTAACTGGGTCTTTCCAAATTATCCCTTATCCCTAGCCCCTGTCCTCGACAGAAAAAAGATTTTTGCTTCCTCTGAGGTCACTCTGAGGGAGGAGGGGTGGGGTCTTGGGTTTAACATCAGGGTGCTAACCACAAGGTTGGAGGTTCAAACCCGCCTGCTACTTCACGGGGGAAAGACAAAGATTTTGTCAACACCACTAAGGAGCAGTTCTATACTGTTGTATAGGGTCACTATGCGTTAGATTCAACCCAATGGCAGATCATGCTGGAGTTGGGAGATCATGCTGGAGGAGCCCTGGTGGTGGAGTGCTTCAGCTCTTGAATGGGAACAGGAAGGTCGGCGGTTTAAACCCGACCCCCCCCCCGCCTCTGCTGCAGTCAGCTGTAGCAGTATGCTTCTGCAAAGACCACCCGAGGGGACAGTTCTACTCTGTCCTAGAGGGTCACTGTGCTCTGCCTCAGCTCCACAGCGAGGGTGAGAGGCTATCCTGGCTCGGTTCCCCTTTCTCTGCATTGCAAACACTGATGTACGGTGTTTCTCTACCTGCGATCAGAGGACTACCGGCATCAGTCACCTGGGAAACTTATTTAAAAAAACAAACAAAACAGATCCATCCTTGGCCTCCACTTTCAAAGCCCTGGATTTTGTGGGGCTTAAAACCTCACATTCTTCCAGTGTTGAAGGTGGGGCTAGAACGGCTCTTTCTACAGCAGGCTACCCAAGTTTTCTGACCACCAAACCAAAAACCAGTCACTGGCATTGAGTCAATGCTGATTCATAGCAACTCCATAGTTCAGAGTAGAACTGACCGCTGAGTTTCCAAGACTGATTGTCAGAATAGAAAGCCCAGTCTTTCACCTCTAGCATGGCTGGTGGTTTCAAACTGCTGATCTTTCGGATCGCAGCCCAACATGAAATCACTCTGCCACCTGGGTTTCCTATCATCGCCAATGATTACCTACATATGTGCTCATTTGAGGGCGGGGTGAACCAAAACTTTTATGAAGCAATACCGTTAATACAAACCTATTGCCTTTATTTATATCAATGCTGACTCATCGTGACCCAGTAAGACAGGCTGTAGATGTTATAGAAGCTGACTGCCCCATCTGTCTCCCAGTTCAAACCACCGACCTCGGTTGGCAAGCAAGTGCTTTAACCACTTGGGCTCCTTGACAGGCCCTTAGAGGCCATCTAGGCCAGTACCCCCACCCCAGCCTGGCCAGATCACGGAATGGGGCGGGGTTTCTGCCAAGAACATTGCCTGAGACATTTGTTTAAAATCTAGATCCTAGGACCTCAACCCCAAAGAACTTAGGAGAGGCACAAAGAATCTCTTTTAAGCAAGCTTCCTAGATAATTCATCTGCACAGCCATGCTGGGAGACTCTAGGAGACAGCCTAACTGACATTGCATGTTTGACATGCGCATTATATCACTGCCAATGCACTACATTTGGTGCAGTGATTATGCATTGGGCTGCCAACCACAGGGTCAACAATTCGAAACCACCAGCTGGCTCCTCTGGAGAGAGACGAGGCTTTCTACTCCGGTAGAGAGTTACAGTTTTGGAAACCCACAGGAACAGTTCTACCCTATCCTACTGGGTCACTATGACAGTGAGAAAATGTACTAAATAAAATACATGTCTAACTGTGTTAGTTCAGGTAGACTAGAGAAACAAATTCATGGGCACGCATATATGTATAAGAAAGAGTTTTACATAAAAGAGCAATTGTATATTGAGAAAACATCCCAGTCCAGTCCAGATCAAGTCTGATATTAGCCCATAAGTTCAACACAATCTATAAATTCCTCTTTAGACTCACACACACATGCAATGATGCTGAATGCTGGAAGATCACAGAAAGTGGGTGGAAAGTCTTGTGGATCCAGTGGCAATGGAAGCATCTCAGCAGTGGTAAGGGTCTCCACGTGGCTCCTTCAGCTCCAGAGCTCTAGCGTAGCTCCATGTGTCTTGTCCACAGAAATGCCTCCCAGGGAGTGTGTGTGTGTGTGTGTGTCCAGTCTCCATTGAGTTATTTATCTTCTTTGTGCCTCCAAATGAGGTCATCAAGCTGCGACCTGATTGACAGGCTAAACTGCACCCCTCCACTCGTGTCTCAAATCGACAACAGATTACATAACCACCACACTGTTTAGAAAAGTGTCTAAAGTCATCCGGACAGGAATTTCTGTGTGTCGTTCTGAGTCAGAAAGGACTCAGTGGTAGTGAGTCTGGATGGTGGGCATTATCTAAGGAGATTAGGACTGGGTTTGGGGCAGCTTCAAAATTCCATGATCTGTTCATCTCATTTTCCAGGAGCTTTGTGAAACCCCCTCGTAGTAGTAGTGAACAACCCGAAGGCCTGCACCTTCGTGGGACTTACACTCGGGTGGAAGGAGCTGGGGCAGCAACTCTACGCCAACGACACGAGAGGGCGCTCAAGGCGATGTGCGCTGTGGGCACCGGGAAGGCCGGTCGAGGTGGGAAAGAGTACTTGAAGGACAGAAGAGTTGGCCTAACGGAGGTCTGAAGAACTTTCCAGGGAGAAGAAATGGCCGTGCCCAGGCTCTGGAGTAGAAGAGCATGCAGCCCGTCGGCTGGTGTAGCTGGGCAGGGGGAGAGGCGGCGAGCAGGAGGAGGTGGGGCTAGAGGGCACGGTGCGGGGAGCAGCTTCTAATCATCCATGGCAAGTTATGAGCAGAGGCGCCCAGTTTTAAGACGATGACTCGGAGCTTCAGTGTTGAGGATGGAGTTGGGGCGGGGGCACTGTTGGGAAGTGTTGTCTAATCCAGCATCTCGGTGGTTCCAATGGCGGCAGCACTGGGGAGGCTGAGAAATGGTCAGACAATGGATGTGCACGGAAGGTCAGTCAGCAGGCTTTCTTTTAATGCTTGGACAAGGGATCTGAGGGGAAACGAAACCACTAATGACTAAAGTTTGAAAGCCAAACAAGAATGAGAGCTGCCGTTCATGTAGCCGGGGAAGGCCGTGAGCAGAGCCACTCGGGCCGGCTGGGTTGTGTGGAGAAACAAGACCAGTGATGGTCGTCTATGTAGATAAGAGAGAACTTCATCTCAAGAAGGCACCAGCCCAGACAAACTCAAGGGCAGGGATCCGAGGCTGGCCAGTTGTTGTGGTTAAGTGATCCTGTGCCCAACAGCATGAAGCACTGCCTGCGCCTGTGCCACACTCACAATGGTGCCGAGGCTTGCGCCCATGGTTGCTGCCACTGCGTCAATGCCTCTTACTGAGGGCCGTCCCCTTTTCTGCCGCCCCTCTGCTTTCCCGAGCAGGACGGCCTTCTCCAGGGACTGGCCTCTCTTCACAACACGTTCACAGTCTGTGAGACAGAAGCTCACCATCCGGAGCCCGCTTCAAACGCATTTAGCTGTGGCCCATGGAACAGAAAGGTGAAGCAAGAAGCAGGGGGAATCACAGGCCGGTGGTAGAGTCTCATGGATCCAAGGTCAATGGGAACAGAGGGCTGGGCCTAGAAGCAGACAGAACCCAAGAAAACAGGTGAAGCGCAAGAGAGAGAGAGAGAGAGAGAGGTTCCCCAGTACATCTCTTATTTAAAAAAAAAGCCACACCCACTGAATCTGCAGTTCCGGGAGAGGGACATATCCAATCAGAGCACATGGGAGCAGATGAAGGGGGAGGAGGAGAGAGTGGAGCACAGCCTGGCCCACCAGGCCTTGAGGACGATGTTCCTGCTCAGAGCAGCCAGTCCACAGAGAGGACCATATGGCCAGCCCCACTATGAGACACGACATCCCTCACTGACCCATAGCCCTATAGGGGACAACACTAGAAACACAGTGTGGGAATTGCGCCCTATCTGATCCCACCACACAGAGGCAAAACACTAAGGGAGTGTAACAGAACAGCAAGGGAATGGAGGGGCAAGGTCCCCAGGGAATGCTGAAGGTGGACTTTGGGGCCAGGGTGTGGTGCCCCAACAGACTGGACTGGAAAGCACTCCTAAAGGCCAACAAACAGTCCTTGAACTAACTACAAGTTTTTCTTTCTTGTTGTGTTTGGTTTCTTTTGTTTTGTCATTGGTTTGTTGTTGTTTTGTTGTATATTGTTACCTGATTTTGCTCTGTCTTGTTTTTGTGTATGTTATAATCTCCGCAGGTCTGTCTAAATAAGACAGTCTGGATGAACAATCTGGAGGAGAAAACAACAGAACTGACAGTTCCAGGGGGGCATGGGAGAGGGGGAGGTTGGGGAAAAGGTAGTGGTGTTAACAAACCCAGGGACAAGGGAACAACAAGTGATCCAAATCAGTGGTGAGGAGGGTGTGGGAGGCCTGGTAGGGCATGATCAAGAGTAATGTAACCAAGAGGAATTACTGAAATCCAAATGAAGACTGAGCATGATAGTGGGACAAGAGGAAAGTCAAAGGAAATAGCTAGGAGGCAAAGAGCATTTATAGAGGTCTAAATAAAGGCAGGTACATATGTAAATAGACTTATATATGAGGATGGGGAATAGATCTATGTGCATATATTTATAGGTTTAGTATTAAGGTAGCAGATTGACATTGGGTCTCCACTCAAGTACTCCCTCAATGCAAGAATACTTTCTTCTATTAAATTGGCATTCTGTGATGCTCACCTTCCTGACACAATTGCTGAAGACAAAGTAGGTGAATAAGCAAATGCGGGGAAGAAAGCTGATGGTGCCCGGCTATCAAAAGATATAGCATCTGGGGTCTTAAAGGCATGAAGGTAAACAAGCAGCCATTTAGCTCAGAAGCAATAAAGCCCACATGGAAGAACACACCAGCCTGTGAGATCACGGGGTGTTGAAGGGATCAGGTATCAAGCATCATCAGAATAAAAAATCATATCATTGTGAATGAGGGATGTGTGTGGAGTGGAAACCCAAAGCCCATTTTTAGGCAACTGGACATGCCCTTACAGAAGGGTCTCGGGGAGGAGACGAGCCAGTCAGGGTGCGATGTAGCAATGATGAAGCATATAACTTTCCTCTGGTTCCTAAATGCTTTCTCCCCCCACCCCCAATATCATGATCCCAATTCTACCTTACAAATCTGGCTAGACCAGAGGATGTACACTGGTACAGATAGGAACTGGAAAACACAGGGAATCCAGGGCGGATGAACCCTTCAGGACCAGTGGTGAGAGTGGCGATACTGGGAGGGTGGGTTGGAAAGGGGGAACCAATTACAAGGATCTACATATAACCTCCTCCCCGGGGGGACGGACAACAGAAAAGTGGGTGAAGGGAGACATCGGACAGTGCAAGATATAACAAAATAATAATTTCTTAATTATCAAGGGTTCATGAGGGAGGGGGGAGCGGGGAGGGGAGGGAGGTGAAAAAATGAGGAGCTGATGCCAGGGGCTTAGGTAGAGAGCAAATGCTTTGAGAATGATGAGGGCAATGAATGTACAAATGTGCTTTACACAATTGATGTATGTATGGATTGTGATAAGAGTTGTATGAGCCCCTAATAAAATGATTTTAAAAAAACAAATAAAAAAACACTACAAAATAAATAAATAAGACATACAATGTAAAATAAAAAAAGAAGCCACACCTCCAATGAGGTGTCGTCAGGCTGTGACCTGATTGATGGGTCGGACTCCACCCTATACTTTCATTCCCGTACAAATTGACTTAAAATCTGACTGGCATGCAGGAAACTAGGAATTCCTTTTTGAATGTATCCAGTTTGAAATGTCTACTAAGTATCCAGTGGAGGTGCTGAAGAAGGCAGAATGAGTTTGTAGGCAGGGGTCAGGGGGTCTGTACTGAATGTACTTGTTGGAAGGTCTTCTGGGTAAAGAATGATGTTTGAAAGCCTTGGGTCTAGATAAGTTCACAGGAAGAGAGTGTGGTGAAAAGGAGACAAGGAGCCAGGACTGAGCCTTGGGGTATGCCAACGTGGACAAGTCTAGACAAAGATGAAGAATCAGCAAAGGAGACGAAGAGGAGGGTGAAAAGAGGACTCAAGCCACCGTGGTAGATCCTGCAAGCCAAGTGAGAGGGCGGCAGGTGGGGGGCCTGCCGTAGGTGAGCGCTGCTGCTGGCTCGAGCCCGGGAAGCCTTTACTTGAGTAACCACTGGTTTTCCCAGTCTGGAGGGGGAGAGCATGGGCCTGAAGGCTGGAGTAAGTGGGCCGAACGAGATGGAGAGGAGGGGCTGGAGAGCTCTCAGCGAAGGCCAGCAGTTCTTGGGAGGAGTTTTCACATAAGCAGAGCAAGGACAAGAAAAATAACTTTTAGGATGACCGGGAAAACCCAGAAAAATGAATAGGAATGTAGAAGAGAATTGCCAAAGGGATGCCCTGGCATCGGTGAGAGGGGTTGGTGTTTAGGCCACCAGTGGAGGCACTGACTCAGGTAGAAGCACGCCGGAGGATGGTCATCAGTGCAGAGTCTGAATATGTGGCTGCCGATGTGGGTAGGTGGTCCTTGTGGGATGCGGATCTGATTGCTTCTGTTTTCTTAGTGAAGTAGCGGAGTGAGGGCAGGGTAGGCTAAGAGGTGCTAGGTGTGGAAAGAGTGGGTCACCGGAGAGAGTGGGAGAATCCCCACTCGAAACTGGGGGAGCACTCCTGAAGGGAAGGAGCCTCTCAATTGAGCATCTGAAAGGTTAAGGTTTTAGCCACACCTGAGCGAGTGGCCTTGGATAGATCCAAGAAGAGTGTGTTAGTCTGCTAGAGAAACAGTCATTGATATTCATATGTGTATAAGAAAGAGCTTGATATCAAAGAGTAATGGCATATTAAGAAAACATCCCAGCCCAGTCCAGATCAAGTCCCTAAGTCTGATATTAGCCCATCTGTCCAATAGCAATCCGTAAATTCCTCTTCAGACTCATGCAACACATACATTGACACTGAATGCAGGAAGATCACAGGCCACTAGGTGGACAGTCTTGTGGCTCCAGTGGCCATGGAAGCATCTGAGCACTGGTGTGGCTCTCCACGTGGCTCCTCCAGCTCCAGGGCTCTGGCTGCCACCAGCATCGCTCCGTGTGTCTTGTCAACAGGAATGTCTTGCGGGCAGTGTTTGTGTCTGGCCTTCAGTGAGCTATTTATATCTGTCATGCTTCCAAATGAAGTCACCAAGCTGCAACCTGATTGACAGACTACACTTCACCCCTTCGCTCTTAGTCTCAAGTTGACACCAGATTCTATGACGACCACAAGGAGCTATTGTGCTCATCATCCTGACAAGATTGGGTGCTTTTCCATCCTGGCTCCTCCTGGTACTGCCTCAGCCCCAGCTCTGTTGCAAAGCTCTGTCCCAGGAGCAGCTCTGTCCCCCGTCGGCCCTTGTTCTCCCTCTTTGGCTTAATAGACCCAACCCACTGCCACCCAGTCAACTCAGACTCACAGTGATCCTATGTAGGGCATCTGAGGCTGTAAGGTAGCCTCAACTTCCTCTCAAGAAGAGGCTGGTGGCTTTGAACCACCAACCTTGCAGTTAACAGTCCGGAACTTACCTAATAGCACCACCAGGGTTCCCCCTGCTGTCAGAGATGCATAAATCTGAGAGTGCCTTAGAATCACCCAGAGGAACTGTCATACTAGATGTTGGGCCCTACCTTCAGAATAGCACACTGGTGTAGTGGGTTAAGCATAGGGCTGCTAACTGCAGTCAGTAGTTCTAAATCACCAGCTGCTCCTCAGTGGAAAGATGAGAATTTTCGTCTCAGAAATCCACGGGAACACTGCGACCCTGTCCTAGAGGGCTGCGATGAATCGGGATCAACTCGATGGTGGGGAGTAGGTGTTTTGAGTTTGAGCTTAAGCGTGTCTGATTTAGAGTCAGTTCTCATAATTTGCATAGATAATAAGTTCTCCGGGGATGCCAAGACTGTTGGTCTGGAAACCAAACATTGAGAACCTCTCTAAGGAGACCTGGTGGTTGGTGTAGTGAGTTACACTCTGGGCCGTTGACTCGATGGGTCAGCAGTTCGAACACACCAGCTGAGAAGCAAGGTTGCTATGAGCTGGAATTGACTCAGTGGCAGTGGGTGGGGCGATAGGTGAACCTTGGGCTGAGAACTGACGGTTGGTCATTTAAACCCACCAGGGAGAAAGATCGACGCCAGTCAGCTCCCAGAAAGGTTTGCTGTTGTTGCCTGATGCCATCAAGCCGGTCCCGACTCATCGCGACCACATATATGACACCGAACAAAACGGTGCCCGGCCCGGCACCATCCGCACAACGTTCCAGCCCTTGAGCCCACTGTTGCAGCCACTGTGTCCATCTATCTCGTCAAGGGCCTTCCTCCTTTCCGCGGTCCTCTGCTTTACCAGGCACGATGTCCTCCTCCAGGGACTGTCTCTCCGGACCACATGGCCAAAGCGCATCAGCCACAGAAGCCCCGTGGCTCAGTTCTACCTCGATGGCAGTGGGTTTGTGAAGGGCTTCTTTCCCTTTCTGTTTTTTGCTTCTCTCCCAGGCTCAAATTCAAGAACACAGGAATTCCCTGGCCCCAGCGTGCCGTAAGAGCACGTCACATAGAGTTTGCTGAGCACAGGCACTCCGCCCGGCAGTGAATGCCCACCGTGCTCTGGGCAGGTGCTGGGCTCTGAGAGGACCACGGTGCGCTCCCACGTTAGCCATTCCAGACTGGCTCCGCGTTTCTCTTTAAGGTTTTTACCATCTCCAGACACTGCCTGTATTGTGACCTAATCTTTACTTAGGATAATAGCGTCACTTATTAAACGGATGTTTTAGCTCTCTACCTGAACCGGAAAACCAGTATTTCTGGCTGGTTAGATTCTGCTGCCTATGTGAGACCTGGGGCCTGAGGCTTGCCCAGTTCAGGCTTAATTCACCAGGGATTTCAGGTTTGAAAGCTAATTACCATGGTGATATCTGTTCCTGAGTGTTTACCCTATGCAAAGCAGCGTATTACTGCCTCATTTGCCCCTTCAAAATAAACAAAACAAACCTCACTATGGTTGAGTCGATTCCCACTAAACGGGACCCTTTAGGACAGGGTAGGACTGCCCCCCAGGAGTTTCTGAGACTTTCCCACTTTCCAGGAGTAAACGCCTGGCTTCCTGCCATTTAAACCGCCCCATTTAAACCACCCCATTTAAACCATCCTCCTAGTGCCAATCGAGGCTGAGGCGCACAGGAGCTCGGTGGCTGGGAAGTGGTAGAGCAGGAATTGAACCCAGACGGTGTGGCTTGGGAAGCCTTAATCTGCACGACCGCTGTCTACACACTGCCACTGAACTGAAGCATCCTCCTTGTGCCTACAGGGATCCTCAGGCGGTGAGCGGTGCCACAGAAGCTCTGTGATGTACCAGCGGCCCTGAGGGACTGTGGCAGACGGTACACTCATCCATGTAGAAGGGAGACCCTGAGACGAAGCAGGATGGGTCAAAGTGGGTGTGGGAGTCGTGATCCTGCAGGTGGCCAGAGAATGACAAGGACAACAAAGAGAAAGAGGAGCCCCCGTGCCAGCCAGAGTGGGGCAAGAAGGAGAAAAATAGGGCCCAGAGGCTGCCAGCGGCTGCCTCTCAGTGCCAGTTCAGGTTGATGAGGCTGGAGTGGCTCAGACTACCTTCTCGTGGAGGAAGCGTCCATCAGGGATCGGGAGCAGATGGTGCCACGGGAAGAGAAGCAAGAGGAGGAGAGATCAAAGGTGGGCCATCTGAGGGGGCTCCGGATGCTGGTGGGGACTTTGGAGGAGATCGTTGATGAAAGCCACGCCATCGTGTCTACGCCCGTGGGCTGGGAGCACCACGTTAGCATTCTGTCATTCGCAGACAAGGAAGGATCAGCGGGAGTCGGACCGTCGGTCCTGCTCAAGCACAAGATGCACGTGGTGGTCGGGGTGCGGATAGATGACACCGACCCCTGACCACAGTGATGAGGTGGGAAAGGCTCCCCAGGAGACTGACGCTGACCCTGGGGGCTGGACGACCAAACTGAGGAAATGAAGGAGTGTGGAGCTCATCCCGAGGATTCTGAAGAGCTGCCAGGCCGTGCGTTAGAGATGAGTCCCAATCGCATGCTCATAATGAAGATGAATCCCCACCATAGCCTCCCATAATAGTGTTATTGCCTTAGGGTTACCTCTGCCAAGCACAGGGCTGACTGCTACCTGGCCGGCAGCTGTACCTCTAGGAGCAGACATGGTGCAATTGCTCCCCCTGCGCAGGGGACAGTCACGCCCCTTACCTGCCCCAGCACTGGGGCTAGGTTACTCCTCCAATGAGCTCAGGAACCTCTAGGGTTAAGGTGCTGCCTGCTTTGTTACATATGTGGTTAGCTGTAATTAAGGGGCTTGCATACCCTGAGACTGTATAAGTTGATATAAGAATACATTCTCTCTCTCTCCTGGCCCTGGTTCCTGATACCATGGAAGAGGTCAGCACTCCAAAACGTCTGTCCGCCACTTAACTTCTTCCCTTCAATTAGACAACCATCCCTCAGCACCCTTCTGGATGTGGGCTGATCCCCAGAGCATCAGAGATTAAACTGTGAACATCTGGTTTGCAGAGACTATGACTGACCGTGGAAGCCCCAAATCTACTCGCAGGATCCACACCTGAATTAAGCCTCTGCCGAACTCCCTCATAGTTGAGTGATGTAACGGGAACATGACTTGAAATTAAGCTAATCTAGTGTCCTGTTCTGGAAGAGATCCATATCGGTACCTATTCCAAAGAAGAGTGACCCAACAGAATGTTCAACTTACAGAACAGTATCATTGATATCACATGCCAGTAACACTTTGCGGAAGGTCATCCAACCATGGTTGCACCAGTCCCTGGGCACTGCCAGAGGTTCAGGCCGGATTCAGAACAGGATGTAAAACAAGGGAAATCATTCCTAATTATCAGCTGGATCTTGGCTGAAAGCAGAAAATACCAGAAAGATGTTTACTGCTGTTTCACCGACTGCGCAAAGACATTCCACTGTGTGGATTGTGACACACTACGGACAGCTTTGAGAAGAATGTGACCTCCAGATCACTCCACTGTGCTCATGCAAAATGTGTACGTGGACCAAGGGCCAGTTATGCAAACGAAGTGCACGTGCATGATTTGAAACCACAAAAGCTGTGTGCAGGGCCGTGTCCTCTCCCCGCGCTCAGTCTGTGTGCTCAGCAAACAATCGGAGGAGTTGGATTACAGGAAGAGGAATGGGGCACCAGGACGGGAGGAAGGCTTACTACCAACCTGCGATACGCAGATGCCAGAACCCTGTTTGCTGGCAGCGAGGAGGCCTGGAAGCCCTTGCTGATGAAGACTTGCAGCCTTCAGTCTGGATTGTAACTCAGTGTAAAGAAGGCCCAAATCCTCACACCTGAGCCCACAGGTAGCATGATGAACAATGGGAAAAGATCGAAGTTGTCGAAGAGGTCATTTTATTTGCATCCACCATTAATGTTCACGGAAGCAGCAATCAAGAGATCAAAATGTTGCATTGGGTAAATCTGCTGCACAAACCCACTGAAAGTGACGAAAAGCAAAGGTGTTACTCTGAGGGCTAAGGTGTGCTTAACTCAAGCCACAGTAGTTTCCATTGCTTATACACATGCGGGAGTTGGACACTGAATGAGGAAGACTGGAGAAGAATCAATGCATTTGAATTACGGTGCTGGTGATGAATACTGAAAGTACCATGAACCGCCAACGCTCCGCCCCCCGCCCCTCAACAAATCTGTCTTTGAAGGAGTGCAGCCAGAATGCTCCTTAGAGGCAAGGATACTGGGAACTCATCTCACCTACTTTGGACTCGTCAGGAGAGACCAGTCCCTGGAGAAGTACGTCATGCTTGGGAAAGGAGAGGGGCAGAGAAAAAGAGGAAGTCCCTTGTCAAGATGGACCAGTACCGTGGCTGCAACAACGGGCTGAAACATGAGAAGAGTCTGTGAGGACGGCGCAGGACTGGGTGGGGTTTTGTTCTGTTGGGCACAGGGTCGCTGTGAGTTGGAACCAACTCAATGGCACCTAACAACAACAACAACAGTATTTTGATCTAGTCATTCACAGTACTTGCCACGGGTCAGAAAGTGTGTGCAGAGCTGTGGTGCAGTTGGAAGTTGATGTTTTAAGAGGGGAGTTGAAACATCCAAGCAAGGTCCAGGGAATTAAGGTACAACAGACATCAGGGCTTCCATAGGTATCTTGCACAGACTGGTGGGGGTTGGGTGTTCCATGTAGACTGACTGCCGATGGCCTGAAACAGCTCTCTCTCTAAATTCAAGCCTGAAAAGTCCTACTGAGCCCTGGTGGCACAGTGGGCTACAAGTTGGGCTGCTCACCTGAAGGTCAGCAGTCTGAAACCACCAGCTGCTCCATTATAACATAGTTCATGGTGACAGTATCCTACATCCCTGCTTGGTGAGTAGTGTCTGAGGTCTTAAAAGATGGAGGGTGGCTATATAGGACAAAACGATTGTTCTCTTCCAAGAGAGTGAAGAAAACCAAAGACTCTGGAAGAAATTAGTCCAAAAGACTAATGGTCCATGTATTAGACAGAGCTCTCTAGAGAAACAAACCAGGACACTTATGGTTTCAGATAGATAGATAGATTAGATAGATAGATAGATAGATAGATAGATAGATAGATAGATAGATCATGAAGGCATATAACAGCTAATTGGTCCACACTGCAGTACAGAGGATTCAGTTCAACTCACTTCCGTGGAACAGTTAATATACTGGAAGTCCTTCCATTCACAAGGGCTGCTGGGTCCAGGGTCAAGGGGGCAGACAGCTGAGTCTTCCTTGGAGCAATGCAGGCAGCCCAGCAAACAGCCAGATGACAGGATCTGACAGTCCCATGCTCAAGCTATATATACATCAGTGGCGTGGTGAAGCAGGTCTCAAAAGAACCTCAAGCCCTAGTGACACGATCCATGGGTTGGGTGTCCCACAGGTAGTGTAGCTCGCAAGTTAAGGCAGAGAACTAGCTAAGGTAACTGCATGCTGGTCCGATCACCAGAGAGCAAGAGAGAGACAGGCGGGGCTTGCCAAGCCATTTATTTCTTTGCCCTCCAGTCAAACTGTGACCTTATTAATCCCACATGTTCCTATTGGGCAGCTTGGCACAATAAACCTACCTATCGCAATACACCCCTTGCCAAACTGGCATATATAATTTCCAGACATTAATGAAATCACACTTATACTTAACATCAAACATGTATCATACATATAAATGAAAACACACTGAGTCCAATTGTATCTGATACATCATACATGAACAAAGGAAAGATACTCAATAAGCACATATAAAGAAAATAAACGGACAATCACAAACCTCACTTTTCCTATTGATCACGTGGTCATAACTGATAGGTAGCGCTACTTTCTTCTACTACCCATTCTGTATTACCTTTGCCCTCGGTCAGCACCTTATCAGGCCATGGTTGTTTGCCTGGTGGGGTGACCCAGACCTTCATTCCCGAGGGGTCTGGGTCATTATAGGTCCTGTCAGGATTGGGTTGCTGTAACTTACCATTTACTTTAACAACAGGGCATGGTAACACTAAGAGTCGGCCTATGGGATCTCCTGGATTCCAGGCATATTCTTCTTTACCTCCATTGTGTAGCACCAGTCCGATTTCTCCTTGGTAGTCAGGATCAATCACCCCACTCAGTACAGTGACACCCTTCCTGGCATGTTGATCCAAAGGCATGAGAAGGCCAAAGTGGCCAGGGGGCATTCTCAGCTGCCGGTTCAGTGGACTCCATGCTGTGCCTGAAGCGTTTACGGTTGCTGGGACAGGAAGCAAAAATGGGGATCACTAGGAGTAATAGTGAGTGGTGCCACTCCAGCTTCCACCCCTTGGTTCCTGGACCCAGGAGTCCTGGCTATTGAAAGCACAGAATCACATATTGGCCGCTGGTTTAGAGCGTATACAGCTTCCTGGAGAACATTGCCCCGGCCCCGCAAGTTGTTGCCACCTAGTTGGCGCCGTAATTGTGTCTTTAGGAGCCCGTTCCACCGTTCTATCAAGCTGGCAGCTTCAGGATGATGAGGAACATGATACGACCAGTGGATTCCATGGGAATGGGCCCATTGCCGCACTGTATTTGCTGTGAAGTGAGATCCTTGATCTGAAGCAATGCTACGTGGGATGGCATGCCGGTGGATGAGGCATTCTGTAAGTCCACGAATAGTAGTTTTGGCAGAAGCATCACGTGCAGGGAAGACAAATCCATATCCAGAGTAGGTGTCTATTCCAGTAAGAACAAAACGCTGTCCCCTCCGTGATGGAAGTGGTCCTATGTAATCAACCTGCCACCAAGTTGCTGGTTGATCTCCCCGAGGAATTGTCCCATATCTTGGACTTAATGTTGGTTTCTGTTGCTGGCAAATGGGGCACTCAGCAGTGGCAGTGGCCAAGTCAGCCTTGGTGAGTGGAAGTCCATGTTGCTGTGCCCATGCATAACCTCCATCCCTGCCGCCATGTCCACTTTGTTCATGTGCCCATGGGGCGATAACAGGAGTGGCAGAGGAAAGAGGAGGACCAGTCTCCACAGCGCGTGTCATCTTATCCACTTGATTGTTAAAGTCCTCCTCTTCAGAGGTAACCCTTGGTGAGCATTCACGTGAGATACAATTACCTTTACTTTCTTGGCCCACTCAGAGAGGTCTATCCATATACCTCTTCCCCACACCTCCTTGTCACCAATTTTCCAATCATGGTCCTTCCAATTCCCTGACCATCCAGCCAAGCCATTAGTCACAGTCCACGAATCAGTATATAGTCTCATATCTAGCCATTTTCCCTTACATGCAAACTGAACGGCCAGGTGCACTGCTCGAAGTTCTGCCCATTGGGAAGCTTTCCCTTCACCACTGTCCTTTAGGGAGATCCCAGAAAGGGGCTGTAGTGCTGCTGCTGTCCACTTACGAGTGGCACCTGCGTATCGTGCAGAGCCATCTGTCAACCAAGCAGGACTTTTTTGGTCTTCACTTAAAGTATGGTAAGGAACTCCCCAGGCGGCCATAGGTGCAGACTGGGAGAAAGAAGGCAATGTGACAGGAGTGGAGACTGTTGGCATTTGGGCCACTTCTTCATGCAGCTTACTTGTCCCTTCAGGTCCTGCTTTGGCCCGATCTCGTATATACCACTTCCATTTAACAATGGAGTGTTGCTGCGCATGTCCAACTTTATGATTACATGGGTCAGACAATACCCAGTTCATGATAGGTAATTCAGGCCTCATGGTGACTTGGTGGCCCATGGTGAGGCGTTCAGTCTCCACCACGGCCCAGTAACAGGCCAACAGCTGTTTTTCAAAGGGGGAGTAGTTGTTTGCAGAGGATGGCAAGACTTTACTCCAAAATCCCAATGGTCAACGCTGTGATTCACCAAGAGGGGTCTGCCAAAGACTCCACACTGCATCTTTATCTACAACTGACACCTCTAGCACCATTGGGTCAGCTGGATCATATGGTCCCAGTGGCAAAGCAGCTTGCACGGCAGCCTGAACTTGTTGAAGAGCCTTTTCTTGTTCTGGGCCCCACTCAAAATTAGAGGCCTTTTGTGTCACTTGATAAATAGGCCAAATTGGAGATATGTTACCTCCAAATTCCAAAGAAGCCCACTAAGTGTTGTGCCTCCTCTTTAGTTGTTGGGGTGGGGAAATAGAGCTAGTGCATATATTTATAGGTTTAGTATTAAGGTAGCAGAAGGACATTGGGCCTCCACTCAAGTACTCCCTCAATGCAAGAATACTTTCTTCTATTAAATTGGCATTCTATGATGCTCACCTTCCTGACACACTTGCTGAAGACAAAGCGGGTGAATAAGCAAATGTGGTGAAGAAAGCTGATGGTGCCTGGCTATCAAAAGATATAGCGTCTGAGGTCTTAAAGTCTTGAAGGTAAACAAGCGGCCATCTAGCTCAGAAGTAACAAAATCCACATGGAAGAAGCACACCAGCCTGTGTGATCATGAGGTGCTGAAGGGATCAGTTATCAAGCATCAAAAACCAAAAACTCATATCACTGTGTGCTCACCTCCCTGATATGACCGTCGAAGACAAAGTGGGTGCATAAGCAAATGTGGTGAAGAAAGCTGATAGTGCCCGGCTATCAAAAGATATAGTGTCTGCGGTCTTAAAGGCTTGATGGTAAAAAAAAGCGACCATCTAGCTCAGAAGCAACACAAAGCCCACATGGAGGAAGCACACCAGCCTGTGCCATCATGGGGTGTCGAAGGGATCAGGTATCATGCATCATCAGAACAAAAAAATCAAATCATTGTGAATGAAAGGGGGAGTGCAGAGTGGAGACCCAAAGCCCATTTGTAGGTCACAGAAGGGTCTCGTGGAGTTGACGAGCCAGTCAGGGTGTGATGTAGCAACGATAAAACATACAACTTTCCTCTAGTTCCTAAATGCTTCCTCCTCCCCCACTGTCATGATCCCAATTCTACCTTACAAATCTGGCTAGACCAGAGGATGTACACTGGTACAGATAGGAATGGGAAACACAGGAAATCCAGCGTGGGTGATCCCTTCAGGACCAGTGGTGTGAGTGGCGATACTGGGAGGTTGAGTTGGAAAGGGGGAAACCAATTACAGGGCTCTACATATAACCTCCTCCCTGGGGGACAGACAACAGAGAAGTGGATAAAGGGAGATGTCAGACAGGACAAGATAAAAAATATAATAATTTATCAATTATCAAGGGTTCGTGAGGGAGGGGGTAGCGGGAAGGGAGGGGAAAAATAAGGAGCCAGGGGCTTAAGTGGAGAGCAAATGCTTTGAGAATGATTAGGGCAATGAATGTACAAATGTGCTTTACACAATTGATGTATGTATGGATTGTGATAAGAGTTGTATGAGCCCCAATAAAACAATATTAAAAAAAAGAAAAGAAGAAAGACCAGGTTAACGGGTATGATGGTGACTGAATAAACTCCCCAAACTCCCCCCGGTAACTCTGGCACTGAAATCACCCCGGGCTGGCCTAGAAAACAAGAACACCTACCAGGAAGAAGCTGCTTAGAACAATCAACTGAGACCAATAGGCGGCATGTGCACAACAGTAGAGATGAAGCGGCAAGGAGGGGCAGGGAGAGATGGCGTGGGGGCAGCCAGAGGCGGAGATGGGGGAGTGGCGACACTGGTGTGCACCCGTCAGCCAACAGCACGGGACAGTGTATGTACGAGTTACTGAACAGAAACCCAGTTTGCCACGTGAACTTTCACTGAAACCGTAAAAACGTAGCGGGGAAATAATGCCCCCTTCAGCCAGCTTCTCGTAATATTTATTTAACACTTCACATAACCTTCATGTAATGATTAAAACTAAAATGTTAATGTTGGCACAATTTCATCAACTACAGGATGGTGCTGGGCCAAGCAGTGCTTCCCTTCCCTCTGCTGTCCGGGGGTCAGGATCGACGAGCCGGCACCGGGAACAACCACCACTGCTTCATTTGGATTTCACTTTCTCTATGAACACCTTTCCCCCCTCCCCCGTCCTAGGATCCAATCCAGGCTCTCACATTTAATTTAGTTGCTACTTCTCTGCGTCTTCTAGGGTGCTCTTCCAGCTCGTCAGCCCCCCGCCTTTCACGACTGCATCACCTTAGAATCATATCCATCAGGTACCTCATAGAAGACTTCTATGTGGGGCTTATCTAGCATGCTCTGGTGCCACAGAGGTTATGTGTCCTTCCTGGCACATCCTTGCCAGGGAGTGTAAGAGGCTGCGATTATGCAGAAGTGGGAGGGAGGGCCTGGGTAGATTTGGCAAGATGTTTTGGTTTAATGCGGTAAGACACAGAAAACTAAGAAGTGTACACAAACATGGGAAACGTTATATGTGTGGTCCGGGGGCATCGAGAAGGAGAGGCGTGAAAGAAAGCCAATTTATTGGTGTTGGATCAGAAGTTTCCAAAGAAATGACAAGCAGGCGCTTCACATTCAGAATGAGGACATTACCAGCTTCCCATCACAGGGAGCAGGGCTCTCTCGGCCCCAGGACCTGCACAGGAGGAATTTAAGAGCCTGGAGTGGATTGTGCTGTCAGGCAGAAAGAAGGCACTTTTTCAAAGAACAGTCAGAAAAGTGGGAACGTGTTGAAAGGACACAGGAATTCGTCTGAAAGAACCCCAGCACCCCAAATTTAGAACAGTTTGAGTAACAAAATAAATATGAGGGTAAGTAAAAAAACTTTTCTTACAAAATCATCGAGCCGTTTATTAAATAAGAACATTAAAATGTGAAGTTGTAATTTTACACACTGTCCCCCATATAGGTCCTTACACTTCTGAAGCTGGTGTTTCTACCTTTAACCCTTTCCTGAAGGGCTCTGCCCTCTTCCACTGCCACCACATGAAATGGCTTTTTTGAGGGACTCAAATCGTGTTCCTTTGGAATGTTCTTCGAGTTTGGGGAGCAACGACAACAAAGTCTGACGAGGAAGAGCAGGGCTGCAGGTGGGTGGTCAACCTGCGGCACAAGCATGGTGATGCGCACCTGGCTCACGCCATGCCAGTTCCAGTGGCCTCACACGCAGGTGAAAGTTGGATACGAACTAAGGAAGACGGAAGAGGAAGCAAAGTTTTGGAGCTGTGGGGCTGAAAACGGATATTGAAAGTGCCGTGGCCTGCCCACAGCACGGACTATCTGACGAAGCACAGCCAGAATGCGCGTTAGGGGCACTGATGGCAAGGGGTTGTCTCACATGTTTGGACGTGTTGTCAGGAGAGGCCAGTCTCTGAAGAAGGCCTTGGTAAAGCAGAGGGCCCCTGGAAAAGAGGAAGATCTCCAACGGGCTGCGCGGACACAGTGGCTGCAGCGATGGGCTCGGACATCAGCCCATTTGCTGTGCATGATTTCCTTGTGCACAGGATTCCTGTGAGCTGTCACGGACACGACAGGGTGGCTGGGGTGAGGTTTCCCGACGACGCGCGCGCCACACTGGCCTGGCTTCTCTTGGAGAACGAGCAGCTGTGTGGTTGTAATGCCAAAAAAAAAAAGAATTTCTTGGCACATTTTTCCTGGTCTTTTTCTCACGAATCAACTCATAGGTTTTCTGAAAACGTCTTGCAAATTAGCCCCCCTGATTATCCTAGATCTTTGGAGTCTTAAGAGACTCATCTCCCTCACCTTCTGAGCTCCCCTTTCTGTCTAGGATTGAACTGGCCCAGCGTTGGCCTATTTTTGAAGGCTGCTTCTCAAGATGAAGACACGTGTGTAGCTGAGAAAGCTTGTCCGCAACCATGCACGGATTGTACACGTGTTAACCAGGCTTTGTTTGCAGTAAAGCCGTGCCTGCATGCGATGCTTTGGGATGCTCCCTCGTTGTGACAGTGTTGGAGTAGATCTTCAGGAAATAAAGGAATGATTGAATAAATAAACATACAGGAAGAACTCCTCCTGGAAGCAGAATTCTAAATAAAAATGTGCAAGGGGCACTTCCATTATCCTTCCATCCCTCAGTCAGACCCAGCCTGGGGACCCTTCTGGAAGATTCATCCTGATGGCCACCCCAGGGGAACCCCCAAGTCCAGTTCAAACGGGCGCTGGAGGGTGCTGGCGCTGCTGGAAAGTGACATTTGGGAATTGTCCCCTGACTGGTGAATTTGAGACGCATGTAGCCACCTCTGGTGTGGAGGTCCATCATGAGGTTCCTTACCAGCAGCGGGCCTGGTCCCCCGAGGAGGGAAATCAGGAGGACTGAGAGCTGGCTGCGTATCCCAGCCCAGTGCCTTGTCGCAATGTCCCATCATTATCACGTTCGCTGGAAGCTCAAGGGTCACTGACAAGAACGTGCCTGACTGGCAGAGGGATCTGATGAGAACCTCTCCATCGTGCGGGTGGCCACAAAGTGGCCTTTCAGGACAGGAAAGTGAAGGCAAAATCCATCGTCTTCAACTGGAAGAGGACCCTTCAGGGCTATGACATTTCTGCCCAAAGTAACCACCGCTCTGAAAGCCCTCCCTTTGCTTGCTAGGAAACCGACTGGCTTGGCGTTGGTTGCCACGCCTGCTCCTGCCCCAGCAGAGGTTGGCACGGGCCCAGCTCTGGCAGGCCAGCGGCAGCAGGGAAACTTAGGGGATGCGCAGACAACCGCTCTCCAGGATGAGAGAAGGAGGCCGGAGCCCGGCGGCAGACGTCTGGTTGGGAAGGCCGGCCTGTGGTGCCCGCGCGCAGCGTGCTTGCCGCTCTCGGAGTGAGTGTGGTGGTTAAGACCTTCGCTTTTGGGGGGACCCGCCTAGCTAGCTAGCTGTCTTGGGACCTGGTTGTTGTCGTTCTTGAACTTCCAATACAAGACTGCTACAGTCACATCACAATGTTCAGTGGGGATGTTTGGGTTCGTAACTGTCACCCCCGTTTCTTTTCATGTAGAACCAGACTAAAGTTGCATTTCAAACATCTAAAAACGGAAACGCTAGACGCGTAGAAGGGCTGAGGACAAAGAAAACCGCTAGTAAAATACCACAGGAATCAGTGGGGCAGGCAGGACCCCCTGGGGAAGGCTAAAATGTGTGGGTGAATGTTTTTTAGGAGAAACATTGTATCTGCATAGCGTTAAGGTGGCATTCTCCCAACCTTGTAAATCACAAAGGGGAAAATGACAGCCCCAGCGCGCACCGCCTTCACTGCTCCATCAAGACGAGCACCCCCAGGAACAAGACATTATGAAGTATGCTTTTAAAAGAAAATCTAGCAGCGGTTCTCAACCTGTGGGTTGCGACCCCTTTGGGGGTTAGAATGACTCTTTCACAGGGGTTGCCCTATTCATCACAGTAGCAAAATGACAGTGATGAAGTAGCAACGAAAATAGTGTGATGGTTGGGGTCACCCCACAGGAGGCACTGTAGGAAAGGGTCGCGGCCTGAGGAAGGCTGAGAACACTGGCAGAGAGACAGTAACTAGATGCAGTTTCTTGGGCTTGCCGCAAGAGGGGCTGGGGATGTGGGGCGCTCATGACACTGAGTACAAGAATGAAGAAAAGGTTCTGCAATGGCCTGTGGTGGTTGCACCAACTCTTCTTATGATATTCAAACCATTGGGGACTTTTTAAATAAAAAAAATTCAAGCCAAGGGGGATAAAATACAAACGTAAAAGGTGCTGGAAACCGCTGTGAGGAGAGGGTGGAGAATGGACATGGCGGCCATGGCAGGGAGCTCGGGCCTGGATGGGGAGAAGCCGGCTGAGAAGGGTGGGACTGCCTACGCGTGAAGATTGAATCATCGACTGGATTTGCTGATGGATTAGATTAGATCAGGGGCATTAGAGGGGATGGAATGTTGTTGATCACATAGGGTCTGGGTCCAACAACGGAGCGAATAACTGCTATCTCCTAATTTGGGGAGAAAAAAGTGCTGAGGGAGGTAGTTTGAAGAGGCCAAGTCCAGCTTTTGGTTTTGTACATATTATACTTGAGATACCTTTTAAATATGTACACTTGGGAGTTACCAGGGTACCAAATGAATCCGTTTATTCTGTGTGCAGCCAAGTGCTTCTCAGCCTTCAATGGGCTTAAGAATTTCCTAGAGAATTTGATCTTAAAAAAAAAAAAGAATTTCCTAGAGAATTTATTGAAACAGATTCCTGGGCCTCCCAGGGAATCTTAGAGTGCAGATCAGAGGTTTTCAAATATCTTTGACCTACTGCCTCCTTTACAGAAAAAAAATAATTTACCCAGCGCCTTCCTGTCGACAGCTCCTAATCCAGGATAAGGTGTAGGTATCTGCTTCTGCAACAGGACCCTCTGGATCATTCCAGCACCTCCCCAGGGGTGATACGCTGCTGTCTTCTGAACCATACTGTCAGTAGAAGTTGATGCTGGCTTTTACTTTTCCCCCTTTATTCAGTTTCCATTTTCCTTTGTCTCTCACTCAAGAAAGCAAACTATTCTGGAGGATATATATTTTTAAAATGTGTGCCTCAAGTAATTATTGTTTTTGCTTCTTTTTTTTTTTAAAGCATGCGAGCTGAGTTTTATCTTGCCCCAAATCACAACATGAGAGAATGGCAGAGTCAGAATTTGAATCCAAATCTACTGATGTTTGATTATTCCCTGTGGCCAGATGCAAGCTGTGTAAACGTAGACAAGCTGTTGAGCTCACTGCCTTCATTACCTAGCCCTGGTGGCACGGTGGTTACACACTGGGCTGCCAACCACAAGGGCAGCAGTTAAAAAGCACCAGCCAGCTCCGAGGGAGAAAGGCGAGGCTTCTTACTCCCCCAGAAACTGTTTTGAGAATGATGATGACAACAAATGTACAAATGCACTTAACACAATGGATGTATGCATGGATTGTGATAGGATTTGTTCCAGCCCCCAATAAAATGATTTTTAAAAATCAAGAAAACAGAGAAAAGGAAAGAAAAAGCGTTACAGTCTCTCTGAAGCTCACAGTTTCGCCCTGTCCTACAGGGTCACGGTGAGGCAGCATCAACTTGACAGGGGTGCATTTGGCTGTTGGTTTTTTGGTGGCATAGAGGGCTACCCACTGCGCTGCTGCCCACAGTGTCGGCCTCTTAAACCCAGCAGCCATCTCACGTAAACACGATGAAGGTGTCTGCTCCTGTAACCATGTGTAGCCTCAGAAGCCCATAGGGGCAGTTAGTTCTACTCTGTCCTGTGGAATGGGTGGCACCGATGTTGGCGGTTTTGTTTTGGCTGTAACACAAGGGGGTAACTTTAAGGGGCATTTCCCCCTCCCTCACAGTTTCAGAGACTGGAAGTCAGGACACAGATTGAAGGGTATGGTCTTTCTCTGGCTCTGGGACACAACCTGTTCTGTCGGCTTCTCTAGCCATGGCACTGCCCAGTCCCTGGCACCCGTCCCCCCGCTTGTGCTTGTTTGCCTCTGTCTATCACTCAAGCGATTAGGTCTAGGACACACCTTGGACTGATCTAGACTCCGCCTAACAAAGCAAACTCTATTTCCAGAGAGCACGATAGCCACAGGAACTTTCCATTTTACCACGGACTGCTCAACGGACAAACCAATCTGTGCCAGAAGAGATAAGGCCAGAGTGCTCCTTCGAGGCGAGGGTGGCAAGACTTCATCTCACAAACTTTAGACATATTTTCAGGAGGGACCAGTCCCTGGAGAAGGACTTCATATTTGGTAATGGAAGGGCAATGAGAAGGAGGAAGACCTTTGATGAGATGGACAGACACAATGGGAACCATTGTGAGGATGGGACAGGACCGGGCAGGGTTTCATGCCATGGAGCAGAGTGGGGCTATGGGTCAGAACCCACTCGGTGGCACCTAACACCACCACCAGCACTGGGGTCAGGACTCCAAGATACATTTCTGGAGGACACAGTTCAGTCCATGGCGCTCTGCACCAGCCCCTCCCTGGCTCCGGAGACTCGGGGCAGGTGGCAGTACCCGGTGAGCCGCTGTCCCCATCCTCGTTGTAGATGTACTTGGTATTTGTTAATGCAGCTAACGCGGCTGATCTGGGAATAGCAGCTGAGAGTCTCTGCGCTCTAATTGTGAACCAGCCTCCCTGGGGAGAGGAGTGTGGTGTATAATGGATTCCTCTACGAGCTACCACCTGGCCCTTTGGTGTTTGATTTAGAGATTGTGGACAGCTGTCAGCAACAGATTCCCCGGCCTGTCAGCTGAGCACCCCTGGGGTGGGGTGGGGTGGGGCGGAGGGAGAGGGAGAGCCTGTATTTGCTGACAGCTACTCCCACGCCCTGGGCCCTCATCTCTGACATCATCGGGAAGAAAGTGGCCCTACGAATTGGCTCAGTCTTGTCAGGAACTGGTAGAGCTTGAATCCTGACCCGGAGGGGGACCCCGAAGGAGAACGGAGGGGGACCCCAAGGAGACAGCGGAGGCTGGGGTTGCGACAGGAAATGCCTTGTGGGCAGGGCACAGCCGGGACTGCGCAAAGTATCAGATAAGTCTTCTGCAATGGTGGCTGGACGCATCACAGAGCATACCATTTCACAATGATCCGAGGCTGGTTCTGCTTAACTTTAAGCGGGGCTGGTTCAGGTGTAAGATGGTAGGGAGCACGGGCTGCATGTAAAAGCCCTAGAATCAGACCACTCTAAACACGGGGCACAAGACTAGGCTGTGGGCAGCCTCACTGGGGTCCCTGAGAGTGGGAAAAATCCCACTAGGGACGGCTCCACTTGTCTGCGATTCACATCTGCTCTAAGTGCTCCCGTGCACGCAACTAACTCAACCCCATTCATTCACCTGTTTTGTACATACTGATTGAAACACCTGTCACTCCCGGCAGTGCGACAGACTGGCATGATCTCTACTCTCACTGGAGGGGCGGAGGGTGCAAGGTGCAAAGAATGCATGCAAAGTTCTACAAATAAGCATGCAATGGTGGTAAGTTTGGTGGATGTTGGAGGGCAGTACTGGTTCAGAAGGAAACCTAGGTTTGAGACCTGAACAGTAGTATACCACCTCAAGTGCTTGTGTGTGTGTGTGTGTGTGTGTGTGTGTGTGTGTGTGTGTCCATGACACTAAGTAGGCTTCAGCGGAGCTTCTAGATAAGAGGCTAAGAAGAAAGGCCTGGCAATGCACTGCAAATCAGCCAATGGAGCCCTGACGGTGAGAGCAGTCCAAGCCTCGCCGAGTGTGCTTGCTCTCCAGGAGGGGGCAGCCAACACGACCTGGCGCTGGGAGAAAGGATGGCTCCAGGTAAGGGGGTTAGAAAACCAGGAGAGTTTGAACAACTGCCTCTTGGTCAATGTACAGATGACATGAGCACAACAAGATGTTCTGGAATCCCAACACACACACACACACACACACACACACACACACACACACACACACGAAAGAAAACCAGGGGATCAGAAAGCTTCCTCAATAGAATAAATGACATTTAAACTAATCCCTAACACAGTGAATTTGGTGAATGCTGGGGAGGGGGAGTTAAAGCAGAGGGGGTTGTGGAGACGGAGAAATCTAGAAAGAAGGCGCAGCAAAGGCCAAGGCCTAGAAACACAGCTCACACATGGAGCCCAGAGGTGGAGGAACAGAGTCTTGTGGGGATCTCATCCCTGGGCCCTTGAAGGTCATGCAAAGGAGTGTAGCTGCCTCCCAGGGGCAAAGGGAATGCACTGGAGGGCCCCAAGCAAGGTTCTGTAACCTCATATCTTTTGATCTACAACATTGTATCATCATACCTATTAACCTGCAACATTGTATCATCATACCTATTGACCTACAACATTGTATCATCATACCTATTGACCTACAACATTGTATCGCATTGGCATTGATTGGGCTCTCACTGGATCACTTCCATGCAAATTGTTCCTTGGCCTTAGTTACATGTCCCATATTTGTCAACCTTCTTTATAATTAATTACTTGCTGTCTCCTGGCTACTCCCTAGCCAGTGCTCTTGGTTCCCAGCCCTTCTTCAACTTGGCTTTAGAATAATTGTTGATCATTTAGTCTCATATCGACTTTGATTTTCTTTTAAATGAAGCCCTGTACTCATAGGTAATAGCCTTTAATTTGTGAACAATCTGTTATTTTGCTAAAAAGTGATCTCAGAAGATCATTTTGAATTGAGGTTTAAAAAACATCTCAAAGCAGGGATTTATATTAATTTGCAAGTCCATTGATCTTATTTGAGAGTAAGTAGGCAGAGAAGGTACCAAAAGTTTATAGAATGCTTACTATGTGCCTGCTGCTTTCCTAACCATTCCTTTCTTGAGTAAAAACCCTCTGACATCAGAATGGCTTGCAGGTGAGTTCCTTCTGGACAAGAGTGCCCAATGCAATCTACAGCAACAGTACCTGCATGGATGGTTTCTTGGGAGTATGGCAGGGGAGGTGGGAGGGGTGTGGCAGCTACACAATCTCCTGTCAACTTGAGCGAAGGGGTGGAGTCTAGCCTGTTAATCAGGTCCTAGCCAATAATGCCTCTGTATGGGCATGGCCTTCTCTCTTTTAAAAAAAACAAACACATTTTATTAGAGACTCATACAACTCATCACAATCCATACATATACATACATCAATTGTATAAAGCACATGTGTACATTCTTTGTCCTCATCATTTTCAAAGCATTTGCTCTCCTCTTAAGCCCTTTGCATCAAGTCCTCTTTTTCCCCCTCACTCCCCTCTCCCCTCTCCCGGCATGGCCTTCTCTTGAGAATTCTGGGAACTCCTGTCTTCGTCCCTGACAGTGGGGCACACTCTTTCTCTGTTTGACATCCTGGTGGGTAGCTACATCGAGCTCCGCTGATGGAGCCAGAGCCCTGGAGCTGGAGGAGCCACATAGAGCCCCATGCCAGTGCTCAGATGCTTCCACCACCACTGGATCCTCAAGACTTTGCACCCACTGGCCTGTGATCTTCATGCATTTGGCGTCATTGCATGTGTTGCCTCGGTCTGAAGAGAAATTTATAGACTGTATTGGACATATGGGCTAATATCAGACTAGGGATTTGATTTGGACCGGGCTGGGGTGTTTTCTTACTATACGATTACTCTCTGATATAAAGCTCTCTTACATATATATGAGTACCTCTGCACTTGTTTCTCTAGTCTACCCGGATTAACACGGGGGGAAGTGGGGAGCTCATAACAATGAGTCCAAGAAGGAAGGAAATGTTCTAAAATTGATGTGGGGTGATTGTACAACTCTTCTTGACATGTTTGAACTATTGAATTGTATGAGGTGTGGATTGTATGCCAATAGAACTGTTTTTTAGCAAAGAATGAAGACTCCTTGTACAAATTCACTAAGCCTAGTCCTTGGCACACCTGGGATGCTTCATAGTCTGAATGGTTGACCTTAAAGGTAAGAATCAATGAGGGGAAGTAATTTGACCCAAGATGCTGCTGCCTGTGGGTCCTGAGTTTGCTCGTTAACAAGTCTTGCTCTGAGCCTCCCTGAGCCGTGCCTCTGCGCAAAGGTGAAGAAGTCACGTGGCTCCTTTGTTGTTGTGAGGTCCCTTGGAGTCAGGACGGGCCTCCGCTGCTCTGGGCACAGCAGAACGTAACACTGCCTAGAGCTGCACTGGCCTCACACTGTGCCAGTTCACCTTCTTCACCACTGCTTTTAACGGCTGGTGTACAAATTTGAATACTAGTTTCATTAACTGATCTTTCTTATAGACAAATGGGTGTCCTTACTAAATAGCATTGCACTTCAGGATCGATCTTGAGTTTGTTTTTAATGATGAACGTTATGCCACTCCTAGAATCTGCTTTTCTCTGTATAGTAAACTATATGAGTGTCAGATTTGAAATGGCCAATACCAGTTCATTCCAGCTCAGTCATGACTAGGATACTGTATTGGACAGGGTTCTTTAGAGAGACAAACCAGATTGCTAGTAATTATATATAAATATATTTATAAAGATAGATATATAATTCAAGAAATGAATGGTTAAATTATATACAGATAGATAATACAAGAAATTAACAGTTAAATTATAAAGCAGTGAGACACTAGCAGTCCTTTAAGGCTTGAGAGCTGCCAGGTGCCAGTCCCCTTCTGTAGAGAGAGCTCTGCTATATATATCCAGGCAGCAAACAGCAAGGCCGGTCCCCAACTGTCATCAACTGTCGGTCCCCAGCTCCAGAGATGAACATTCCAATCGTGTGGGCTTAAAGGGACCTCAACTTACAGCGACACAGTCCACAGGCTAGGCATCCCACAGGTAGTGTACCCCTTTAAACTGAGGCACAGAACAAGCAAGGCGAGGCTCACCAAGCCATTTATCCCTCTGCCCTTCAGTTAATCCTACTTGTGTTTATCGGCCAGGCTGGCACAATAAACTATCGCAGATACTGATCATTATGTGTTCCATTTCACTTTTGACCATTCCAATTTTCCTAGATTCATACTTTATATGTTCCATGGTTCTAATTCTTAATGGACATTTGCAGCTGTTAATTTATGTCATGCCCCATCAGCAAATGCAGGGCTCATGACCTTTGCTACCCATCTCTCTCTCCAGGTCCACTCTGCCGGGAGGAGGCGGCTCCACCCCAGTTGTATACTGGATGGCTTTCAAGTTGAGGGGCTCCTCTTCTGGCGTGGTATCCGACAATGCTCCATTGTTATTCATAAGGTTTTCAGTAGCCAGTTTGTCCGAAGTGAGGCACCTCTTCCTTCTGCCTTGTCTGTTCTTAGTCAAGTAGCTCCACAGAAACCTGCTCACCATGGGTGACCTGCTGGTCTTTGAATTACCAGTGACAGAGGTTCCAGCATCACAGCTGCATGCAAGCACCACATGACAACCAGTGACAGATGAGTTGGGTGAGAGCTTAGTATGGTGCAGTCACCAGGATTCAGTGACCGGGGCTGGGAATTTGAATTTGGCTGGCGTGGTGGCTCATGGTGCCAGTTTTCTGGGCTGGAAGAGTCTTGAGAGATGACTGGAGGGTGGTGTCCTTGTTTTAGATGTGCCCCTGGATGGAACAAATGGTTAAGTGCTCAAGCACTAACTGAAAGGTCGGTGGTTTGAACTCACTCGGAGGCTCCTCGGAAGAAAGCCCCGTGGATGTGCTTCTAAAAACCCCACACCCTGATGGGGCATGGACAATCAGTGCACTGTGAGCCTAGTCGACTCCACGGCGTACAATTGGTTTCTCCTTGCTCTGGAGACTTCTAAGGGGATCCTGGCAGTGCAGGCTACAAACCAGAAGGTTGGTGGTTCAAACCTATCAGCTTCTCTTCAGAGGGAAGAAGCAGCTGTTTGCTTCTGTCCTGTAAGGTCTTTGAGTTGGAATTGAGTCAACAGTAATGGGTTTGTTGTTTTTGTCCACCACCCCCCTTGCCCCTCCAGCTTCAAACCAGTTCATTCTGGTTTGGCTTCCTGCTGAGAATGTGTATTTGCCCCCCAGACAGATGCATCAAAACCTAAGATATTGTTTAAATGCAGATTCTAATTCAGTGCCTCACTTCTGTGTTGTCCCAAAGGTCTAACAGCTGGATCTGCTTCTTCTTTTTTTTTTTAACATGGAAACAAAAGTGGGAGAGGAGAGGGGACTACAGGGCGAAGGTTTATGTTAGGAATGTAACACTCTCTTGAAAATGTTGGGGGAAACTGAACCCTCTCAGTCTGCCTGTGTAAATCGACTCAGTGCTACCATGCTGCTCTTTCCTGCCCATCTTTCTCAGCAATGGGGCTGATTTCCCGCCATTCCTTTTACAGCCAGAACCACCATGGTGGAACTGAAACACTGGTGCAGGCCAGACGCTCCCATACCTGTTGGTGCAAATGAGCTTTCCCTGACTTCAGTGGGTCATCTCCTTGCTTCCGGTGGGGGCGGGGGATGGTGATGACACCATCCCTCCTGCAGAGCTATAATGATTTGAATAATAGCATCACTGGAGGTCACCTGGAGGTCAAGAAAGGGCTGTGAGTCCTGACCCCAGTGAAATACCAACCTGAGGGTTTCACCTCCTCAGAGACACTCTCTGGGAAGAGCACCCTTGTAAGAACACCCTTGTCGCCCTCTGGCCCCTTGGAGAGAGTCCCAGTGCGGGGGAGAGGCTCTGGGGATGGAAGAGGCCGCAGGAGGGGCACAGGGGGACCCATGAGGTAAAAGGAGGAGGCTGCCACTGGGTCCCAGCCCTGTGGAAACCAGGTCAGACCTGATTGTTACTCAAGAGAAGTTGTGAAATCTCCTGATTTTCAACTCTTGGCAGTTCCGCTTTGTAAACACTGCAAAGTCAAACAAAACAAGTTGGCGGTCACAGTTAGCCCACAAGCTGCCAGTTGGGTCTCGACTCCAGCATCTCTACCCTCCACTTAGCAAAAGATTTACGAAGTGACTGCTCTCCCTGTCCCTCCTTCCGGACCTGGCCATCTTCGTGGCGCCCTGACCTCAGATCTGCAGGCCCGGTGCTCGGCTCAGGGACTGGGTCAGTCTGGCAGGCCGGTGGCTTGTAGTTCACCTTGCCTGGTTACGTCTTCCCAGTCTCTGTTGTCACGTTTGCTTCCACGGTAGAGTTTTCTTCTGAATTTCATCTTTAGTTATGGATAGATGTAGCCCCCCCCCCCCCAATGAAAATGTTCTTCTGCATCACATTGCTGAACGGCGGGGCTGTGCTCACATCTCAGCACCCACTGCAGGGGCCTCAGGAGAGGCGTGAATGAGACGGCCGTGTTTCAAGAGTGCCTGGCATTTAGTTCTTCATGGCCCTTTAGTTCTTGGCACAAGTACTATTGATTTGGTGATCAACAGATTCAACAAACCCAACCCCTGAAAGAACCAAGCAGACAGAGCTTTCTCTGAGCAGGCCCATGCTGTCCGGATGGAGCAGGGTTTTCTGTGAGCTGAGGAGTCCTGCCAATCTAAGGATCAGCTGTTGAGGAACAGTCCTCACAGGGGCCTGAGATGCCAGTGCCCCTTGCTCACTGGGGCATCCCTGCTACTGACATGCCTCCTTTCCAGTGGCACAGGGCGACCTCCCCTCTCACCATCGATCCAAAATTGGAGGTGTTTTATCACGGAAAGAGCCTTGTTTCCACAGCCAGACTGGAGTTCCAATTCTAGTGATGCCCATGGGCTCACCGAGCCTCTGTTTCTTCTGGAAAATCGGGTCAATAGTGCACCTTCTAAGACTGTCCTCTCCATGAGAAAACATGGAGAATGAAGCTCCCCCGACTGCTGCAGGTGTCACCGTGACTCGCCTTCCTTTGTGCTGAGTCCGCGGAACCGATTTGTCACAAACTCCATCTGCCCTTCTTGGGCTCCCTGGAGCGGCCTCCCTAAGGACCTGCCAGTCCAGCCTGGTCTTTGTCCAGGGTGCCATCTGGTTCCTGGGGGCTTCTCTAGGGAGGGAGTTTCTGGGGGGCCTGCAGAGAGGCCATGATGCTTTGAACATGGTCTTTCTGTGTGGCTGGGTTTGCATCTGGGCTCCGGACCCCAGGTTTTTGGTTGTTCTCTTCAAGGTCGGCAGCAGTACTTCAGCCTCATGACCCCTTCAATAAACACCCAGGGAGAGCATTTGTGGATCTATGTAGCAATTTGACCTTGACCCAGGATGGGGGTGGGAGGGGGGTGGGCATGCGTGGTGAGCGTTGCCATTCTCCTGGCTTCGCTTCTTAAACCCTCCTCTGAAGCCAAGTGCCATTTCCTTGAAAGCACCAGCAGGCTTCCTGAGATCATCAGTCCCTTTCCTTGTGCTCTGGCTTCCATTGGGATGTCCTTCGCGCTTCTCCATCCGACTCCTGCTGTATCCTTCTAGAGCAGTGGTTCTCAGCCTTCCTCATGCCACGCCCATTTGATACAGTTCCTCATGTGGTGGTGACCCCCAACCATAAAACTGTTTTCGTTGCTACTTCATCACTATAATTTTGCTACTGTTATTAATCTGGTGACCCCTGTGAAAGGGTCATTTGACCCCCAAAGGGGTCGTGACCCACAGGTTGAGAACCGGTGCTCTAGATCATGGTCAAATGCTCTCCCTTTGAAGCCCTTGGGGCCCTTCAGGCAGAGGTAAGCGCTCTTCTTTCTTTGTAAATATTTATTCTCACTCATTTAGTAGCTCCAGTTTACCCGAGGGTCTTTTTTAAGGCAGGCCGAGGCTACTCCAATGAGTGAGAGAGCGGTTCTTGCGCTGAAGGCCTTCCGAGGCTGGGAGGGAGCTAGATCCTTCCGCAGGCAGGCCCGTGGGAAGAACCCCGGGGAGGAGCAGCTCACTGGTCTAGTGTGTGGGACAGGTGACGGGGAGATTAATGAAGGTGGTGGCGCCTGCGCTGTACGCGCTTGTGGGAACCCAGGTGCTGGGCAATGAAGGAGCTCTGGGGGCACCGTGGTGAAAGTGCTCTGCCGCTCACCAAAAGGCCGGTGCTTCAGACACAGGTGGCAGTCTGCTTCTGTAACAATGCACAGCCCTGGAAACGACTGGCCTGAAGGATCAGTGACTCAGCAGCGACTCCATGGTAGTGAGTAAGACCATGACAAGCGGGTGCTAGAGCACAGGCAGGGCTCAGAAGATGGAGAAGGGGCCATTAGGTTGAACCATATGAAATTACCACTTTGGTAGATCACCAATAGTCCGATAGTAGCAATTTCATGTGGCTCGACTTAGTATGCTACCTTCGGGGTCTTGGGCTTTATCTTACATCTCACTGTTTCTGAAATGTTCATCCTATTTTTTTAAATAAAAAATGTTTAACAGTCTTATTGGCACACAATCCACACGTATACAGTTTGATAGTTCAATCAGATTAATGATTGTACCTTTACCATCATCAGTTTTAGAACGTTTTCTGCTTTCTTGTGCTCATTGTTATTAGCTCTCCATCCCCCACCCCAACTTCCCCTGCCACACCCCTAACACACCATTAATCCAGTTATTGCATGCATAGACTTGTGGGTATAGACTTCATATATAGAAAAACAATAACAACAACAAAAACTAACATCAGTAACAATAAAACAGAGAAAAATCTCAATACAAAATACTAAAAACTAGAACACTTGAAAATAGGTCAGAAAGGTCAAAGGGAGATTAAAACAAAATAATACAAATGATCAGATGTGAAATTTTAGCTTTTCTATAATCCACTTTGCAAGCACTCTGCGTGATCGCGAGGCCATTCACAGCCTGGTCAATGGTCAGAGGGAACTCACCAGAGGCTTCATCCATGTGCATCTCCCATTCACTTTTTTTTTTAAATTTTAACAATTTATTGGGGCTCATACAATTCTTATCACAGTTCATACATATACATACATCAATTGTATAAAGCACATCTGTACTCCCATTCACTTTTCAAAAACAACTGAAACAACTTTCAAATGGGCCAAAGGGAAGATCAAATGATAAGAGTTTACAATTTAACCTAACTGTAGCTACCATAATTGACTTTACAATGCTCTCTGAGAACAAGGCTGTTTACATTGCTCAATAGGTGTCAGAGAGAATTCCCTGGAGGCTGAATCCCTACAAATGGACTGTGGGTTTCCGTTGCCATCCATAGTTTTCTGCACACCGCGTGTTCACAATTTAAGCTTCACAACCTGGAGACCAGAACCAGATTCTGTCGGCGATCAATACCAGCTGCTCTGAGAAGGATGATGGAAGAAGGTCCTGGGGAGAGTGGGAGAAACAGGTGGAACAATACTCAAAATCAGAAAAGAGACCAGGCTTCCTAGTTGCATAGAGACTGGTGCGACCCCTAAGACTATGCTTTCTATGTTTCAAGTCTGGGCTGGAATGCACCTCTATGTTAATAATCAGGCCATCTAGCTGAGAAGCAACAAATTCCACATGGAAGAAGTACACCAGCCTATGTGATCACGAGGCGTTTGATGGGATCAGGTAGCAGGCATCTAAGACCCAGAACAAAATTCTACCGATGTGAATGGGGATGAGGGGCACAGAGTGGAGACCCAAAGCCCATCTGTAGACAATTGGACAACCCCTTACAGAAGGGTCACTAGGAAGAGACTAGCCAGTCAGGGTGCAGTATAGCACCGATGAAACATACAACTTTCCTCTAGTTCTTTAATGCTTCTCCCCCCCACCACCACTATCATGACCCCAATTCTACCTTACAAATCTGGCTAGACCAGAGCATGTCACTGGTACAGATAAGAGCTGGAAACACAGGGAATCCAGGACAGATAAACCCCACAAGACCAATAATGAGAGTAGTAATACCAGGAGGGGAAGGGGAAGGTGGGGGAGAAAGGGGGAGCCGGTCACAAGGATCTACATATAACCCTCTCCCTGGGGGACGGACAACAGAAAAGTAGGTGAAGGGATACATTTGTCAGTGTAAGACATGACAAAAATAGCAATTTATAAATTATTAGGGGTTCATTAGGGAGGGAAAAAGTGAAGAGCTGATACCAAGGACTCAAGTAGAAAGAAAATGCTTTGAAAATGATGATGGCAACAAATGTACAAATGTGCTTGATACAATGGATGGATGGATATATTATGATAAGAGCTGTATGAGCCCCCAATAAAATGATTTTTTTAAAAAAAGAAGAATTAACCATTTAAGATAAAAAAGCATTTGCCCAAAGACAGAGTTCAGAGAATTAGAAAGATATTAAAGAAGATTTAAATAAATAGAAAATGTTCCATGCTTATGAACTGAAAAACTTAATAATGCTTGATGTCGAGACTACTCGAAGTGATCTGTAGATACAATGCGATGCCGAGCAAAATTCCAACCGTCATCTTTACAGAAATAGAAAGCAACTCCTCACTGTTCTATGGAAAGAGTTACAACAATGCCGAAAGAGAAGACTGTAGTCGGAGGGGTCACGCTTTCTGACTAATACATAGATATAGATACAGATATAGACATAGACATAGATACTTTATGGCCACCTTGATTTTTGACAAAGGTGCTAAGTCCTGGATGGGTAAAGGAGACTCTTCAATTGATATACTGTGAAAACTGGATTTCCGTATGCAGAAAATGAAACAGGATCCTTACTTCACACCATGCATGTAAACAAATTAAAAATCAAACACCTACATATGCAAATCAAACCATTAAATACGTAGAAGAACAAGCAAGGGCAATGCCGTGAGGCCTAGCTTTTGACAAGAGATCTAATACCATAACAGAAGCACAAATCGCAAAAGACAAAACAAGTAAATGATGTCTCATCAAAGTTAACTTTTGTTCATCAAAAGACTTTACCGAAAAAGCGAAAAGATAAGCTAATTTAGCCAAAGTGAAAATACTGGGGAGTACCGTCAGAAACGTGTCTGACAAGAAAGGAATCAGCAAAATGCGAGGGTTGCAGAAAGCATTGCTACGGGGCTCCCAGTTTGCACGTGCATGCGCTTGATTCAAAGCAAAAGCAAACGTGTCCAAACATGTCTCCATGATCAGTGCATGCTGCAGTGATAGACAATGCCCATTAGGAGGCCAAACCAAAAAATAAAAAAAGCAAGTCCAATCAAAACAATTGCTTCCAAAACAAAACAGCGTTGTTTCAGCGTGGACCTGCGGGACCAGGTGAATTCCAGGCTGAGAGGTCAGGTCAGGAGGTTATGGTAACTGGCTTTGGGGTCTTGATATAGTTTCTCAAAAGACACGGGGCCATCACGGGGCCTGATTAAGATGTTTTAAGATAACTGAAAACTGTATTGATTAGGAAAAGGTCAAGAAAGTTGTGCCACGGAAATATTTTTCTCCATGACAACGCACCTGCTCATTCGAGGGCAGCGAGTCCTCTGAGAATTTCCTGGGGAAACCTTACTCCATGTAGCCTACAGCCCTGAAGCTGCCCTTGAAGGCTTCATTTTGTTCCCCAAGTCAAAGACCACTTCAAAGACACACGATTTGTAGTCTCTTGTGGATGCCTACCCTGCCACTGTGACTTGGTTTAGATGGAAGAGCACAGAATCCTCAAGGCAGGGCTGTTGTTAGGGGTCCTCAAGTAGGTTCCGGCCCACAGCGATCTTATGCCCAGCAGAATAAAACCCTGCCTGGTCCTGGTTCTCACCCTGAGCCCGTTGTTGCAGCCATGAGGTCAGTCCGCCTGCTGGAGGGCCTTCCCTGCCTCTCCTCTTGACGGAGCACCATGCCCCTCTCCGGGACTGGTCTCTCCTGACATGTACAAAGTATGCAAGTCCAAGCTTCACTGTGGTCTCCAATGAGCACTCTGCTTTACTTCTTCCGAGACACGTCCGTTTGTCCTTTCTGCAGCCCATGGTTCTTTCAGGATTCTTCTCCGGCACCACAGTTCAAGTAGACGGGGTTTTCTTCACGATTTTAATAGTTTTATTAGCACTTCATCCCTCCCAATGTCGTATAATTCAATCATATCAAGAAGAGTTGTATAAGTGTCCCCACATTCGATTCCACAACATTTTCTTCTTCCTCGTAGTCATTGTCATTCATGTAATTTTTTTTTCTAACAGTCTCCAGTTCCACAAATTCTACTTGTATAATTCAGTGTCATTGATTATATTCTTGGTGTTGTGTCACTGTAATTGATATCCTTTCCCAAATTATTCCACCACCATTGACATAAACTCAAAGCCCCTTACACAACCGCTCTTTCCCCTCACCCATGGTAAGCATTGGTCAGGTTTAGTTTCCTTTATTTTATTTTTCGTGGTTTTCTTGATCTAGTATTCACATATCATATACTTCCACGATTAAATCACTTTCAAAATGAGTTTTATATACATCATCACAATCAGTTCTAATGCTCCCTCCTCCCTCCTGCATTCATTGTTTGCCCCCAGCCCCTCACCCTCTCTTTCCCCTCCCACCATGCACACACACGTCCCTGATAAACATTGTGTGAGTTATCATCTCTACACATCTGCTCCTCTGTGCTTCACAAACTGGGAAACCCAAAGGCAACACTAAAAAACAAAAACAAAATGAAGTGGCAAGGATAAAAAATAATAATATAAAGATAAAATGCAAATAAGGAGTACAATATTTAAATTAAATTTAAATAATATTTTAAAAGCCAGAAAAGAAATTTTTGTCATGAAAGAAGCAAGAAATGAATGCTTGAGCCTAGCACACATTCAGGTTGGGTCAAGAGGGAGGTCAACTGATCAAGCACCCAGTTTGAAGCCGCGTAGTCAAGTCTACAGTGAACTCTGTCTGATCGTACAGCTGTTTGGGTCCAAGGTCATCATGGCGCTTAGTCTATGGCGGGTTTCGCCGAGGGTTGGATAGGAACATATTTGTAGTGTCTATCCAGGACTCTGAAATCTGGTCTACTGTCCCCCTTGGTTTCTTATGATCACTGTTCAGCATCCCACCCACCATGCTCACCAACAGAAACATCAGTATCTCTTCCAAAATACAGATGCCCTCCTGCCCTGTGTCTAACTTGATTTTCCAGCCAGGTTCTCCTTCCATTCTTGGGGAGGGCCCACTGATTTGTCACAGCCTCGTCTCGATGTTGTACAAGCCCAAAGGATGGTCTCCTCCCATATCCTGCCCCTTGTCGGAGTAGCCCAGCCAACGTGAGGTCTCCTCCTTCAAGGTGATTTGAGTGAAATGTGCATAAGGGCGGTGGTGGATGGTTCACGACCGGTACATAGCCTTCTCTCCTTTTGTTCAGGAATTGGTCCCTAAGCTTTGTGTAATTGGTGTTTCTTCTTATAGAAGTGGACTCATACATTACTTGTCCTTCTGTGCTTGACTAACATCACTCAGTATAACGGTTTCCAGGTCCTTCCATGTCAGGCGGCATTTCAAGTTTTCATTGCTGTTTTTCAGGGATGCATAGTATTCCATGCGTGTACAGGTATGTACCACAGTTTCTTTATCCATTCTTCCACTGTGGGGCATTTGGGCTGCTTCCAGTTTCTTGCTCTGTGAACTGTGCTGTATGAACATGGGAGCGCACATCTCCACTTGTGTTATGTCTCTTATTTCCCTAGGGGATATGCCTAATAGTGGCATTGCTGGATCATATGGGATTTCAATTCCTAGTTGCTTGAAGCATCACCGTATCATTTTCCACAGTGGCTGTATATATTTACCAGTCCCCCAGCGGGGTATACGAGTTCCGGTCTCTCCACCTCCTTTCCAGCATTTGCTGTTTTCTGTTCTTTAATTGGGCTAGCATTCTTCGTCACTCGTCTTTATTCAATCAATGTTCACCACTTCTCCAGCATCTCTTCCCACAGATGTAATCAATTTGATTTCTGTGTATTCCATCTGGAGAAGCTCATGTGAATAGTCACATTTTGTGTGGTTGACAAAAGGTATTTGTTATGACTAAGTCATTGGTTTTGCAAATTTCTCTCGTAGGATCTCCAACTTCATTTCTTTCTTCAAGTCCATATTTTCCGACTGCTGTTCCTTCCTCTTTGTTTCTAACTTTTGCATTCCAATCACCAATCATTATCAATACATCTTGATTACATGTTTGATCAATTTCTGACTGAAGTCACGGGGAGAACTCTTCAACTTCTTCATCACCGTGTTTGTGGTTGGTGTACACATTTGAATAATAGTGTGTTGATGGTATTTCCTTCAAGGGGGATAGATATCATCCTATCACAAACGACGTTGTACTTCATGATTGACTTAGCAGTGTCCTTTTTGACAATGCATCCCATGCCGTTTCTCTTGATTGATTTCTGGCGTAGTAAAGCATACGGTTTTCTAATTCAAAATAGCCAATCCCAGTCCATTTCAACCCACTAATGCCTAGGATATCAATCTTTATGCATTCCAATTCATTTTTTATTATTTCAGATTTTCCTAGATTCATGCATCATATATTTCAAGTTCCAATCAGCCACAGATTTTGGCAACTGTTTCTCCTCCATCAGTAAATTCAGACCCCCAAGGCTCCACCCCCACAGATTTCACCCCACTCCAGTCACCAGAGTCGACTCCACTCCAGGATTTCTGCCCCTCCTCGGTCTCATTTTTAGTACCCTTGGGCCCCAAGGGGTCCATCCCCCAGCACTGTCTTGGATAATATTCTGCTTCCATTCATTAGGCCTTCAGTCTCGAACAATGTTTCAAAGTTATGCATACGGCTTTCAGTGGCTACTTCCTTTGAAGGGGGAACCAAGCCCTTCTCTGTTGTCCCTTCTCGGTCTGGAAACTCTCCTGTAACCTGTTCTCTGTGGGTGATCCTGCTGGCATTTAAAATGCCAGTGACGTAGCTTCCAGCATCACACAGCCAGCACAGTATGACAGACAGACAAGTGTTGGCAAGGAAGGATTAGAGTGACACGAACACCACCTTCAGAAGCGTGAAGACCTAGATAAGGATATGTTGAGAAATAATAACTCCAAATTCCATATTTTTGTTTAATAAAGGTTTCTGTGATTTTGTTTCAGTACTTTAAAAACTAGTCATATATATATGATTAAAAGTAATTTATATTAAAATTTAATTTATATATTAAAATTAATCATATATCAATGTGTTAATCATATATATAATACTTCAGCAACATAACAATAACAAGACAACAACGCACACATAAAATGGTAAAAGAACTGGAATGGACATTTTATGAAAGAAGACATACAAATGGCCAGCAAACACAGGAAAAGATGCTCAATCAAACACCAAACCAAACCTACTGCCAGTGAGTTGCTTTCAATTCATAATGAACCTATAGAACAAGGATGTGAGTTGCTTTGCTCTCATGCAGAGTGCATTTAGAAGGTGAATTATTGCAGATGTCGTTAGGTTAACATTTAACATCTTGTCACTGGATCTCCCTTCTGAAGCAACACTTGGTCTAACTTTCACTATTGTTCACTTTTTTCATTGACATTTTCCTCTGATTTACTTTGTTATTGTTGTTGTATGTTTTTCTGTATATGAAATCTAGGGTAGGTAAATCTCTAGAGACAGTTCTGGATTAATGGCTCCTTGAGGGCGTGGCAGGGGAGGCTGGGGAATTGGCAGCTAATAGCAATGAGCGCCAGAAAGAAGAAACTGTTCATCGTGACAAGGCCCTCCTGGACAGACAGACATCCCCATCAGAAGGAGCAAGGACACTCGTGGGAAAGTCAGGTCAGGAGAGGGTAAAGGGCACAGACATGTCTGGGAGAAGACAAGTGCATGTCTCTTGGTAGAAAAGCAGGGAGGACCAACCTCCAAGAGGGGGAAAATGACTAACAATACTTTTTAAAACCTTCAGAGGGGTGTATCCCTGGTAATATTCACCTAATAAGCCACAGTGCCTGAGTTTCTGGACACACCCTGGGGACCCCGGCTAAGTGCCATAGAACACTGGGGCATTGAATCCTGGATCTTCAAGGCCCACAGCATGCTCCAAAGGCCATACTAGGGGGACCAATGGGGTGAACTGGACACACCTGCAACCTAAGGACCTAAGACTGAAAATTCATGGTGTTTGTAGAAGCAGAAGAAGGCTACACCAAGAGGATTGAACTGTCCGGAGGCAGACAAGCACTGACTTAGTACATTGATGTCCTGTTTGCTCTATTAAGATATATATATTATTCCAGTAGACATGTTGATTGACATTGTCAGTGAATATTATTGTAAGTTTTGCCCGACAACCAACTCCTATTGTTTTTGGAAATAGCGTCCAGCCACTTAAGGATTTATTCTATACAAGTAAATACTTCGGATATTGTGATAGGTAGTTAGCCTATACTGGTCCCCAATCCCTCTCTCTTTGCTGTAGTAGAACTCTTTGTCTTTCTCCCGAAGAACAGCTGGTGGTTTCGAACTGCTGACATTCAGGTTAGCAGCCCAACGCATAACCACTATGCCACCAGGGCTCCGTATATGGACGCATTGAGATGAAACCCAGATAAACTGACAGCTAAAGCGATTGAGATGAAGATTCAGAATCTCTGACATCAGTAAGAAATGACTACAGGATACAGCCTCGGGACTGTTGTTGGCCCAACCCAGCAACCCCGTGTTCAACCGAGCACCACATTGCCCCAGTCCCGGGCCCTCCTCACAGTTCTTCCTGGGTTTGAGCCCATTGTTGCAGCCATTGTGCCAGTCCATCTCCTTCAGGGTTTTCCTTTGGTTCACTGCCCCACGATTTTACTAAGCATGACGTCCTTCCACAGGGATTAGTCTCTCCTGACAACTTACCCAAATTATGTGAGACCAAGTCTCACCATCCTGCTGGAGCATTCTGGCTGTACTTCGCGCAAGACAGCTTTGTTGGTTCTTTTGGTAGCCCATGGCCCTTTCCGTATTCTTTGTCAGCATCATAATTCAGATGCATCATTTTTACTTCTGTCTTCCTTATTCACTGTCCCACTTCCACTTGCAGATGAGGCGACTGAAAATACCATGGCTTGCTGCAGACACCCCTTAGTCTTCAGAGTAACATCCTTGCTTTTCAACACTTTCAAGAGGTTTTGTGCAGCAGATTTGCCCAATGCAACACATCCTTTGAGCTCTTGACTGTTGCTTCCATGAGCCTTGATTGTGGACCCAAGCAAGATGAAATTCTTTTTTTTTTTTAAGATGCAATTCTTGACTTCAGTCTTTTCTCCGTTTATCATGATGTTACTCATTGGTCTAGTTAGGAGTTTTACACTGAGTTGTAATCCATACTGAAGGTTGCATGTGCTTCAAGCCCTCCTCACTATCAGCCAGATTGTGACATCTGCCTCTTGATCCATGTACAAGTTCAGCTTGAGCTCAATAAAGTGTTTTGGGGTTCTCATTCTTCATAAGACTTATGACAATTTTTTATGATCCACACGGTGGAATTCCTTGGCATAGTCAACAAAACAAGTAAATAAATGTTTGCTATTCTTTGCTTTCAGCCAAGATCCATATGGCATCAGCTACAATATCCCTTATTCCATCTCCTCTTCTGAATTTGGCCTGAACTTCTGGCAGCTCCCTTTCAATGCACAGCTGAAACCATGGTTGGATAATCTTCAACAATATTTTACTTCCATGTGATATCAGTGATATTGTTCTATAACTTGAGCATTCTGTTGGGTCACCTTTGTTTGGAATGGGTACAAATATGGATCTTTTCCGGTCAGCTGGCCAAATAGCTGTCTTCCTATTTCCTAGCAAAAAGTGCTTCTTCAATTTGTTGAAACATTTCAGTTGGTAGTCTATCAATTCCTGGAGCCTTGTTTTTGGCTAATGCTTTCAGTGCAGCTTGAACTTCTTCCTTCAACACCATTGGTTCTTGTTCATATGTTACCTCATTAAATGGTGGAATGTCGACCAGTTCTTTTGGGTACAATAACTCTTTACATCTTTAAAAAAAGCATTTTATTGGGGCTCATACAACTCTTATCATAATCCATACATATATCTATTGTATGTCAAGCACATTTGTACATTTGTTGCCCTCATCATTCTCAAAACATTCGCTTTCTACTTAAGCCCTTGGTATATCAGCTCTTCATTTTTCCACCTCCCTCCCCATCCCCCCTTCCTCATGAACCCTTGAAAGTTTATAAATTATTATTTTGTCATATCTTATACCGTCTGATGTCTCCCTTCACCCACTTCCCTGTTGTCTGTCCCCAGGGAGGAAGTTGTATGTAGCTCCTTATGACTGGTTTATTTATATCTTCCTTTGATGTTTCCTATATCATTCGATATTTTGTCCATAGAATCTTTCAATATGGTGAATCAAGGCTGGAATTCTTTTCCTGAATTCTTTCAGTTTAAGATATGCTGAGTGTGTTTTTGCTTTTTGGTTTTATAACTCTAGATCTTTGCATGCTTCATTATAATATTTTACTTTACCTTCTCAAGCTACTCTTTAAAAGTATCCGTTCACCTCAGTTTGATTTCTGTGTATTTCATGTGGAGCAGTCCATGTGCAGAATTGCTGTTTGTGTTGTTGAAAAAAGGAATGAAAAAAACAAAAAAGGAATGAGTGGTTGGTGAATAAATTTGAATAACAGTTACATTGATTGGATTTTCTTGTATTTGTATAAATAGAATCCTATCATTGAGAACATTATACCTCAAGACAGGTCTTGAAATATCACTTTTCACTATGAGTGTGATGTCATTCCTTTTGAATCTGTCATTCCAGCCTAGTAAACCATATGATATTCTGATTCAAAATGGCCAGTAACAGCCCGCTTTAGCTCACTAACACCTAACCTATTGCTCTTTATGTGTTCCATTTCATTTGTGATTTTCAATTCTCCTAGATTCATACTTCGTACATTCCATGTACCGATTATTAGTACATTTGTGTGGCTGTTTCTTCTCATTGTGAGTTGTGCCCCATCAGCAAAATGAAGGTCCGGAAAGTTTGACCCCCCACTGTCTCTGCTCCATTCACAGCACTATGTGAGCACACGTCATGTGATGTGAATCACATCACACCTTCCTTTGAAGGGGCCCCGCGGTTCCTCAGCCACATTCACTAGGCCTTCAATAGAGGACGGTGCTTCCATGCTAGACCTTAGGTCTTCAGTGGTCAGTTCCTCTCTCATGGACAGCTTCTGAGTTGTCTGGCAGCTCCGCTGAAACCCGTCCACTTGGGGTGATCTTACTGTGGCTGAAACACCACAGCAGCACCCAAGCCACCACCGACAGACAAGTGGATTAATGAATCATTATAGCTCAAAAAAGACTCCCAAAGAAGTGAAAAGACATGGTTGGAAACCGTACTTGCACACCTGACAAGAATAAAATATAATAAGATATACATCTCTTCATTTTACAGAATCTTACATTGAGCCTAAAATCACATGGCAACCCTGCCTATGCCCTGAGGGATTTTTCCCCTCCGTTTAAGTCAAGGACACACTTCAGAATAACTGAGGGAGGAGTGGGGGTGAGGTGCAGAGAGTTCAGTGGAGATATTGTTGCTTTGGGAAAAGGAACAAGAAAAAAAAGAGGACCAAAGGCCTTCATTTCCAAAAATCAAATAATGATTTTTAAAAGTGCACTCTGCTGTTTAGAAATCAACATTCTCTCCCATAATTCTGCACACCTGGGACTATAGATATGTCACTGCCCCAACCCCAGGGCTTCAAATGAACATTCTCAGTTGATGATAAGTCTTTCCAAAGGGGATCTTCTAGAAAAATTAAGCTGTTTTCTTGGCTCATATTTCTTTCTTTCTGTAGATGCACCAACAGTCAGTCCAAGAAGTCCACGTTCATGATGCCATGGGTTGTGCAATGGGCCACGAACAGCAAAGTCAGCAGTTCAAACTCACCGGCTGCTCCACGGAGAAAAAGATGAGGCTCCTGCTCCTGTGACTGTCCAGTCTCAGAAACCCACAGGGCAGATCGACTCTCCCTCAGGGATGCACATTGCAGTGGACCTGGTGGCAGCGAGCTGAGTTGAGTGTGTTTGAAACCCACAGTGGTCGATGGCCTTAAGGTCGGACGAGTACAAAAGGTTAGATCAGCACAGATCAGCAAGAGACAAACCTCCGACAAGCCGGGGAATAACGCTTCCTTTCACTCACGGCAGAAAGCCCACTGTTGCATGCTTGGTATTGATGATGTCGCAGTGAGCTGTAAAGCCACAGAGAAATGATGTTTCCTAGGAGGCGAGGAAGGAGACCTGCACACAGTCCGCAGATGGCCTCTTCGATAGGTGGTTGCCACCGTGGATCTCAGAGTGGTCACGTGGAAGGAATGTGTGACGAGGGGGCAGCAGAAGGAGCCATCGTCTCTTACGTGGTCTCTCTGGTAACTCCAGCAAAGGAGGATGAACTGTCTTTCGGTACATTTCCAGAAACCAACTCCTCTGGCTGCTCGAAGGCATGTTGCTGAACAAACTCAGTCCATCACAAGGGGACAGATGTGGCACAAGCTCTTTTGTATGAAAAGACAAGAAATAGCAACTGTCTAGGGACCATCATGTATTTGTGGTTGCCAGGAGTGGAACAAAAGGAGAGGGGGAGGCCGGTTAACAATGAAGGAATACATCTCGTAGGGGTAGGATTGGATTGCCAGTTATTGTAATTGCTGTCAATGAGTTGTACACCTGGTAAAAGTTGCATGGCCCAAAGCCGTGTGATAGCTATGGTGACAGTTAGGGTTTGGGGTGCCAACATGGCACTCATAAGCAGATATGGGTGGTGTCTGGCCTGTCAATCAGGTCCCAGTCTGATGGTGCCTCCTTGGGGGTGGATCCTGGGAACGTCCTCTCTCTGCCTTCACCTTCCTGCCATCAAGTCGCTCCGAGACCTGACAGTGCCCTGGAGATGGGTCCGCCGCCATCGGAGTCACAACACTCCGCACCCCCAGTCGGTGATCTTCCTGCATTTTACATCCTTGCTTGTGGCTGTGAGTCTGCAGAGGGATTTATGGACTCCTACAGGACTTAGGGACTAGTTTTGGACTTGTGGACTTGAGTTGGACTGGGCTGGGGTGTTTCATCGATACATAATTACTTCTTGATGTAAAGCTCTCTCTTACACATGGATGGAGTGTCTCCGGATTTGTTTCTCTGGTCAACCCGGCCTAACACCGGTGTATTCCCCAAACAACAAGAGTAGCTGCTCACATACACCTCATGGGATTTGTTTGTCGGGTTAGACTTTGGAGCAGGGGCATCAAACGGATTGTGGTAACAATTGTGCATTACTGCTTGACACGACTGAACTATGGAATGTATTAACTCCCAATTAATAATAATTAAAAAGGAATAGAAAAAAGAGCTGCGGTCTTAGAAACCCACGGAGCAAGTTCTACCCTGTCCTACAGGGTCATCCTGAGTCAGAATTGGCTTGGCGGCAGTGAGGTTGGGGTGGGTTTGGTGGTGTCTCGACAAGCAGATGGGTGGGAGGTTGGAGCAGAGGCACTGGGTACAGAGGGCGGGTGGCTGGAGTGTGCCCTCCACTCCAGTGGAGGCATTAAGGAGGCAGCCATTCTGTCATGTCTACTTTGCAGCCGCAGCAAAGCCCTCATTCCTGCCCTCCCTTGTGGAGGGGGTGACAGAGTCCCGGGAGGCAGGAGTGTCGATTAGTCATCTCTGTCTCAACAGCTTCCAGTTTAAGAAGATGACAAGTTCCCTCTTGAACCTGTTGAGTCAGAGGGGCCGAGGGGCAGCCAGTTGGAAATAGCTCTCTAGTTTAGATAGATTCCAAACTCCAATCAAGCCAACGCAAAGTGGGATCTAGACCTATAGGTCTGGGGCTCATCAGACTATAGGAGGTGGTAGAAACCATAAGGACAGAGGAGGCTTCCCAAAAGAGGATGTGGCATCAGGAAAGTACTGCGCTTAAGGGATGACAAAGTGACAAAAAAGACCACAGTGGACGCAGAGAAGAAGTCAAGACGCTGTCAAGTTCACCAAGAGGCAGAAATGCCACTGAGACCAACAAACCAGAGGTTCGCGGAGGGCAGTGGCCACCAAGGTCAGCCAGGCAGCGTGGATGGCCCAGATCAAAGCACCTTCAGATGTTGCCACGAGGGTGTGACTGCTGTGAGAGTGGAGAGTGCACATAGAAACCGAACTTCACCTCGACGGAGAGTGACTGGCTGATGACTAAATAAAGCATCGTGAGGGGTGGGGGGTTGAAGAAAGAATCAAAGGCCTTCATTCTTTAAGGATTCAGGAAGTATTGACGGACGGCCTGGACAATGTGTCAGGAGCCCTAATGGCGCAGTGATACTAATCTGTAAGTCTCTCTTCAGACTCAGGCAGCCACATGCAATGATGGAAGCCACATGGAATACAGGAAGATCACCGGCTGGTGGTGCACAGAGTCCTGTGGATCCAGGGTGGGTGGACACATGGCAGGGCTCTGGCAGCTCCCCGGGTGGCCAGCAAACAGGAAAGTGAAAGGGGAGAGAGGAAAGGGCAAGGTAGGCCACACCCACACCCACAAGGAGACAGCACCAGGCTATGACCTGATTGATAGGTTTGAATATACCCTGTTGCTAGGCCGGGTTGACTAGAGAAACAAATCCAGCGACACACATATATGTGTAAGAGATAACTTTATATTAAGAAGTAATTATACAGCCCAGCCCAGTCCAGATCAAGCCCGTAAATCCAATCCTAGTCCGTAAGTCTGATACTAGTCTGTAAGTACCTCTTCAGACTCATGCAACCACGTGCAATGATGCAGACAGAATTCAGGAAGATCACAGGCCGGTGGGTGCAAAGCCTTGTGGATCTAATGGCGGTGGAAGCATCACAGAGCTCTGGCAGCCCCCAGGGTGGCTTTTCAACAGGAAGGTAAAGGCAGAGAGACGGTGAGGGGAGGTCCCCAGGACACTCCTGATGGGAATGCCACAGTCACAAATAGATATTATCAGGCTGTGACCTGATTGGTAGGCTAGACCATCCCTACACTCGATTTATCAAGTTGACATGAAATTATGTAACTACCACACACCCTTAGCCAGGAGTGTCTCATGGACATAAAATCCTCTACCTACCACAGTTTGTAAATATGCACAACCATTGTGGAAAGCGATATGACGATATTTAAAACAACTGGCAATAGAAATGCCATATGACCCAGCGAAGCAATACCTTTGCCGGGCCCCTACACCAATGAAGTCAGAGAGAGAACAGGGACAGACATACGCTCTCCCCTGTTCACTGCACACAATTCACATGATCAAAAAGCTGAAACAGCCCAAATTCTCATGGGTAGAATAGTTTAAAAACAAAACAAAACGAAAAATCTCTGTTACATACACACAATTGAATACTATCCATTCCTAAAAAACAGTGATGAAAATATGAAACATCCTGTGACATGGAGGGACCTAGCAACCATTATGTGGGTGAAGTTAGCAAATCACAAAAGGACAAATATTGTAGGAGCCCACCGCTTTCAGTATAAACACCAAGACGAAGGCCGGCTTCTGCTCCCAGGTCACGCCATCTGCTAACCCAGACTGGCAAACCTGCCTAGTGTCTGTGAACCACACATCACCCGCTCTTCATGTACATCTTGAAGACCACATTGACACAGGACACCTCACCTCAGCTGGGGTCAGTAGTTCAAGATCAGGGGAGCAGGAGATGAACATTCAGTTGCTGCCATAAAACACTGTGCTAAGGTCACCTCAAATCAACAGACAAGCCTATCAGAGTGATACTCGAACCTTATTGGAAATTCAAGTCAAGATGGGGGAAGGGGAGCACACAGGTCTCAGAAAAGACAAGCACATTCTATTGGCAGGAAAACGAGGAGGAGCACCCTCCCATGTGGAAATGTATCGATTCTTTTACAGTTTCCTTGATCAATTTCTCACTTTCATACACATATGAGGCAACTGGAAATACCATGGCTTTGGCCATGTCCACCTTAGAACTCAAAGTTACATCCTTGTTGGTCAATGGTCTAAAGAGGCCTTGTGTGGGAGAGCTGCCAATGCAATGTGTCTTTTGATCTCTTGGCTGCTGCTTCCAGGAGCACTGACTGTGGATCCAAGTCAGATACAATCCTTGACAACTTCAACCTTTTCTCCATTTGTCATGATGCTACATATTCGTCCAGTTGTGGGGCTTTGGGTCTCCTTTACATTGAGTTGTAATCCAAACTGAAGCCTGCAGTCCTTGATCGTCTTCCGCAAGTGCTTCAAGTTCTCCTTGCTTTCAACCAGCAAGGTTTCCTCACCTGCATATTGCAAGTTGTTGGTAAGCCTTCCTTCAATCCCGACGCCACATTTCTTCATGGAAACCGGCTTCTCTGATGATTTGCTCAGCACACAGACGGAATAAGTAGGGTGAGAGGATACAACCTTGATGCGCACCTTTCCTGATTCTCAACCGTGCGGTCTTCCCGTGTTCGGTTCACACGACTGCCTCTCGATCCACTTACGGGGCATGCATGAGCATGATGAAGGGTTCTGGAACTTCCATTCTTCTCAAGACTATCCAGTTCGCCATGGGCCGCACAGTCGAATGCCTTGGCAGAGTCAATAAAGCACAAGTAAGCATCCTTCTGGGATTCTTTGCTTCCAGCCTGCCAGGGGAAGCCCGCCCCTAAAACGTCATCACGGGTCCGGTAGGTGCAATTGCACAGCAATAATAAGTAAAGATCATAGTAAAGTTATAGAGAGCATGAGAGATAGAAGAGAAATACTGAAATAAATGGAGTCAGACACATTTCATAGTAGCATGCTCACCTCAGCCCCGCTTGGTGGTCCACGTGGAGAGAGAGAGAGCATCTTTAATGCTAACCCAGGCTTTTATATTCTTTGGGGACATGCAAGCCCCCAATTACAGATGAAGACATACATCACAGGAAGGGGTTGTGTTATAGGTAGTACAGTAGTAGAAGGAGGTTATCTAGGGGGATCTGCGCAATAGGAAGAGAGGGATTGGGGGTTCACATGTGGCAAGATGGGCGTATCCTAGAGTCAGGATGGCAGCTGGATCTCCATAAGAACCATTAGCAGTAGGGTGTAAACCCCACCTATAGGAACCAAGCTCATGGTTGCAAGCTTCAGGGAGAAATAGTTCGTTGTCACCAGCAGTAGGGAGCAGGCCCACCCTTGTGGTGAGGTGAGACAGCAGTCTGGCAGCGACTGCCTTCAGGGAGGATGTCTGTAAGCATCTGACCTCCCCCCACACAGCCAAGATCCATCTGACATCAGCAATGATAGCCTTTCTTCCAAATCCTCTTCAGAATCGGACCTGAGCCCCTGGCAGACCCCCGTCTATGTGCTGCTGCAGCCGTCGTTGGTGGGCTTTCAGCAAACTCTGCTTGCACGTGCCGTCCATGATCTTGTTCTGTAATTTGAGCTGTTGGGTCACCTGTATTTGGAACGGGCACAATTAGGGATCTCTTCCAGTCGGCTGGCCAGGTTGCTATGTTCCTAACTCCCTGGCAGAGACAAGTGGGTGCTTCCAGTGCTTCAGCAGCTTGTGGAAACATTTCAGTTTATCCCTTCAATTCCTGAAGCCCTGTTTTTTTACTAATACATTCAGTGCGGCTTGAGCTTCTTCCTTTGGCACCATTTGGCTAATATGCTCTTCCTGAAACGGTGGAATGTCGACTAGTTCTTTTTGGCACAGTGGCGATGTATTATTTTGGTTCAAATTTAACACTTGGCCTTTTGATCTCCCTTTTGACCCATTTTAGAGTTCTTCTAGCTTTGAACATTTTCTACTTCATTTTCTTTTTTTTAATGTTTATTTATTTATGTTAAAGACTTTTATGGAGGGCTCTTACATCTCCATCACAATCCATACATTCATCCATTGTGTCAGCACATTTGTACATTTGCTGCCATCATCATTTTCAAAGCATTTTCTTTCTACTTGAGCCCTTGGTATCACCTCCTCATTTTTCCCTCTCCCTTCCCCATTCTACTTCATTTTCAATTGAGGTTTCTTCTCTGTTTTATTTTGTTATTGTGTTAGTTTGGAGTTTTTTGAGTTTTGGGGTTTTTTTCTTGTGTGTGTGTGTGTGTGTGTGTGTTTTTTCTGTGTATGAAATCCAGGAGAGGTAAATCTATAGGTAGTAACTGAATTCATGGTTTCTTGGCGGTCTTACTGGGGATGTTGGGAAGAAATAGGAAGCTAATAACAATGAATACAGGAAAAAAATGTTCCAAAATTGATTGTGGCAAGATTGTCCAACTCTTCTGGATATGATCGAACTACTGAGTTGTATGTTATGTGGATGAAGTGCCAACAAAACTGCTTTTCAAAAGTGCCTCCACGGGCTGCAGAAACCGGTGGAGAAGAACTTGGAGACAAAGATCAACAAGTACACAGAGGTTCTAAAGACCCATGGACTCCGGGTCTGAGCCCAATAAAGACTGAGTCCTTCAAAAAAAAAGCTTCCAAGATTGTTAGAAGGTGGAGAGAGGATGTTTGTAAAGGTAGCGTGCGCACGCAAGTGCGCACAATCATGCAAACACACAGGTAGCACAGAGCTGGGCCACCCAGAAGACACTGAGTCCACATCAGTACCTCCCCACCTCCTTCCGTATGCTGCTTTCTTTATTGTTTCTACTTAACACAGGAATTTTTAAAAATCATCTTTTAAAAAGAGGGAGAGAGGTATGAATCCTTTTGAGAATTTGCAATCTGTGGACATTCAGTTTTACAGGGTATATAAAACAGACTTCTGCAGACAATCTGGGTGAGTTCATCAAGCAACCCAATCAATTGTGCAACTTCATTTAAAGTAGGTGATCCACTCAGTGACAATCTGTGACTCTCTGTGTCTAGCCCTATCCGTTTCAGACCAGCTATCGTTCTCTCACACTTTTCCTAAATAGTTTCATTCTCAGAGCATTCTCAGCAAAGGCCACAGCCACAGTCTCCATGCTGGGACTGAGGGCATGGGGTCACTTAAGTTTCCAAAACATCTGTTTCCTCGTCTGTTGAATGAGAATAAGAATATCTTGTAGGGTTGTAGGAATATTATCTACAGATAGTTCTTTACTAGATGTTTTCCTACATAATCTCATTTAAACATCATAACAACGCCACGAGATAGATTTTTCATGCCATTTAATGCCTACTATGTACCAAGCAGTATTTGAGCCACCATGACACTTCATGGAGTTTACAGAGTGGAGAGAGAGAGAGCATAAAAACATAAACCAAAATGACTCATGATAAGGAAAAGCGAAGAAAAAGAAACGTGGTTTTTACACCAAAAATAAGACTTTGAAGACTACTAGGAGGCCAGGGCCAGGTAAGGGGGCAGGGAGAGGAACAGACAGGAAATCAGAAGGGGAGCGAGGAAGGATGTAAGGGGGACAGAAAGAACGAGGACCGCATTCACGCAGGGGTTAATGGGATAACAGCACTGGTTTCATTAGCAGAGATTGGCTGTGTAACTATATACAAGAGGCTTATTTAAAGACCACAGTAAATGTACAACTCTTCTTGATGGGATTGAATTGTATGATAGGTGAATCGTAGGACAATATGAGAATAAAGGTTCACAGTTTTAAAAACAAACAAAAATAAATCAAACTTCCAGATGCCTTACCCCTCGGATCTAAACATTGGTCTTAAGACTTCAGCGATTCTCAACCTGTGGGTCTCGACCCCATTGGGGGTTGAATGGCCCTTTCACAGGAATCACCTGATTCATCACAGTAGCAAAATGACAGTGATGAAGCAGCAACAAGAATAATTTTATAGCTGATGGGGTCACCACAACACGAGGAACTGTATTAAAGAATCGAGGCATGAGGAAGATTGAGAACCACTGGTCTAAGTGGTTATAAAAAAGAGGAAAAGCAAAATTGAAGTGAACTTGGAGTCTTTATGTATATAAACTCAGTGTGTATATGTAAGTTAAGCGTCAAAGTATATCTGTTACTTTAACATTTATATGGTAGCTGGTAGATACTAATCCTCAAGAATCCCTTCCGTGAAGGGTATAGACAAAGGCCCTCTGAGCGCTTCTAAGCCTGACAGGTACCCTGACAGCATCAGTGAGACGTTAAATGGAGCATCCTGTGCCAGGTGTGGACTGTGAAGCTCAGCTGCTACTCCCTGATGCTGTCAGTCTCCACTCGCATGACCGTACTTGAGGAAGATGAAGAGACTGGGAAGCCCCAGGAGAGGCCCGCTCTAAGGAAATAACCAACTGAGCATGTTTGAAGGATGAGAAAGAAAGATGAATGTAGTCAATTCAGAAAGACGAGCCCACGGGGAGCCACACAACTGGCCAGATGGAGGATTTTATATCCTGTTTCCAGCTCAACATAAAGCTCTCTGTACCAAGGCACTAAATGGTCCCTAATAACTGATGCCTAAAAAACCCCAAACCTTCTACATGCTAGTTATTTAACAAAAATACTTGTATAGTAACACACCTTGCAGGAAACTGATACTGTAGGAGTTAACGATTGTAGCAGGTAGATGTAATTTGACCCGGAGTCAGTCCCAGCTGGCAAAGGTAGGCTGGGAATTGGAGTTCAGGTTGCGTTTCCAGAATGCAACATCTTTGTTACAGTGTACCTTGCACTGGCTGTAAATGTTTTTGTTTTAAGTAAAAGCAAGATAAAAGCCTCCCTACCCACCTTTCTCCCTCAGTGCCACCTTAAACAGAGCACGCTGGCGGTGCAGGGGATTAAGCATTTGGGCTGCCAATCACAAGCTTGGCAGTCCAAACTCCTCAGTCCCAATGAAGAAAGCAGTGACGTCTGCTCCAGCGTTGTCTCAGAAACTCTAAGGTGCAGTCCTGTTCTGTCCTGCAGGGCCATTGTGAGTTAGGAACCCTTTGATGGCAGTGGGCTCTGGGTTTTATTTACAGCATTAACTGTGACTTCTGGGCAGGGTGGGAAGGATTCATTAGTCATCTCATGGGGATGATGCTGGTAAAAAAGCGAGGGACCCTCCGCTGCCTTCCTCCCATCTCAAGGCTTTCAGGTAATGCTTTGGGTTGTGTTTCAATTCGATGATAACTTTCTTTTCAACACCCCTGCCCGGACTGTCTCCACTGCGCTCCCTGCACTGGTCCAAGATGGGCAAAGCCGCCTGTGACCTTTGGAACTCATTTCCGTGTTGAACACCTGTGTGACGAAAGGGATCAGAGATCGGCACACAGTTAACTGCTTACCAGAGAAGTACCCACACATTCGAGTGGAAGCGGGCTGGGATGTTGGCCGCATGCACTCGCACGTTGCTGTGGCGCTTCCCGGGCATATGTCTGTGCCCTGAGACCATGCCAGGACAGTTAATCAGCAATTCTGCCCCGAGGACCAGCCTGTATGCCAAGCTGCCGATGCTTTCAAAATGGACGGCTCTGAAGGGATCACGAGGACTAGGTGCTGGCAGCGCGGATGGGGTAGTGTCGGGGCCGGTCGAGCTGAGACCAGGCCTCCAGGCTCCACATGCTCCGTTCAGTGTCTTACCAAATGGACAGTCGTGAATTTTATATCAAACTAAAAGTTTTAAAAAAAAATCAAAACAAACAAAAAAATAACTGCCACCGAGTTGATTCCAATTCATAGTGACCCTATAAGACAGGGTAGTACTGTCCCTTTGGGCTTCCAAGACTTTATTTTCTGTTAAACCGTTTTATTGGCATATAATCCACACATCATACAACTCAATAGTTCAATCCTATTAGAAAGAGTTGTACAGTCATTGCCACAATCCATTGTAGAACATTTTCTTTGAATCATTTGAATCATTTCAGGTGTAGACAGTCTTATCTTTATCCCGGCTGGTAGATTCGAAACCCGGACCCGTGGTTAGCACCCCAGTGCAAAGCCCACTACACCACCAGGGTTCCTGTATGGACTTTTAAAGCCCAGTGCTGACTATAGAAGGGACTTCAAGAGGTTCCTGGAAAAATGGAATTAAACAAGAATGCAATTTTCCATGAACGGTTTGGAGCTCCCCAGCTCTGCGCTGTGGCGCAGGACTGCAGAGATTCAAAGCCAGACGGACCAGTCCACTGGGCCTGGCAAACAACAGGCAATGACAGTAAGCCGACCACTTCACAACCTGAACGTTAGGTTTGGCTACCCAAGGGACCTGCGCCCCGGGCGTCCAAGGGTGCTGGATTGCCATCTGCATGGTCAGCAGTTCAAAACCACCGGTGCTCCGCGGGGTGGGGTGGGGGAGCTTTTTATTCCTGGAAACAGAGGGGCAGATCTACCCTATCCTATAGGGTCACTTGGATTGGCCATCACCTCGATGGCAGTGAGTCCGTTTGTTTTTGCCTAGGCACCTGGGGGAGGGTCACCAAGCCCAGGCCTCGGGTACGGAGAGCTTCCCAGCCCCTTTACTTAATGAATTCACTTTTGAAAAAGTATTATTACGTTTATTTCCCCGAGTTAGACCTTGGAAGAGAAACCCCTGGGCTTCTCTGATTGGAGCGAGAGGTCAAGCCAGGGGTTTTGAGATTATGCTGAAACCTGGGACAGGGGGGTGGTTCCCTGAGAAAGCCAACCAGGGTCAGGAGGAAACCTGGCAAAGAAAAAAGGAGTCTTTTCCACGAAAAGAAACTATAGGAAATTGGCAAGACACCCCTTCAAGGCAGGAAACTCGAGGGACCCGGAAAAACAAGGCCGTGCCGGCTCTCCTAGGTTTGACTGAAATTAATAACCACGTTGTAGGTTCAAACTAGTTGCGCTTTTGACTAGTCTAGAGAGTAATAGTCAAATGAGATAGACGGGCTCTTAGTGCCCCATGGGGCTAAGCGGTTTGACCTCAGATCACCCCTTTCCACTGGGCGTCAAGTCCTCACCCGGCCCGAGCCCGGCAGGCACTGTGCGGCTGGACTCCACCCGCAGGGACCCCCGCGGGCGCCCAGAGGCGCCGGGAGTGCTCATCTCTACCCAGGAGGGCACAGGGCCTGCCCAAAAGGCTGTGGGTTCCGACCGCGCTGCTTCCGGTTAGCAGCCAGTGCCACAGCCTTGCGCCCCCGGGGCTCCGGACTTCGAAGCTAGTTACAACCCGCTGCTGTCACCGGGTCGCACGCCAGTGGCTCTCTTCGCGCTGATGCTCAGTTTCCCCATCTGTACATGGGGACGGTGCACCCCGCGGAAGGAAGGGCAGCCCAGCTCCAGGACGCGGTGCTCCGGCGGGGTGGCCACCGTCGCGGGGTACCCGCTGGGCAGGGCGCGGGGCGCAGGGCTGGGACTGGCACCCAGCGGCCCCAGCTCGGCCCTCGCAGCCCCCGCCCATGCGGCCCGCGCCGGGTCCCGCCCGGCCTGGGGGCGGAGTCTGGGGGCGGAGCCCGAGGTCCCGCCCCGCCGAGGCCCGGAAGGGGCCAGTGGCGCTTCCGTCTCCGCCGGGGATGCACGGAGGGCGGAGTCGCGGGCCGCAGACGCGACGCGAGCCCAGTTCCGGCGAGGAGGCCGCGCCAGTGACAGCGATGGCGGCGGAGTCGGCGCTCCAAGTTGTGGAGAAGCTACAGGCGCGCCTGGCCGGGAACCCGGACCCCAAGAAGGTGAGTGGTGGGCTGCGCGGGGCCGGGCGGGCGTTGGCCGGCGCGGGCCCCCTAACGGTCGCGGGCCCCTCGGGGTCCCCGGGGGGACGATCTCGCCCGCTGGGGCCGGCGGCTGGGACCCCGGGCCAGGCCCGCCGGGCTCGCGGCCCGGGCTCGGCAGGTTCGCGGCCCGCTGGGGAGGCTCCGCACGCGGGGCCGCGGGGCCGGGCAGCCGCTCGGCAGCCGGGACGACGAGGGGCACCCCGGGTGCCCCGCCGGCCCCGCTCCTCCGGCCGAGCCAGCTGTTTCCGTCGCGAGCGCCGCCCGGGGGGACCCCCGCCGCTCTCGGGCCTCCCCGCCGGCCCAAGGTCCCGGGGCGCCCGGCACCTTCCGACGCCGGTCCGTCGGCGGCCGTGTGGTCCAGCGTCCCTAAGAGACGTGGTCATGGCTTTTCCTTGGTCACTTTCTCAGGGAACCCCTCTCGGATCTCGCTTCGCCCGCACACGCTCGGGTGGGAATTGGCAAGGGAAGGTTCTAAAAGGTTCGGAGGTTCGAAGTTGCGGCTACGTTTCCTTCTGGCCCGGAGGGAAAGGCTGTAACTATTTGGACTGGTGCCGAGCTAGTAACATTCTCGCTCGTTTCTGCTCCCCTCCTTTCTCGTGGTCCGGGTGCGCGTACGTCTGATTGTCTGGTGGGAGAGTTTGTTGGCAAGCGCTCTCGCTAGGGTGGATCTGTGTCTGAGAGAGGTATCTCCGAGCCCCGTTCAAAGAGGAAGTAAGAGAGGGAGGCCACTGACTTGAAGCATCGGAGCGATGGGGCTCCCGTCCACCGGCCGGTCGGAGGGAGAGGTTGTCGGGCGGTCTCCGCTGCTGCCGGGCTTCTCGGGACTGCGCCGGGGAGCTGTGTCAGGCTGGACGGAGCCCCTGGCTGGGTCCCTGGGGCCTCACCCGAGGGAGAGGTTCTCTCCCTTTCCAAAGGCCGCCAATAGCTTCGCAAGCCGCAGGTCACTTTTTATCTCCGTCCACTTTCCTAGGAGGCCATTTTAGTTTTAAATCTATGCAAACTTAAATGCCACCCAGTGTCTGGTGTTGTGTTTGCGACTGCAGCTTGCGGATCTAGTGGTCAGGCATAGTTGCAAGTTTCCTTTTACAGTTACCCTTTGTGGACCTCTAATAAATGGCCCTGATTTCTGACCACTAGTTTGTTTGAACACTGTAAGGTTTATGACTGACATTAAAACCACAAAGCAGTATTATGTCACCCCCACTTGGACTTCATTACCATCAGAGTTTACAAAATGGTTTCTGTAGCACCTATGAGGAGCCCCGGTGGCAGAGTGGTTACACATGGGGCTGCGATCGATCGCCAAGTCAGCACTTCGAAACCACCAGCTTCTCCTCGGGAACGAGACAGGGCTTTCGGCTACCACGAAGAGTTACAGCCTCGGAAGCCCCCAGGGGCAGTTGTGCTGGGTCCTAACTGGGCGTTTTGAGTCAGCAGTGAGTTGGGGCTTTTGTTTTCTGAAGCACCCCTCCTTGTGCTGCCACCAGTCCTTAAGCTTTGAGTTTGCTTTTCTAGTGAGCTGAGTGTGAGAGATCAAAGGAGCAAGCCGTCCCTTTGGTTTCCCAGCCTTCTTGAGTTTAGTGGTTTTGAGAGCCTTTGGAGTTTCTCTTCCTAGGTGAAAAGCACCCAGGTTTGCTGGCTTGGCTTTGTGAAGTGAGCATTAGGGAGATGGTGTGTACCAGAGGCCTTAGGAGTTGGCATTCAGAAGTGGGTGCTAACTGCAGAGGGAAAACTGCAAGCTGGCACATTGGCTGCCTTCCCCTCACCCTTCAGTTAATGCTACAAGCTCCCACAGGTGGTTCTTGAAATTGCAGGATGATTATATGGCAGTATTGAGTTTGCAACCAAATTTCATTTCAAACCATTATTAGCCCAAGGGTTGATTCTGCTTTATAGGTTTTCTGGTATTAAACACTGGCATTTAACTGTAACTCACTTTTCATTTTAAGTCCACCTTTGTACTCTAGGTCTGCCTTCACACAAGTGGACGGCTTTCCCAAACAGAAATCTAGCCTCAGACGTCCACATTCATAGCATTGGCTCTCAGGCAGGGCTCTCTCTTACTCTGGAGGGAGATCCTAGTCTCCCTCCATATCTGTGAGCCGGTGGTTCCTGGGACTCTCGGTGTCGTAGCTCGTCTTTCTTGGTGGTAGTCAGGGCCCTGTGAACTCTGCTCTTGTCGCTTGACTTGCTCTTGTCTTTCAAAAGAGATAGACGGAAGATACAGCCAATCCTGTACATTCGGTCCTGCCTCTAACCTTGTCTCAGAAGATCACAGAGGAGCTAGGATTTACAACCCTGAGGATAATTACATCAGCTCACAGAATGGAGGATGATCACATAAGACTCAGAATCATGGTGTCGCCACGTTGACACCTATTTCTGGGGCACGATCAATCAATCACAGTCTGTCTGTGATCTAAGCTTACTTGGGAAGAAGGTATGAGGCTGCCCAAGGCCACTTGGTTTCTGTTCCTACTGTGTAGGCCCGGTGAGGTGAGAATCAGCGCTCCTGGTGATGACTTGTCTGATGGTATATTTTGAATACTACAACTACAGAGACCACAATCTGACAGCAGGTAGCCAGCTAGGGACCGATATTACGGACAGCTCTTCTCTTCCAGGTGAAAGTCTGAGTGAAGGCCAACCGTGATTCCTAAGCTTGTGCTGTGCCAGTGTTTGACGATTCTCAACTCTGTTATCAGTGCTTACCAGGTTCTGCAGGTGTGCCTTTGGTTTGAAACGGATAGATTTGCCTGAAGTGGCTCACGGCACTACTACTGTGTTATCACTCTGTTCTTTCTTGGAGGTGTTTAGAAGTCTTTTTTCTCTTTTGCTTTGACCAAATCACTTTGAAAACTTTGAGTTTTAGTTCTGTGTGCTTTTCAACCACTCTCTACAGACCTGAAGTGAAACAGAAAGGCAACCTCTGGTTGGTGATAAACATCTGCCTCATCCTATATTTTGGTTTGTCAGGGCCTTGGACTTTGTCCCCTTGGTGGCCGCCCTTAATATGTGGACTCTAACCCATTGGACGGTGGAATACTGATCAAGTGCTAGTGCAGTTTTGTTCTCAGAGTGTTAGAGACCAAGGAGCTGCGTCTCCATGTTCTGCTCTCACTTCCTAAGTATCGCACTGTGATACGCGTACGTGTCTTGGTAGATGCACTTCGCTAACTTGCTTAATAGGCAAGGTACCTAACCTCACTTGGCTTGGTTTCAATATCTGTAAAAAAAAAAAAAAAAGCTGGGGGCAGGGGCAGAGATGGCTAGCTCTGTCAGGGTGGTAGTTAAGGAAGAAACAAAGTAATGAGTAAAAGCATTTATCGTAGTAGCTGACACAATCAATGGAGGGAAATGTTTTTAACCTGCCCCTTCCTGGGGAATGGCATTTTGGGGGAAACACCCAGTTTTTAAAATCTTTTTAAAAAATCTTTTCAGTGAATCTAAGTACTAATTAACATTAATTTTTGTGCCCATAGTTTGGATGGCATAAATCACATAAAAGTTATCCTGAGTTATATGATGGTGGTAATCAAGTTGAAAGTAGAAGATCATCTTTAATTGGTTGTAACACTTGCCTTTTTTTTTTCAATCCCACAACTTCTACGTGTATAATTCAGTGCCATTGATTATACTCTTCGTGTTGTACAGCCATTATTGATAGGCTTTCCCAAATTCTTTCACCACATTGACATAACTCAACGCATCCTACACAACCACTCTTTCCCCCTCACCTATGGTAACCATTGGTCCAAGTTTGTTTTCTTCTCGGTTTTTCCATGGTTTTCTGGATATAGTATTCACATATCATACATTTCCAGGGTTAACTCACTTTTTAAATGAGTTGTATATATGCCATCACTATGCTCCCTCCGCCCTCCAGAGAAAAAATTTTTTATCATGGAACAAGCAAGGAATGCTTGAGCCTAGAACAAATTCAGGTTGGGTCAAGAGGGAAGGGAGGTCAACTGACTAAGTATGAAGTTTAATCCAGCATAATCATGTTTGCAATGATCTCTGTCTGATAATAAAGCTGTTTGAGACCCTTGCCTATGGCTAGAGGGCATCTACCAGTGGCTTCATCCTAGTGGAGAAACTCTGCAGATGGATTTTGGGCTCCCACTGGCCTCCATACCTTCTACAAATTGGGTGTTCACAATGTAAGCTCTGCTACTTTTCCCTTTCTCATATTTGGATTTTATTATTGTCATCTTTGGATCACACAAGCTGGTGTGCTTTTTACATGTAGACTTAGTTGACTCCTCACTTAGATGGCTGCTTGTTTGAATACTAGCCATTAAGACTCCAGACACTATTTCTGTTGATAGCCGGACACCTTCCGCTTTCTTCACCACGTTTTGCTGTAGCACCCTTCAGCAATAATTTCATGAAGGCAGTATGGAGGAGGGCCATGTTATCAGAACTAACTAACTCTTCTTGGGGTGGGGCTAGAGTTGAGTGGGAGCCCAGAATTCATCTGAGTTATGCATGACTCAGGTTTAATTTGGTAGTCGTATAATGATGAAAACAAAACCCCATAAGACCAACCACAACAACAATAGCAACAAGCTAACCAGCAAACAAAAGACAGGAAAACGAAAACCCAAAGAAACAAAGTAGAAAACCATTGTCAGTCATCCTCCTGGGGTATCAGGCGATGGCATCAATGACATCAACAGTTTTTCCAGTGACACAGCACTCTGGCCACTGTGGGAGTCCAGCTCTACCACAGCCACACCCACGCGTTGGTGCGCCACAGTCAGAGTGCCTGCCTGAGTGTACACCACCTGCCTTCCTGCTCATTCCTAGGCAAACAGGATTGCCGCTTGCCATCCTATTGCCCTGCTCAGCAACCGTGTAAAGTAATTATTAAAGCAGAATGACTAGAAAAGGAGGCTCTCTAACCTAGCAATATGGCAAACCAACTCTAGCCTGGGCAACCCTTGGGAAAAAAGAATAGCTCTTGTTACCTGGTAGGCAAGGGCAAACGTAGTTACACGTCTTCATTTTGCATTAAGCGGACTCTGCAGCCTTCTTGCTGGTCCACATGGAAAAACATGTGCCAAAGAAAGCCGTAGCCAGTCGTGGCTTAGTAGAAACGGAGCCAGGTAGAAGTTGGCTGAGCAATAGGAGGAAGACTCAAAAAGTGTGTGGGAAAATTCCATAATCAGTTCCAGTGTTCCAGGCCAGCTTGAGACCCCTTATAGTCACTGGAAGATCCAGGGAGACGCTGAAAGAGCCATCGGTTGAGGCATGACGTGATTGAGAGTTGACAGCACTCCGTCCTGTCACAGTGACTCCGCACAGCCAGTGAAACCAAGACGAGACCCAATCCCTGTTCTCATGGGAGCCCACTGAGGCGTGGGGAATGGTGGACCCTGCGAGGTCGCCCCTGGAGGAGGGGGTGGCAGCCATACTGTGAGGCCCGGATCTTGCTCCTGAGGGCCATCTTAGCAGCTTTGTTCCACCAATTATGACCTACTTTGGGGGCCAGGGAAAGGAAATGTGGCCAGACCCTGATCGCTCTGTAACCTGCCCAGACCCTGTATGTTTGTCGTTAACAGCAAAGCTCTGATTCTGGCGCCCTGATGTGCGCTTGGCTTCCTACTTTTTTTTTCCCCCTCAGGTGTCTTTTTTTTTTTTTAATCATTTTATTGGGGCTCATACAACTCTTATCACAATCCATACATACATTCATTGTGTCAAGCACATTTGTACATTTGTTGTCATCATCATTCTCAAAACATGTTCTTTCTACTTGAACCCTTGGTATCAGCTCCTCATTTCCCCCCTCCATCCCCACTCCCCACTCCCTCATGAACCCTTGATAATTTATAAATTATTACTGTTTTGTCATATCTTACACTGTCCGACACCTCCCTTCACCCATTTTCTGTTGTCCGTCCCCTAGGGAGAGGGTTATATGTAGATCCTTATAATTGGTTTCCCCTTTCTACCCCACCTTCCCTTCACTCTCACCACTCTCACCACTGGTCCTGAAGGGATCATCTGTCCTGGATTCCCTATATTTCCAGTTCCTATCTGCACCACTGTACATCCTCTGATTTAGCCAGATTTGTAAGGTAGAATTGGGATCATGATAGTGGGGGTGGAGGAAGCATTTAAGAACTAGAGAGTTGTATGGGTTTTTAAAAAAATCATTTTATTGGGGTTCATACAACTCTTAACCACAATCCACACATACATCAATTGTGTAAAGCACACTTATACATTCATTGCCCTCATCATTCTCAAAATGCGCTTTCTGCTTGGGTTCCTGGAATCAGCTCCTTATTTTCCTTTTTCTCCTCTTCCACCCTCCCCGCTTCCCCCTCCCTCATGAACCCTTGATAATTTATAAATTATTATTTTGTCTTATCTTACACTGCCCTTCACCCACCCAAAGGAAGCATTTAAGAACTAGAGGAAGGTTGTGGTTTCATTATTGCTACACTGAACACTGAGTGACTCATCTCCTCCCCACTACCCCTCTGCAAGGGGTGTCCAGCCGTCTACAGATGGGCATTGGGTCCCCATCATGAGGTGTTGAAGGGATCAGGTAGCAGTCACCAAAGAACAAAAACCATCATTGTGTGATCACCTTCCCCACATAAACACTGAAGAAGAATGTGTGCATAAGTAAATGTGGCAAAGAAAGCTGATGGTACCTGGCTATCGAGAGATATAACATCTGGGGTCTTAAAGGCTTGAAAGTAGACAAGCGGCCATCTAGCCCAGAAGCAACAAAGCCCACATGGAAGCAGCACACCAGCCTGTGTGATCATGAAGGGCCGAGCAGACCAAGTTTCAAGCACCAAAGGTGGAGGGGGTTCAGGGGGTGGTGGTGGTGGTGGAATCATATGGTGAATGAGGGGGGCTTTCCACTTCTTAACACAGCAGGTCATCCTGTCCAGCCCTCTTCCCATTTTACTTTCCTGGGCGCCAGCCCCGAGGGTAATTCTCAGAGCCTTTGTCATAGATGCCCTCACAAGATCGGGGTACAGCGACCGCCTGCCCGCTGTTGATAGCCCTGTCAGCATTGCTGGGTTCTGATTCTCAGTCTGCTTTCTCGATGTGGAGTAAGGCTGTAAGACAGCCTGATGAGCCCTGTGCCTTTTGGGGACATGGGCCCCAAAGTGGGGACATGTGATTTAACCTGTTGAGCCTGTTTTCATACTTGTTAAATAAGGGTAGTGATGATGCTCATTATCAAAGACTTAACCTGGAATGAATATTCAACTGAAGATGTTATTCTGTTTCAATGACTGAAATAATTTTCTTCTCTTTGCAGCTATTGAAATATTTGAAGAAACTCTCCACTTTGCCCATTACAGTCGATATTCTTGCGGTAAGAGCTAAATAACTTTTCATGTTACCAAGCTATTTCCGATCCCTTTCGCATGGGGAAAGCGTAGACTGATGAGGGCTGCCACTGGCTCTGGAGCGAAAGCAGCCAGGGACAAAGGGCTCCATGCGGGATTTTTAAAAATTTTATGAAATGCGCAGGATCGCGGAATCCGTAGGCAAAGAGTAGATGAGTGGGTGGCAGGGGATGGTAGGAATGTTCTAGAATTAGATAGCAATGGTGGTTACACAGTATTGTGAGTGTTCTGAAAACTACTAAATGGTACACTTAAGGATAGTTCAAGTGGCTAATTGACAGTCTGTGGATTTTTGTCTTAGGAACATGTAAATTAATAAAAAGAGTATGCACTTTGGACAGAACCAGTACTGGTTCAAATCCCAGCTCTGACGTTAAGCTGTTGCTTCTTTGTAAAATGGGCAGGCTGACTCCCGCAACAGTCATTCGAAGGGCGGCCTTGGGTGCTGATGGACAACTCTTGTTCGCTCAGTACCTGGCAGCTGCCCTCTTTCTCTCTGTCTGACTGACTGTATCCCTCTCATCTTATTATTGTTAAAAACGTTTTAATGTCTTCCTCCTTTGAATAGGGTACATTTTGTTACAATGTGTCTTTGGAAGTTTGAGGCAAAGATATAAACTATTTTGTCTTGAGACTTGCGAACTCTGTTTTCCAGGGGAGGTATTGTTTGTTGAAGGGTGCAGTGGTTAGTGCTTGGCTGCTAACAGAAAGGTCTGCCGTCCAAACCCACCAACTGGAAGAAAGATGTGGCGGTCTGCTTCTGTGAAGTCTGTCACCTTGGGGACCCTGTTGAGGCCACTTCTACTCAAAGGCACACAACACCACCAACCTTGTGACTCCATCACAGCAGGGGCTCTTATGATATGTTACTTTAGAAATGTGTTAACTTTGTTCTACAACCCTCTTCATGATTTTCCCCCTCAAATTTCTAGGAGACTGGAGTTGGGAAAACAGTAAATAGCTTGCGAAAACATGAGCATGTCGGAAGCTTTGCCCGAGACCTGGTGGCCCAGTGGAAGAAGCTGGTCCCTGTGGAACGGTAAGAACAGCCTTGGTTTGCTCCACCTCATGGTTAAGCCTGCCATATGGAAGGACTTACATCCCGAAAAGCTTTCCTTTATTATTTCTTTTCTGCATTCTTTTTTAACATACCTATTTTGCCTCAGTTATACAATTACGGTATATATTTGTGTATAAGCCGAGTTTTTCAGCACAAAATAAATGTGCCAAAAAACTGGGGTTCGGCTTATACACAGGTCAGTGGTACCCCAGCAAAGTGTAACATCTCGCTGTCTCCCTCCCCCACCACCCCCCGCCCCAGAGGTAACGGGACAAGCGCCCTTTATCTCGCGTGTGATTGCAGGGCTTTGAATGTTTGTTTGCTCACATCTAACCCATCAGAGCCGTCCTATGACGTGTATCTTTGAATAAGCCTTTTAAAGACCGTGTATGAAGGATGTGGCATGAATGGATGCCATCTGGTCAAGCCCAACTAACAGAAGGAGGAAATCTCATGAAGACGGGGTGTGACGTGCCTTCCAGAAATGTAGTGTTCGTAATGCTATGAATGGCAGTGAAGACTGCACTTTGTATGAAAATGACAGCAATGATGGCGATGACGGCGATCTCAGTGAGGACAGCGTCTATGATGACCTCACACCAGCTGAAGCTCTGCATTGGGATACAGATGATGATGAGGAATCCAGTTTTGAAGGATTTTAACTGTTGACATTTTAGCTTGGTTGCTGATTGAGCTCAGGGAATAGTACTCTTAAGGTATCATTGTTGATACCTTATTGTTTTTGTTGAACCTGTTCCACTTACTGTGCTGGTTTACTAATGTTAAATGACTTGTTCTTTTATTTAAAATAAATATTTAAATATATTACCCCACTGATATGTAAAATTTTAGTAATTTTATTTTCATTTGTTTTGATTATTGAAACACCAATAGTTTCTGCATTTTCCACTTATACTCAAGGCTTATACTCAAGTCAATCGGTTTTTCTGGTTTCCCAGGTAATAATTAGGTACCTCGGCTTATATTTGGGTCAGCTAATATTCGAGTATATACGGTAATTCTTGTTACTGAATAATGTTGCACAATATAGAAAAATAAGATTAAAAGCCTCTTGTAACTACCATCCAAAGAGAAGTATTCCCGTGTATACTCAAGTATAAGCCAACCCGCCTACCAGCCGAGACACCTAATTTTACCACAAAAACTGCATTAAAAATGTGCTGAAAACACGGCGTATACACGAGTATATACGGTGCTTACATTTTGATCTCTTTGTAACCTCTTTTTCAATGGCTTTTTCAAATTAACTTTGTACTGTGGCTTGGGTGAGAGTTGACAGAACCAATTGGTTTCCCTTTCAGCAATTCACATGCTTTTTGTTTCCTGATGTGGATTGCAACCTCCACAATGTAACAGCACCTGTTTCCACCTGTTGCCCTTTCCTGCTCCTGCCTGCCCTCTGAGCTTTGTTTTCTGGGCATATGTGGCCCTTTGGCCTCCTAGTGTGCCCCCGTGCTACCATTCACTTCCTAAGGCTGTCTGTTGTTTGGCTGGAAGGGGACCCTTGAGTGTGTGTCGAATGGCCTGAGTCGTAAGAGTGTCGCTGTCTCTAGCAGACTGGGATAAGTCTGGCTGCTTTGGTGATTCTTGAATTTTGTTCTTCGTTTCTCCTTTCTCTCTGTGTAGGATTTTCCATTATGGTTTTGATTAGTGCAGTGGGTGGTGGTGTCCAGGTCCCTTCTAGTGGAGACACACTCGTGGGGTGCGGAGGACCTTTGGGAGAAAGGCAGCACTTTATTTCCCAGAGAGTGACGGGCAGCTCTGCCCTGTCCTGTAGGGTCGCTGCGAGTTGGAATCGACTCAATGGCTGAGTGGTTTTTGTTTTAATTTTTTAGTTAGTCCTTCGGACCTATATTTTCCCTTGAGTGCTTGGTTTTCTTCATTTGTTAAAAGGCATTTTTATGTAGCTGTAGACAAACGAAAACTTGATACCTCTTTTTATGAAATAAATTAAACATATCTCTTGTTGGGGGTCATCCCCCTCATCTCCCCCCCTCCACACACTCAAATAAATCTTTCAGGGTTTTTATATCCACAAGATAGTTATGTATTTTTTGTGTGTCTCCTATGTGGTGCTTTGTGGTGTGGTAGTCACTCATTGGCTGCTAAATGCAAAGTCAGCAGTTCTAAACCACCAGTCGCTCTTTGGGAGTAAGTGGAGGCTTTCTACTCACCTAAAGCTTTACAGTCTCAGAACCCACAGGTGGTTCTAGTCTGCCCTGTAGGGTTCTATAGGGTCCCCGTGAGTTGGAAGCCACTTGCCAGCAGTGAGAATTTGAGTGTGTGGTCACATTTTTTTTAAAAAACATCATTTTATTAGGGGTTCATACAACTCTTATTATCACAATCCACACACACATCCATTGTGTAAAGCACATTTGTGCATTCATTGCCCTCGTCAGTCTCAAAACATTTGCTCTCCACTTAAGCCCCTGGCACCAGCTCCTCATTTTCCCCCTCCCTCCCTGTTCCCCCTTCTCATGAACCCTTGATAATTTATAAATTATTATTTTGTCATATCTTTCACTGTCAGATGTATCCCTTCACCCATTTTTCTGTTGTCTGTTCCCCAGGGAAATCCTTGTAATCGGTCCCCACTTACCACCCCACCCTCCCTTCTTCCATGTGGGCTTTGTTGCTTCAGAGCTAGATGGCCGCTTGTTCACCTTCAAGCCTTTATGACCCCAGATGCTATATCTTTTGATAGCCGGGCACCATCAGCTTTCTTCACTGTGGTCACATTTGTCATTTTCCATTTATGGAATCGAGTTTCACAATCTGAACACCTCCCAGTGTTTTTTAGGTGTTTAACTTTTTGTGAATTCAGGGGAGGTTACAGAGCAGATGATAAGCTTTACATTCATAATTCGTACACATTTTGTTTCCTCTCTTTCATTGCGATCGCCTCAGCATAATGCCACCCATCCTCCTACCTCCCTGTGTGTTTCCCATCTCCTTTCTTCTCTTCTAACCCCTCTGAACTTTGTCTGTGGACGAATGCAGCCCCCTGGATGACAAGTGGTTGGTTATTCTCAGATGTGTGTACCCCACTAGTGTTATTGTTCCCTTTATGGAACTGTCCATGTGGCCTTCCACTGGGATTCCTTTAGAGCAATTGCTGGTGGGCTGGGCCCCTTGCAGGCTTCCTGGGCCCAGGATGTTGACGGCAGTGCGCATGACTGGGCTGTCCCCATGTGTCTTCAAGTGTCATCTCTTCTCTTTGCCGCCAGGCAGGGCAAGAGCAGTGCAATGGCTGGAGGGAGAGAGCGTTTTAATGTTGAAAATATGTATGTCACAAAACACAAATCCAGCAATTTCTACATGTACAGCTCAGTGACTTTGATCACATTCTCCAAGTTATGCAACTTGTTTCTGCCCTTTTCCAAGTTGTTCCTCCCTTGTTAATATCCGCTTCCACCCTGCCGTCCCGAGTGGTGGCTCCTTTGAGCCCACAGAGCTGTTGAGAAGAGTCGGAAGCAGACATTCTGATTACTTCTTGGATGCTTTTTTGAGCAGCACCATTCCTTAGTCTGCATCTGGACAGCTCTTTTGTCAGATTCTCTTCTGTGATCTTCACCCCAAACCAGGGAACCACTGAGAGCCACACTCACTTTTCTGTTGCTTTATTTGTTCCCCTCTTTTAGGAGCACAGAGCCTGAAGAACAGGACTTTGAGAAGAGTAATTCCCGGAAGCGCCCCCGGGATGCCCTGCACAAGGAGGAGGTGGAGACGGACTTCCAGGAGAACTGGAAAGCCTCTGGTAGCCGGTCCTTCAGCCCTGAGCACAGACCGAAAAAACACAAAAAACTCTCAGAACTGGAGAGACCGCACAAAGTCTCTCACAGTCACGAGCGGCAAGATGAGAGAAAGAGGTGCCACCAAGTCTCACCGGCTTATTCGTCAGACCACGAATCTTCCGATTATGGCCATGTGCAGTCCCCTCCCGCTCCTGCCAGTCCTCCCCAGATGTGTGTGGACCCATATAGATCCCCGGAGGAGGACGCCGAGCCCACAGCTGCACACCAGAAGTCGGGGAAAGGCCACGGTCACGCCTTTGAGGACAGACTGGGGGTCAGTCAAGAACGGTCCATGGGCGAGCCCCTCGGTCAAGGGACGGTGAGCCAAAGCAAGGAGCACAAGCCCTCCCACAAGGAGAAACGCGCGGTGGACGCCAAGGGAGACGAGAAGGCCCCGGGGCTCCGCAGAGAGAAGTCGCACAAGGCCGGGTCCAAAGAGGAGAACAGGAGGCTGCTTCCGGGCGACGGCCTGCGGGAGAAACCGCTGTCGAGTGGTGCCAGGAGGGAGAAGGACAGAGAGGGTGGCAGCAGCAAGAAGAAGCCCTCCCCCCCCTTGGAGGTGGCCGCCGACAACCACCTTAAAAAGCCAAAGCACAAAGACTCGGAGCGGAGCAAGCCCGACAAAGCTAAGCAGGGCTTGGACAGTGTGGACAAAGTGAAAGAGAAGGTTTCTAACAATCTAAAGACTCAGGAAGGGAAGCCAAAACCTGCTCCTCAGGACAGGAAGTCGGGGGGCGCCCTCCCCAGAGTGGAGGAGGCAGACATGGAGGATGAATTTGAGCAGCCAACCATGTCTTTTGAGTCGTACCTCAGCTATGACCAGCCGCGCAAGAAAAAGAAGAAGGTCGTGAAGCCCTCGGCCCCCACGCTCAGAGGCAAAGTGCTGAAAAAAAGCGACTCAAAGAGCTCGAGTAAAAGCTTGGACTCGGTTCTGAAATCATCGAAAGCGAAGGAACATCGATCTGATAAGGTGCAGCCGCCCGGAGCCGACCCCACCAAGGTAACCGGGATCACTGGGTCCTGCAGACTGGGCACCGGTTTTGTGGGCCTTGCTGTCCATGCCCTGGTGGGTGTTGGTTTGTCTTCCTCTTTCTCAGGCCTCACTCCCTGCCGAGTGATGGCTTTGCTCAGGGACCCCATTTGATGGGTCCGTCTGTCTGTATTTCCTGATTGGCAGCCCTCCGCCTCGGTCTGCCGGGAATGGCTCTGGGGACACGCTGCTTTCCCTGGGCGGCTGCCCTCACTGCTGCTCCTCTCTGCAGGTCTTCAGCGATGTAGTGCCAGTGTTGCCAGACCTGCCGCTGCCCATGATACAAGCCAATTACCGCCCTCTTCCTTCCCTTGAGTATATGTCCTCCCTGCAACCAAAGCGGAAAGGTAACTGTTCTCCAGCCTTTTGGAAATGGGAAACGACTTTACAAGCATAAGTCACGGCAGCACCAGATGTGGGCGGGTTTATTAAGAGTGACCATTGGGCCAGAAGGATTAGGTTCCAACCAGCCATGGCTTCTGCGTGGAGGCTTCACAACATCCCATTTAACTTTTTAGTGTGGTGAATGTATACAGAGCACATCCGTTTTCTATTCAACAGCTCACACATTTTGTTTCATGTTACTGATTTCATCTCCACAATGTACCATCCCCCTTCCTCCCTAAGCCTTATGGACTTTGTCCCTGGCTAAGCGCTGCCCTTGGGCCTCCATGGTTGCTCGCATTCTGTGGTGTGCCTGACTCCCCGTGTTACCGTTCCCCGTAAGGACTGGGCTCCTGCTTGGCTGAGAATTGAGCCATAGTGGTGAGTTCAGGTCCAAACTGACCTAATTTTAAAAAACAATAAGATTCTGTGCGCTCTTAATTGCATTTTTTTCCACGAATGTTTTGAAGCCCCTTCGTGTAAGTGCCAGGAGCTTGGGTTCTGTCTTCATTTGTTCAGCAGCAGTTTTGTGGTCTGTAGAGTGGGAGTGATAAGGACACTCTGGGGGCGGCTCTGTGGATGAAGTGACGAGGCTGGCACAGGCCTTGGCCCCAGGTGTCAATGATGACTCTCAGTCATTCTCAGCCTTTTGTTCTGTACACAGTACAGGTGCCTTTTATCTTGTAAAACTTGTCCAGTTTTTATAAAGAAGTCGGAGCACCTGTGTGTTAGCTAGAGACTAGCAGTTACGTAAACGACCAGTCCCCGTTACAGCGGGGTCCTGGCAGCTGCAGATGACGCACAGTGGCTGGTCCGTGTGCACTGACGTGGAACAGGCTCTGAAACACTGTCTGTGAAGAAAGCAGGGTGGGGGGGTGGGGTTTTTTTTTGAGTGGAGAATAGATGGAGACACTTTGGTCACTTTGCATGGACTCTGGGAAACTACCTGAGAACCTGGCGACAGTGCAGTTCACCTTTGCTAGTGGGAGCTGGGGAGGGCGGTGAGACAAGCTGGCCTCCCTTAGTCACCCTGGCCTGCCCTGCTGCCCCGGCTCTGCAGTGCTCTCGTCGCCCCAGGAAGAGGAAGAAGCCGGATTCACCGGGCGCAGGATGAATTCTAAGATGCAGGTGTATTCTGGCTCCAAGTGCGCCTACCTCCCCAAAATGATGACCTTGCAGCAGCAGTGCATCCGCATCCTGAAGAACAACATCGACTGTGAGTTGCCCCCATTGCTCTCACCCTCGTGTGCATGCTCGCTGCGTGACTGGGCCGCCCTTCCAACATGTACCTCTGATTCTCTGCAGCCATCTTTGAGGTGGGCGGTGTCCCCTACTCTATCCTGGAGCCCGTCCTGGAGCGGTGCACACCGGATCAGTTGTACCGCATCGAGGAGTGCAATCACGTGAGCATCCTGGGGCGGGTGGGGAAGAGGGCAGGCTTCTGGCTTGATTCTGTGTCTGACCCAGCTGAAGGGGAGCTTCACCCAGTGGTGGTCAGCTCACCCAGCTGAGCATTTTCAGTGTGCCTCTGTGGCTTTCAACACGCTTCTAGCAGCTGCTCCTCTTGGGCTAGAATCATGGTGGGATTCCAGGATTGAAAATTGTTTCCCTTGAGATTGCCCCTCACAAAGGCAAGCGAGAACCCCGGCCGCAGTGCACCTGGGACACAGAGCCGGGGTGCTTCATGCTGACCGGCAAGTGTCTGGTGACTGAGAGAGCTCAGGCTGGCCAAGGGCCACCTGGTAACAGCGAGATCTGTCCAGAAGGTTTTGTCGTAACGCCGGGTGTACTCCTGGGATTGCGTTCACCCTCTAACTCAGAGAGACCTCTCCTTCTTAAGGCACTGCCCCAAAGCAGAGAGACCCTCCCTGTGTATCTTCAACCATCATTTACTGGGCATTCACCCTCTCCCCGCTCCCAGTGCCTTCCACCGAGTGGATTTTTGTTTTGTTTTTTAATTCAGTGACTCTACCCCCTACCACCTCACTATACTAAACATAGTATAGTTTGTTTAAATTCGATACTAGCATGAGGACCAAAAAATTAACTAGAAAACCAGTCACCTGTAGGTGATTATAAACTAGGAAAGAATTGTTTGTTGTGTGTGTGCGCGTATATAAATATGTATACGTGGTATCCCGGTTCTGGTTTTAGGTATTAATTGAAGATACCGATCAATTATGGAAAATTCATTGTCACCGAGACTTTAAGGATGAAAGACCGGAAGAGTATGAGTCATGGCGGGAGATGTACCTGAGGCTTCAGGATGCCCGAGAGCAGCGGCTCCAATTACTGACGAAGAATATCCGCTCTGCGCATGCCAATAAGCCCAAAGGTAGAAGGCGGGTAGCGGGCTCGCCAAGTGAGTGCCTGCCTGCCACCCCTGCTCCAGAAGGCAGGTGCTCACCTGTGTTCCTCCGCAGGCCGACAGGCAAAGATGGCCTTTGTCAACTCCGTCGCCAAGCCGCCTCGTGATGTGCGAAGGCGGCAGGAGAAGTTTGGGACTGGAGGAGCGGCTGTCCCCGAGAAAGTGAAGTAAGAGCCTGCGCCCAGGCGGTTTTTGCGTGCTCAAGGAAGGGAGCCAGAGAAGTTGGTCCCAGGAACACTTACCCCCAGGCCTGCATAGGGAGGGGAGGGCCTGCAGAGGGTGGACTCCGGAGACAGGCCTGGGTCAGCTTAGCCTGTTACCTCCCTGCGCCCCAGTGCCTCCCACTTCAGTGGGCTGGATCCGCATCCCTGGCCCTCGGGTGGGGGTGATGACAGAACAGGACCTGTCTTGGGGCAAGGGCTGGGGAAGTATTATTTCCTTAAGTTCCCCCTTTTCCCATTTAAGTAACAAAAAACCACTCAGTGATGACTAAATTATTGCATCTAAGCAGCATTAGAGTTTCAAAGTATAGATTTCACACCCAAACAGTGACGGGCTAGCAGCTCTGAGCTGGTGGCTCGTCCTGAGTGAGAGGCCCGTACGGTCATCTCGTCTCTGAGTGCTCACCGAGCTGTCAAGAAAGAGCGTGGCCGGCCTGTGTTGCAGGATCAAGCCAGCACCGGCCCTCACCGGAAGCAGCCTGGATCGTTTCAACAGCAGCAGCAGCAGTGGCAACAGCTATACCCCGTCCACTGAGGAATCGGCCTGTGACGGCCCTAGCACCAGTAGTGCCCACTTCGTGCCAGTGGCCAGCAGCTCTGTTTCCTACGATCCCAGAAAACCGTCTGTGAAGAGTAAGTAACGTGGGGTGCAGAAAGCAGATCCGGCTGTTGGCCCCCGGGCCCCCGCTTTGGGCCCATCACAGCAGGGCCCCCGAGTAAAGACATCACTTGGGTACAGCCAAGCCCGGCACACAGCTGCTTTCACTTGCGAGAAGCCTATGTCCACAAGCGGTGGCCTGGAGCCAGAGTTCCTCCGACCAGCTCACTCGTAGTTGTCTGTCTTCATGAGGTTGTACAGCCCTCCAGCGCCATCTGCCATGTTGGTACTTTTAATGGGTAGCTGGGTCTGTGTTAATTTTGGGACGTTAGACAGCCACCAGTATCCCAAGAGGATGCCCTCATTTAAGGAAAATGATGCACATATATCCACTGTAGGGGCTTGAGGGAGAGTGAGGTCCTGGCCTAAGCTTTCACTGTGGTCAGGTGAAGCAGTGACTCAGGTGAACGCATTCTCCTTCCTCTGGCTGGGTGGGCTTTTAGCTCACCATACCCCTGTTGCTGCCTGGCCTAGACCCCGGTTTGGTTAGTCATATGGCCAAGTTAAATTTTGGCCCACTGACTGGTGGAGCCTGGCAGAGATGGACTTCCAGTTCTGCCTCTTACAGTCTAACCAGGGGCCAGCTGCCTGAGCTGGCTGCCGCTCAGTGCCGGTGGGTGGACTGGCTCTGCAGGTACTCCCAGAGTTCTCTATGTGCTGCTTGCCCTTTCGGTCTCCCGACTGCTAGCAGATGGCCCCAGAGTGTACACCGTGGCCTGCGACCCTGTAACAACGGCTGCCGTTTCCCACTCCACAGAAATTGCCCCGATGATGGCCAAGACGATTAAAGCTTTCAAGAACAGATTCTCCCGGCGATAAACTGAAGACTTGCCCTGGGAGACGGGCTTTAGGGGGATGAGGGAGGAAGACAAAGGCTGCAGAACCCAGAGAACAGAACTTCTTCTCAAAGAGACCGGAGTGTTCGTTCATTCTCTGCAACCTGTCGGTCTCGGCTCCTGCAGTTTTCAGGTGTTCTGCCTGAGACCCTGCCTGGCCCGGCCACTGCCTCCCTGCCTGGCCCGGCCACTGCCTCCCTGCCTGGCCCGGCCACTGCCTTCCTGCCTGGGGACACTTCAGAATTCTGAAGATGATGTGAAGCCTCAGACACACTGAGGATTTTAAGGTCAATTATACTTTTGTTGTTAACTAGCCTCTTTGTAAAGTATAAGACATAGTTTTAATTAATAAATATTGCTCCCAGATTGTATTTATATTACCCACCCTTTTTTCCCCCCCTCTACCACACACTTAGCCTTTCCCTTTCCAAGTCCTGTATTCAGTGTAGGGCAAACGCCTGGTGAAAGCCATTCTCCCATGGAGGCTCAGGGCTCAGCTCTCCACAGTGGGCTCTGGGCCTGGGTGCAGCTGGCCTCCTGGAGCCTGCGTGGGGGGCCCTGGACAAGGGGGCTCCTCAGTGTTGCCCAGAGTCCCCAGGCAGCCCTCCCCTCCTCTTTCTGATTCTTCCACCTGCCCGGGTCCTGGCAAAGGTCCTGTCTCGCTGCCGTCCTGGTTTGCCAGCGCCCTCTGTTGGCGGTTTTGTTGTGAGGCTCACTGGAGGACAAGGAGCGGAGAGAAACCTGTTTGCACAGTCTAGAATTCTTCCAGTTTTTGCTTCAACATGTTAGTGGTTTGTTTTTTTCCTTTCCCCCTTCCCTATTCCTCCACTTCTCCATGAGCGAGGGGTGGGAGTAGGGGTCCCCAGAGACTTACGTGGCAGGGCTTCTGTGGCCCTAGAAAAGACTGTGAGTCTGAAAAGCCAGCACTTTAATCTCTTGTTCCTTGTGAACTATCTGTAGCAGGGCTGCTGGTTGTAGAAGTTGGACTGCTGTGTAAGACATTGGTTTGGTTTTGCATTTTTAGAGAAGGTAAGATCATGTGGTTGGAAGAGCACATCAGTTAGACTGCTGGCACTCCTGCTGCCCTTGGGTGCTCAGGAGTCGTGGCTGAGCTATGGCCTCAGGGCCAGTGAAAGGCCAGGCCACCACATAGGAGGACATTGATGAGGAGCCAGAGTGGGATGAGGAGGGCGGTGCTGAAGCCCCCTCGGCCCTTGAACATGAATCTAATAGGAATCCACCTGGATGTAAGCCAGGCTGGAGTAAGTGCTGTTTGTTTCAGAGCTTTCCGGAAGCCCAGAGGACAGACCTGCCATTGTTAAACATCCTGGAGGCCTTGGCGAAGTTAGCCTGGCAGGTTCAGAGCAGCCCAGGGCCTCTCGGGGCTGGGGCCCAGTGCTCCTTAGGGGCCGGATGCACCATGTGCTGGTGCCGGTGCCGCTGCTGCAGCGCCCTCTGTGTTTTCATTCGCTGCCTTTTTTAATTGGGTAAAGCACTGTTTCTCCTAATCACTTGTCCTACCATTACCTCGCTTGCCCCACGCCCTGCCTCCCAAATCTGATAATAGGAAGCCTCTTATCTGAAGCCAAATGCAAATTTGGGTCGGGTGCAAACACCTGACAGATGTCTAGAGTAACCCCCTCTAGGTGCCCGCCCCCACCCCCCACCATGAAGCTGTGTCTCAGCTGTGTTCCCGCCTTTGTCATTGGAAGCCACTGTCCGTGACCTTGGTTCAGTTGGGTGTGAGTAATGTCTTTTGTTAGGAACTTCTGGGCAGGGAGGGGAGAAAGGATGTAAAAGTTCCTGGACAAGTGGACTGGAGAGAATGGGGTTTCCCCCCACGCTTTTCACGCCCCTCCTGTGTCTTCATCCTGCTATCAGTGTCACTGACAGCACACGGAGCGTGTGAAAACGTGTGCAGTCCCCGCCCCCAGCCCCACCCCGTGCTCCTGTGATACACTACAGACATCCAGTCACCCAACGACAGACGAGCCCTTGCGGTCCTTGGTGTAATGAACTGCTGTCTGCAGCACACTCTTCCCTGGAACCAGAAGGGAAGGAGCGAGGCGGCACCTGCTCTTCATTTGTATTTTGGTTCCAAAATGTAAATACGATTTTCTATGTTACTTTTTTGTGGTAACTACCAAGATAAATATTTTAATTAGATAAGTTATATGAAAAAGGAAGGAAAATTCCATGTCTAAATAAAAAAGCAACAAAGCCACGTGCTGTCATCTCCCTTTCTTCTGTCTTGTGTCTGAGCACGCAAGCTGCTCACACAGTTCCCCAGCGGCTAAGCCCGAGAGCAGGAGCGTGAGGACCAGGCACCGTCTTCAGGAAAGAAATTCTTAGCTCCCATAGCCCCCCGTATCCCCGTCCCTGCCCCCCCCCCCATGAAAACCTTTTGTACTCCAGCTCACAAACCAGGATCAAGTGTAGGGATCTGTTTTTGCAGATCATTCCACCACCACCCGGAGGCAATGCCACCTACTGGGGGGAAACGCTGCTATAATGGATTGAATTTCAAATCCCACACCCCACACCCCAAATACATGTGGAAGCTCCATCCCCTAGTAACTGTGAATGTGACCTTGTTTGAGGGTGAGGTCATGCTGGAGTGGGGTGGGTCCTAATCCAATTGGAGTGCTGTCCAAAAAGAGGAGTGACAGACAGAAGACAGCCCTGGGAGGAAGGAGTTACCATGTCCCGGCATGTCTGGGGCCACCAGAAGCTGAGGTTAGAGAGAACTGGGCTCCGGCCCTGCTCCTGCTGACACCGAGTCCAGACTCAACCTCCAGGTCCGTAAGGTTCTTTTTGTTTGGCCAAACATCCAGTGTGATCCAGTCTGGCATCGTGTTACCATGGCGTTGGTCTCTACGCAGGGGACTGTAGTGTAGAACAGAGTAAAATGGCCCCATAGAGTTTCCAAAGCCATCAACTTTCACAAGAGTCCATCTTTCTCCAGCGGAGCAGCTGGTGTATTTGAACTGCAAACCTTCTAGTTCGCAGTCAGAGGCTTAACCGTTTCTCCACCAAGGTCCCTTACAGCTGCCCTGTGAAACTAACGAGGACCTGCTTGTTTGGTCTGGGCAGATTCTTCCTGATTCTCTGCAGAGTCTGCTCACTGGCAGGAACTGCTGTGGTTCGACCTAACTCCCGGGATGTACACCTGGTGGGGGGCATTACCCAGAGTGCAGTTCAGCCCTCGGTCCCTCAACACACCTGGCTCGGACCCTGGCATGTGGAGTAACTTGCGGTCTGGATTGACTACAGGTGCCCATGGGCTGTGCATGCGCCACTGCCTTGGTCATCTCAAGGGTCCTGCAAGGTCAGTAATACTGGCCCCGTGAAACAGACGATGAGATAGCACTGTGTCGGCCTGTCCTCAGACTACATGCCCTCAGTCACATTAACCTGTTCACACGCATCCCTACGTGGGGCTTCCTTCCAGAAGGAAGCAGAGCCAACATCCATGGGTAGAGAGCCATGCAGAAAAATCCCTGAGCCAACGCCTTCGGAGCTGGTCTGTGTGCTACCTAGCATCACTTGTGTTTCTTAAGCATAGACCAGGAGTATGCTTTTACCTGCTTATTTAAAAAAAAAAAAAAGACTTTCTCAGATGTACACTGATAATTGAAAATGATTCCCACTCCCGAGAAGTCACCACAAACGGTAATTTCTCTTCACAGCCAGGCCATGCTTCTGGGCTGGGAGCTTCTATGAGCGGGCTTCAATATTGGTGGGGAAATTCCATTATCCTTTAGCTCTGTTTTCCCATGAATTTTGTGAAGCCTCTCCTACATTGGGTATGATGGGGTCTTAGCTAATATTTAAGTAAGAATATCTGAACAAGATGGCCAGGGCCCCTGCCCACTGGGAGACAGCAATCAACTGCACAAACATTGTGTAAGGTCCAGCTTTCTGCCTCAGTGTAGAGATTCTGGTTAATTGGGCAGCCTAGACTTTTCTATGCCTCTGTGAGTTTGATGAGCAGGCTGGTGCGAGAATTCCTACTGGGGAAAAGTGCTCTGGTGACACTGTCAGGTAAGCCTTGGCTGCTAACCACAAGGTCTGCAGTTCAAACCCACCAACACACAGAAGGAGAAAGTCAAGGTTGGCGGCTCCTGGAAAGACTGATGGAGCCTTGGACACCCTTCACAGGGTCACTGTGGGCTGGAGACGGCTCGATGGCAGCGGGAGTTTTGGTGAGGAGGGAGGGAAAGCCAAGCACAAGCTTGTGTATGAAAGCTCAAATCCTGGCTCCTGTGCTCACGGTGGGACACCTCTCTGAGCTTGTTGGCTCGTCTATAAAGTAGGATAACAGCGTCTCCAGAAATTATTGTAAGGATTCAGTGAGAGGAGGAGTAGTGCCCTTCCTCGTTTCCTTTAAATTTGGAGCAAGAGAAAAGTTTCCTGCTGATGGACATTCAAGCTAAGGGCTATTTTGAGATCAGCATGTCCTTTCTGATAACTTCTATTTTAGCCCCCAAACCCAATTCCAACTCATACTGACCTCTAGGGCAGAGCAGAACTGCTGCTCCCTCGGGCTGCCGGACCTTAACTCTACAGGGGCAGGCACGCCATCTTCCTTGGAAGAGGCTGGCGGGTTCCACTGCTGACCTTGCTGCCTTACAGTACTCCACCGCCAGGGGTCCTTCCTGCTCCCTCTCTGCCACCGAGGCAAGTGATGCTACAGGCCAGAATAGACCTGCCCGTCACAGCCCAAACTGTAACCATGACTCCACAAGAGCGCTCTTGTCAAGGCTAATATAATTCTTCGGATTCTTGACTTCTGCCTTACTCTTTCAGCTCCCTCACCTGGGCAGCCCTGCAACCACCGAAAAGGCCAGCGACCAGGTTTCTTTTTATCATAAACCCACCCACCAGGACTCATGGCCCCCCAGACACTGGGGAGGGATGGGGCCAGGAGACTGAGGCTGTTTCCAGGTGGCAGGTAGCAGGCAAGGCTGGATACAGCCACATCGAGTTAAAATTCCCCTAGTTTTCGAAACCCTGTGCCGTAGCCCTAGAGCATCTATGGAAAACCTTTTGGATACTTTTCTAGAAACACAGTTTTTCAAAACTGACCGCACAGAGATGGTCAATCTAAATGGACTAGTTACCATCAAGGAAATAGAGGAAGGGGTTCTAGAGCCTCCCCATCAGAAGGCTCCAGTCCTGTACACCCTGGCCCACCAAGCCTTGAGGACAATATCCCTGCTCAGAGCAGCCAATGCACAGAGAGGACCATAGGGCCCACCCCATTACGAGACACGACATCCCTCACTGACCCATAGCCCTACAGGAGACAACACTGGAGACACAGTGTGGGAACTGGGCCAAATCTGACCTCACCACACCGAGGCAAAATACTAAGGGCGTGCAACGGAACAGCAAGGGGAGCAGAGCAAAGAAGTCCCAAGGGAATACCAAAAATAGACTTTGGGGCAAGATCATGGCACCCCATCAGACTTGACCAGAAAACACTCCTAAAGGTCAATAAACAGACGTTTTGAACTATTTACAGGCTTTTTTTTTTTGGTCATTGGGCTTTTTTGTTTTATTTTCTTTTGTTGCTTTATTTTGCTCTCTTGTTTTTGTGCATATTATCTCTGTAGGTCTATCTAGATAAACTAGGCGAGATAATCTGGAGGAGAAAACAACCATCAGGACCGATGGTACTGAGGGGACATGGGAGAGGGCGAGGTGGAGGAAAGGAAGTGGTAGTAACAAACCCAGGGACAAGGGAACAACAAGTGATCCAAAATCTATGCCAAAGAGGGTGTAAGAGGCCTGGTGGGGCTTGATCAAGTGCAATGTAACCGAGAGGAATTACTGAAACCCAAATGAAAGCTGAACATGATGGTGGGACAAGAGGAAAGTAAAAGGAAGTAGAAGAAAGAACTAGGAGGCAAAGGGCACTTACAGAGGTCTAAATACAGGCATGTGCATATGTAAATGTATTTATGATGTGCATATATTAGATCTATGTGCATATATTTATAGGTTTTATGTTAAGGTAGCTGATGGACATTGGGCTGCTACGCAAGTCCTCCCTCAATGCAAGAACACTTTGTTCTATTAAAACTGGCATTCTGTGATGCTCACCTTCCCCGCACAATCACTAAAGACAAAGTGGGTGGATAAGCAAATGTGATGAAGAAAACTGATGGTGCCCAGCTATCAAAAGATACAGCATCTGGGTTCTTAAAGGCTTGAAGATAAACAAGCGGCCATCTAGCTCAGAAGCAACAAAGCCCACATGGAAGAAGCACACCAGCCGTGTGATAACAAGGTGTCAAAGGGATCAGGTATCAGATATCAAGAACAAAAAATCATATCATTGTGAATGAGGGGGAGTGCAAATTGGGGACCCAAGACACATTTGCAGGCAACTGGACATCCCCTTACAGGAGGGTCACAGGGAGGAGACGAACCAGGCAGGATGCAGTACAGCACCGATGAAACTTTTCTCTAGTTCATTAATGCTTCCCCTTCCCCTCACCGCTCCCCACTATCATGATCCCAATTCTACCTTACAAATCCAGCTAGACCAGAGGATGTACACTGGTACAGATAGGAACTGGAAACACAGGGAATCCAGGACAGATGATCCCTCAGGACCAGTGGTGAGAGTGGAGATATGGGGAGGGTAGAGGGAAGGTGGGGTAAAAATGGGGAATGGATCACAAGGATCTACATATAACCCCCTCCCTGGGGGGCAGACAACAGAAAAGTGGGTGGAGATGTTGGATAGTATAAGACATGCCAAAATAATAATTATAAATTATCAAGGTTTGTGTGGGAGGTGGCTATGGTGGGAGAGGAAAAAATGAGCTGATACCAAGAGCTCAAGTAGAAAGGAAATGTTTTGAGAATGATGATGGCAACAAATGTACAAATGTGCTTGACGCAATGGATGGATGTATGGATTGTGATAAGAGTTGTATGAGCCCCTAATGAAATGATTTAAAAACAACAACAAAACAGAAGGCTCCAGGCCCCAGGTGGGTTCAGAGGACAGGTCTTCCAAGCATCCACGATCTGCTAGCCCCGGTGCCATTGAACCTGCTCCCAAGCAGAGCACAGGGAAGATGCTCTTGGAGCTGGTCCAACATGCAGCTTGAGACCGGATCAAACTGTGTGCCCCCATCCTAAACGCACCACTCAGAACCCGCCAACAGCACATGGAAGCACACACGTGTCAGGGCTGAGAGGGCTTTGTTCAGGATGGACAGGATAATCCGATTCGAGATTAATCCCTTGGCTCGGGTGCTAGTTCTCGGGACTTTGTGCCATATCTGGAGACATTTTTGGGTGTCACAGCTGATGGTAGCGGGGGTGACTCCTGGCAGCTAGTCGGTAAATGCAAGGTTTGCTGCTAGACATTCCACAATGTGCAGACTAGCCTACAACAAAGAACTCCCAGGCCCCAATGTGAAGAGTGCTGGGCTGAGAAATCCCAGGCCAGTTACGTTGCAGCAGCGACCCCCAGTTCCCAGTGGCTCAAAACAACAAAGGTTTACTGCTTACACTGCCTGCCCATGGGGGGGGGGGATATGCAGATGGGGGCTCTGCTTCATGCCATTCTCCCTCAGGGATCCAGGCTGCCCGGTGCAGGTGGAGAGTAGTGCACTGGCCCCTAAGCTCTGTCCAGGACGGTAACCTTCCCTCCCACCACTTTTCACTGGCCACATCTAGGGCGTATGAGCAGAGACGCGCACCAGCACGCACGATTCCAAAGGCTCCCTGGTAATCCACAAAGTAGGCCGAAGGCGGCGCCGTGCATGGGCTGTGGAGTTGCAGCTGGCTTTGAATCCCAGACCTCCCTCCGTGTCCTTGCAAGCTATCCAGCCTCCGGTGTCTCAATCCTCCAAAAATCAGGAAAACAATGAACTCTGTAGAGCTGTTGGATTTTACGAATTAAAACACAGTGCTGAGAGCAGTGCCTGGTCTGCAGAAAGCTCAGCTCTGATGACGATGGGTAACAGGTGAAGTGCCCTGCGCAGAGCGGGCCTTAGTTAAAGGTTGTTATTGTTACAACGGAGGCACTGAGGAAAACGTTGTGTCCAAAAGTAACAGCTGGTAAGCCAGTGCTCACGAGCCTCTGAGTGGCTTGAGTTTGACCAGAGTTGGTCTGTGTGTGTCTTGGGCAGTCTTCCAGGTGCGGCCAGAGGAAGCCCACGGAGGCTGGTCTGAAAACAAACAGGAAGGCTTCCTCATAGGACCCAGAGGAAAAAAGGACAATTCTCCATGATGCAGGGCCACAGAGGGGCTTGGGTCCAAGGACAAGACAAGCTGAGATGTAGAAGGTTATGTGTGCGTGGCCACCAGGGTGGAGTTTCAGGTTGGCTAGATTGCAGTCCTATTGATCAGTTTAAAAGCTCCTGATACATCAGTATAAGACAAGGGAGGGGCTCTGTCATGGGAAACCGTGTGGGCTGTGGCTGAGCGGGTGGGAGTGACCACCACTGTTGAGAAACGGGTTACAAATCAGCAGGAAAGGGCCGCGAGTAGTGAATGCACGTCTTGACACACGTGCATGGGCCTTGGTCTCAGTTCCGCTGACAGTAAGTCACTGCCATCGAGTCACTCTGACTCTCGGCATCCCAACATAGTTTTTGAGGCTATGAATCTTGACGGGAGCACACAGCCTTATCTTCATCTGCACAGCAAGTGGTGGGTTTAAACTGCCCACCTTCCGGTTAGCAGTTCAACGCTCACTCCATGTCTTCAGGGCTCCCAGCATATGGCGAATACTTGAAACAGTGCAGTTAGGAGTGGCCTCTGGGGCTTAAGGCCTCGATCCACTACTCTTATCAGCTGGGTGACCTTGAGCAAGTTACTTAACCTCTCTGGGCCCTGTTTTTCTTAGCTATAATGTGAGGGTAATACTAGCATACCTGCGATTATGAAAAATAACAGAAGCAAAGCCTCAGGACAGCACTTGACACGTTGCAAGTTATGTGGTTGTGAACCACTCTTGTGATTCTATTCTCTTATTACACATCGGCTGCTAACCACACGGCTAGCAGTTCGAAACCACCAGCTGCTGTTGATGATGACGACACTATTCTTTTACCATGAGGGAGAATTCAAAGGTAGGTAGAAAGCAGTTTATTTCTCTCAGCCTGGCTGTCTTGTTTGGATCCACAATCAAGGCTCATGGGAGCAGCAGTCTAGAGATCCAAAGATACGCTTGTTGCATTAGGTGAATCTGCTGGACAAGACCTTTTTAGAGTACTGGAAAGCAAAGATGTGACTTTGAACGCTAAGGTGTGCCTGACCCCAGCCGAAGTATTTTCCAATGCCTCATAGGCATGAGAAAGTTCAAATCTAGCTGTGTTGGAAGAAGTAAGGACAGAGGCAAGGACAGGGACACTTTGTCAGGAGAGACCAGTCCGGGAGCAGGAGATGGTGTTTGGTCAGGTAGAGGGCAGTGGAGGGGAGGAAGGCCGGACACCGTGGCTGCAACCATGGTCTCAAGCAAGGGAACAATGGTGAGGATGGCGCAGGACCAGGCAGGGTTCAGTTCTGTCGTGCACAGGGTTGCCAGGTGTCGGAGCCGACTGGATGGCACCTAACAGCAGCAGCAGCAGCAGTGAGGTAGGCAGAAGAGAAAGGAAGATGGTTACAAATGTAGCAGTCCTGGAGCTACAGGAATGCTTGCAGGTGGAGCCAGAGATGGGAGGAGAAAATGGGGAAGCTTTACCTCTTTGCCCCAAGGCCGTCCTAGAAACCCAAGAGAAATCCCATTTGCCCCCAGACCTAAGAAACTCAGAGAAGGGACCAGGTTCACGGATAATCCCCAGATCACAGCTAAATCATCCTATAACCCAGGTGATCTTTCAAATCAACCTCCTTAGCAGCTGCAGTTTCACATCCAGCCAGAGGGGGATGCTGAGCGGACAGTCTTGCTCCTTATCAGTTTCCTGTTTGAGAAAGAAAGATGGGCTTTCTGGGGCTCTCCACTCCAGTAAAGTTACAGTCTCAGAAATTCATAGGGGCAATGCTACTCTGTCCAATAGGGTCGCTGTGCCTCGGAACTGGCTCGATGGCAGTGAGTTTTGTTCCTGTTACTGATGTTTAACCTTTTCCTGGGAGTCCTGGTGGTGTAGTGGTTACCTACCTGTTGGGCTGTTTAACAGCAAAGTCAGCAGTTTGGACCGACCACCTGCTGAGAAGGAGAAAGATCAGGTTTTCTACTCCTTTAGAGAGTGACAGTCTCAGAAACCCATAGGAGCACTTCTATTCTGTCCTACAGTATCTCTCTGAGTCCCATTCAACTTGATGGCAGTGAGTACCCTTTCCACTTATGAGCCAGTGGTACCAAACGCTTGTCTTATCTCTTATTACCTGCATAATAAACCCTATGCAATCAGAATGCTTTTTATTCGCATTCTATGTGTGTTTCCCACCTTAATATTTATGGGATCAGGACAAGAGTACAAATGGAAGCTCACTGAAATAGTTAGCAATGAACCTAATGAACTATTAGATAAAGTGTGTTCTATTCTGCTACCCAGGTAAATAACCTTCACAGCGAGCTGGAAGGTTCGGCTCATGGTTTTGGATCTCTTCTAAGAGGGTGTAGGATGGGAAAGGACTATCGTCACGACTCCCTGCTCTTTGTATCCCCAAATTCCCTTACCTGGTGACAGGGAGAAGAGCCATGGGTGTCCTGAGTCAGGCCTGTGTTGGTCCTGTAGTGACTCGGCCTTTCCAAAGTCAAGGCTTTTGGGTGTATCACTCCACTGAACAGCCATTTACTGAATTACTGGCCCATTTTGCTGGGGGCCAGGCCTCTTACCTGGACACATAAATAATCCATAATAAAAACACCAACAATAAGCCCACTGCAATGGAGTTGATGCTGACTCACAAAGACCCTGTAAAGACAGGATAGAACTGCCTCTGTAAGTTTCTGAGACTGTAACTCTTCTCCCCCCTCCCCCCACCCCAGACTGTAACTCTTCACAGGAGTAGAAAACCCTTTCTCCTTGGAGCAGCTAGTGGTTTTGAACTGTTGACCTTGTGCTTAGCAGCCCAATTGTAACCACTATGTCACCAGGGCTCCTAATCCATAATAGCATTGAACTATTTTGGGCCTGGTATAAGCTTGCCTATTTCACAAAGACTTGAACAAGGGTAATACGATATTTCTCAATGAGACTTGAACATGTGGGTATTTTGGTTTAGATGGAATGTACCCATTTTGTCTGGACACTCCCAAGAGTGTGTGTGTAACATACGTCCTGTAAGGAGCAGGGATAGTTTCCCATAAGTCTCTGAATTCTCTTCGTTTTCTCCTCCCATCCAAAATAAAACCCCCAAAGCCAAACCCAAGGCCTTGGGTCATTTCTGACTGAGGGCAGTGCCACTGCTGCAGAGAGAACTGTTCCATAGGGGTCTCTTGGCTGTGATCGCTCAGTTAGGACATCACCAGCATTTCCCAGAGCGTCACCCACTGGGTGGATTCAAACTGCCAGCCTTTGGGTTAGCGGCCGATTGAGAACTGCTCACACCACCCGGGGCCTCTTTCTCCCATGCAGAGAGCATGCAAGTTTTCTACAAAATCATTTTGACTTTAAACAGTGGCTTTCCCCCACTTCTTTGCCGACAGCCCACAAATATGAAAACATTTTACTACATGGCACTCAAAACTGAAACGTCCCATAAATTGAGAATTTCAATATATATTTTGCAACTCCATTTTATTTTTTAAATTCAAGTGGCCATCCTATAAATCAGCCATTGTGGGGGGGAGGGGGTCTGCTCTGAACCATTCCAGAGGTGGGGGCTGAATGGTCCTTCAGTCTTTTCACATCACAGGTGGAAAACAGACTCACAGGGCCACTCAGATTGGAAGTGGGAATGCTTGAATTTGAACCAAGACCACTTCTAAAATTATTGCAATCGCCAAAGTCGATTTCTTCTGTCAGGTCCTGACTGGGCTGAGTTTTTGTCATACAGGATTTAATTTAAAACTGCAATCCAAGGAACCAGCAGTGATCGCGGCTGCCTTTCTCAGCTGAGGAAGCAGAGCCTCAGAATGGGGAAATGACTTGTCTTCCGATCCGGCCCGGGCTCCCGACCTGTACGTCTGCTCTCAGGACAGTGGCGAACGGGCGTCTGGGCGCGCTCAGCGCCCCAGGGTGCACTTGGCAGGCACGAGGAGGGTGCGCTTCCACTCTGAGGGTCCGTAGCATCCCGCCCCCTCTCCTCCACCAGCCGCCGAAGGGACGTGGTGGCAAAAGCAGCAGACCTCAGTGGAACGCTCGACTCCCAGCCCTGCGCTTACTCGGAACGCCAGCTTAACAGCTCCCTGCCCTTCCCTTCCGTCCAGCTTGAGAAGCTGGGCAGTCACCGCTCCCGTTTCCAGGCTTTAAAGCGACCACGTCCGTCCTCGGACACCGCGTAAGCGGCTCCGCGAGCCCAGCCCGCTCGAGCCCCGCCCTCTTCCCTCCGCGCATGCGCCGCGCGGGCGCGCCTTTTACGACGCGGCGGACGCGGCGCGCTTGGCGGCCGGCGGGCAGCGAGCGAGGCTCGGCCGCGGTAGGGCTGAGGGGACACGAGCGGGTGGCGTCGCCATGTCGCACGGCCACAGCCACGGCGGGGGCGGCTGCCGCTGCGCTGCCGAGCGGGAGGAGCCGCCCGAGCAGCGCGGCCTGGCCTACGGCCTGTACCTGCGCATCGACCTGGAGCGGCTGCAGTGCCTCAACGAGAGCCGCGAGGGCAGCGGCCGCGGGGTCTTCAAGCCCTGGGAGGAGCGGGCCGACCGCTCCAAGGTGGGCCTGACGGGGCCCGGGCGGGCGGGCGGGCAGGCGGGAGAGGCGCAGGCAGCGCGGGGCCCCGGCCGCGGGTCTTCTCTACCAGCCTCCTCCCTGCTCTTCCACTTAGCGACAGCCTGGCTGCCCAGGCGCCTTCCCGTGCCCCTGCCCTGCCAGCCCTCCGGCGGGCCAGCAGCCTCGCGTCTCCCCATTGTGCAGCCAGGGAAACCAAGGCCCAGAGTAGCCAAGGGGCGCCGCGGCCGGAGGACGGACGGAGGAGAAACCGCCGTCTGCTCTCGGGCCCCCATGGCGGCCTGATTTTATCACCTGTTGGCGCCCAGACCGGGAAGAGCCAGGGCGTTGTCGTGTTTGAAGCACACTTGGGGGGCCCCTTTGAAAGCGGTGGACGCTCCCCACACCCCTACAAAGCACCCAGGCACGATATCGACGCACAAGTCCGGAAGCTTGTGGACGGTGGAAGTTCGTGCCTGGGTTGTCCAGAAGGCAAACCGAGCACGGGTGACGTTTTGCGCTGCACCCCAGTCACAGAGCAGGCTGGAGGCTGCCAGGCACTGTAGGCTCTCAGCAAATACGTGTTGCTTTCTCCTCCCCACTTCCCATCCCTTCCAGTATGTTGAAAGTGACGGAGACGAAGAGCTGCTCTTTAATATTCCGTAAGTATCCCCACGGTGCCTGCCCCAGGCGACACAGGCTGTCCCAGTTGCCTTGTCAGTTGGATGAATTGGTTGGTTGAATCTAGTACACGCATCGGTTTCACGACCTGTGGTCTGGTGGGTTGGAGGAGGTGTGTGTTGCAGATTGGAAACAGGTGTATTTATTGAAGGATTAACGGAGAAGCCGAGGTAAATTTCTTCAGAGTTGTAGCACTCCAGCGGGAGATGGGCCTTGGAAATGATCTAGTACAAATCCGACCAAGAAGTAAACTGAAGTCCCAAAAGGGGGAGGGTCTTGCCAAGGGTCACACAAATAAGGAGGGATTCAAATCCAGGTCGACAACTGTCTCTCTTGTATTCCTGGCAGATTTACCGGCAATGTCAAGCTCAAAGGCATCATTATAATGGGAGAGGATGATGACTCGCACCCTTCTGAGATGCGCCTGTAAGTGGCCAGGGCTGAGAACCTCAAGAAGTTCTCTCTCTCTTCCTGGTACCACTTTCTTCCACAGTATCATTGTTCTTTTCACCAGGTTAAACGTTCTATTTTTTTTTGTAATCTATTTGAAAACTTCCTAGTCTTATTCTGTGTCTCCATACATTTATCTCTTCCCAAATTAAAGGCTGTTTAAAATCAAGTATCTCTGGGACCAGCGGCTTGTCTCCAGAGGGCTCTTTGCAGCACCGTTTGGAGAATATCCTACAAATGCCAATTGGTGGCGACTTAGCCATGTTTTCAATAACTCAGTTGCAATTCTCAAGTGATCTTTATAGATTGTTTTTGAGGTTAGCTTCAAAATATCCCCCACTTCCTTCAGCAGTCATCCTTGAATGTGTTTTGTCCATATGGGATTTATTCGTCCGCATGTTACATGGCCTTTTAGTGAACAAGGAGCCCTGGTGTCATGGAGGTTAAGTTCCAAAGAGTTGCGGTCTGAGAAACTCCCAGGGGCAGTTCTGCCCCATCCCATAAAGTCCCTAGGAGTGGGCAGTGAGTTTGTTCAGTTAACTAAGCTCGGTGCGCCTCTTGTAACACTGCTTCTGTTGCTGCCAGAGATACCTCCCTGTTTGGGACAGTTAACCTTACTGCATGTAGGCTTTCTTGGGGGGCGGGGAAGTGCCCGAGGCACAAATGTCAGATGGTGAGCATGAAGTAGTGTCTTGCGGAGAGCTGTGAGGTTGGCAATATGGGTTTCAAAAAGCTCGTATTTAAAAAAGAACTGTACATAAGAGATTTTATCTGAGAAAATGGGCAGTTACAAGTGGTTGTAGAGAAATTTAAGAAAGAAAAGTAGCACTGTATTTGGATGTTAAAGACATGACCTTGAAAGCAAATCATCCACATACTTCACTATGTTAAGAAGATAGTGTGATCCAGAGATGATTTTTGGAGACTGATTAGCCTTTGGGATGAATTGGCTTTAGAAGACTAAACATTTGTAGTGTGTTGTGGCTAAGAGTGTGGTTTAAACCACTGAAAATACAGGCTCGGGAATAGACTGGGCACATTCTGGCTGTACTGCCTTCTAGCCGAGTGATCTTGGGATGTTTCTCTCCTCTCTCTGCCTTGCTCTTCTCCTATGTAAAGTGAGAATAGCAGTGGCGACTCAACTCTCACTGCCAGCTCGTTGATGCGGACTCCTAGAGACCCTGTAGGACAGGGCAGAGCTGCCCCTGTGTGTTTCCGAGACTGCACCTCGTTATGGGAGAGAAACACCTCATCTTTCTGGTGGTACTGAACTCATAAGACCAAAGAGAGAATTAAATGAGATGTAACCTGTAGAGAACCTAGACTGCCCAATTTGGGGCAGGCAGATGCAAATACATACATAACCGTCTGTTCTAAGCACTTTACATGTATTATGCTTCATTGACTCTAAGATTATCATTATTGATTGTCAGATGCACTATTATTAAGTGTTCCTTTAATAAAAGGGAAAACCTTTGCCAGTTACACTGCGACATGTCATTGAAACACCAGAGAAGTTAAATGGAGACTCTTAAATCAGAGACATGTAAACATAGACTAGATATTAATTGATAGTAAGGAATTGTTAATGAATGCAAAATGATACCATAGGGTTTTGCCCTTTTTTCAGTGGTTGGGGGTGGGGAAAACAATTTCTTAGCTTTTTCAGAGATATGTACTAAAATACTTATGGAAGAAGTGAGAAGCTGTCGGATCTGTCTCAAAACTAAGTCAAAGCAACGTCAGGATGATAGGCAAAACTGGGTTAGTGCTAATTATTGGACCTGGGTGTTAAGTAATTAGAGATCATAGTATCTTGACTTGTATGTTTGACATTTCCCACAGTAAAACAAACAAAAAAAGTGTCTCTTAGAAATTATTCATTTTAATTTCCACATCTATTGTAGGGGGTAAGTTGATACTTTGGCTTTTATTTTGTCACTATTCCAATTATTCACATGAGGAAACTGAGACAGGTTAAATCACTTGCCAAAGGCACAGAGCTGCTAAGTGACTGAGCCAGGCAGGCATTCAACCCAGGGAGGTCAGCCCCGGAGACGCCCCTCGTAACTACAGGGCTGTGCTACCTCTCATGCCGCTCGTAAATGCTCACCATTAATATGATCATTGTGCTTTGCATCAGTCTTGGAAACACTTTGAAGCAAACATTGGCTTATTTAAATTACATGCATATTGCTGCAGCTAATACCTGGGCCCTCCCCGTGTGGGTGTGTTAATAAGCCCTAGGGATAGGTGGTGGACACAGTGGCTCAGTCCTTTAGAATTTGTGTGTTACCGGAAGACAGTTGTTTTCTTAGATTCCCCCACCCCCTTTTGGGAAAATCTTCCTCACCAGCAATTTTTTGTTGTTGTTGTTTTGTTCTAATGCTTTATTGACTTTTTTTTGAATCGTTGTATTAGGGGCTCATACAACTCTTATCACAATCCATACATGCATCGATGTGTAAAGCACATTTGTATATTCATTGCTCTCATCATTCTCAAAACATTTGCTCTCCACTTAGCTTACCAGAAATTTTATCTTGACTTTCCAAAGCCTTTTGCAAGTTTTCATCCTTTTATGTTCTTTTCAAAACTGACATCCCCAAACTGTTGCTTTTTTAAACTGTCAGTTGACTGAGTTTATAGGGAATTTTTGGACACAAAAAATACTTGAATATTGAGTACCTGATCTTATCTGTCAGCAGTGTTTAATATGTTCCTGGCAAAGTGTGTGTTTTTCCCATGAGTGAGCTGTTGTATGCAGCACCACCAGCCTCGGTGAATGTGCAGGGCTGGGGACTTTCTCCAGGCATTTGCCACACGTGATCTAGTTTGAGCCGTCTGTCTCTGTATATTGCTTCTCATGTGACTGTCAGCCACTCAGAGTCCACTTAGGACAGGAGTGAGGTTGCACTTCCCAGCACTTTGCTTGTTGGGTGTAAGAGATTTGTGTGTAAATGCCAATAAAATACCATTTACAAAGCTCTACACACACACACACACACACACACACACACACACCCCACCCCACACCCCCAAATTTGATCTCCTTTTGATAGAACCAAAAGAAGTCCAAGAGTCAGGGTCGTCTAGAAACGGGAGAACGGTGATAATGTGTGTGTCTTGACCTTTGCTTCCCGTTCCTTTCTCAGGTATAAAAACATTCCACAGATGTCCTTTGGTGATACGGACAGGGAGCCAGACCAGACCTTTAGTCTGAACCGGGATGTTACGGGAGAATTGGAGTATGCTACAAAGTAAGCACTGGGCCTGGCTTCCACTCTGGCGTCCCGGGAAGAAGCACAGGGGCTCCCTCGTTTGCAGCCAGCATCTACAGGGCTGGGCATTTCTTTGTGCCTGGTCTCCTGCTCCATGCATCAAACATGAGTTAAGACCATGAAGGTGGCTTGTTCCTGGGCTTGGTCACTTCTTGGCAAAAATTCAGTGTAAGCCACAGATTTTAACATGCAAGCAGTTGGCATTTCTAAGTGAATTCCTAGGGTAGTCTGAGGAGAGGTTTCAGAGTTCCTCTTTGCATAGTGGGCTTCCCCCGCCACCCCACAACAAAAGAAAAAAATGTCAGACTTGTTGCTTGTGCGAGGATTCCAATGTACAGTGACCCTAGAGGACAGAGTAGAATTTCCCCTTAGGAAATTTCCCCAAGGGGTTTTGAGTCTTTACAGAAGCAGACTGCTACAGCTTTCTCCTTCCGAGTGGCTGGTGAGTTTGAATTGTTGATGGCAAGCAAAATGTCATGGGCTCACCTTTCTTGGTTCTTCATGAGTTCTCTTTTTTACCTGAGGGTGAGATCCAGAGTAAACCAAATGGCAATTCTCGTTCCTGCTTCATGAAGGCAAGAACTGTAGTGATTCATGTTTTTATTCCTTCTGCTGTGGCCGGTATCTGGCTCAGAGTTAGCTGCTCGGTAAATCTTCCTGGGATGGGGTGGTTGTCTGGAGGAGAGGGAGCAGTTGCTCCCGGGGTCCTCAGGTCCCCGGTCCTGGGTTCCTCCAGGCGGTGGGGCGGGAGTCGTTTGGGATGTGGTGGTGGGGGGCTGCAGGCTCTAACGGGACCCTCTCCCTCTTTTCACATTCTAGAATTTCTCGTTTTTCAAATGTCTACCATCTCTCTATCCATATTTCAAAAAACTTTGGAGCAGATGCCACCAAAATCTTTTATATTGGCCTGAGAGGAGAATGGACTGAGGTAGGTTGGGCTGGTAGATGTAAGGCGGGAGGAGCTCTAAGAGAAGGAAAATGAACAAAGGAGATGTCAGCTACTCAGTCTGGTGGTTTTGTTGTTATTCATTGTAAGTGGTTCCTCTTTCATTATAGGCCATAAGACTTTTTAAGGGAACTGAAATATTATCAATAATTCAGTTCTTCACTTTAAAATTTCTTCATTCACTGTTTTTAAAATATGCTCCCTTATTGCAGACACCAGAGCTAGTTGATAAACAAGACCTTGTTCTCACAGTGCTGCGATGGTAGTAGAGGGAGCCATATAAAACAATATGTCACAGGATGAATCATTTATAATCTAGTATCAGAAGAGAAGATAGACTGGTTGATAACGGCTGGAAATGAACCTGAGCCAGGACTATTTCAATGGATAGTAATGGAAAGCACCCTGCTTTGCACATGACCTTCGCCAAAGGCCATGAATCAAGGGAAAGCACCAGACTTCGATGTCCAACTAACCCAGCTTCGTGATTTTCTTGCAGCTTCACCGACATGAAGTGACCATTTGCAATTATGAAGCATCAGCCAACCCCTCTGACCACAAAATCCATCAGATTACCCCACAGACTCACTTCATTTCCTAAGAGCTGGCCACGGCTCCCACGTAGGCTCTGTGCCTGTGAAGAGAGCACGACTACCTACTGGGAAGGAAAGTGTGCTGGGCTCCCAAGAGAGATGGCTGCCACCTCCCTGCCTAAGCTGTGTCGTTTGGCCTTGCTGTAGACACCTGGCCTACAGGAGCAACTGCACCACTGGGGGGTTGTGTGGGTGCCAAGAGACAATCCTGGTGCCCTAGGGCACTGCACAAAGTAGGTCTTGGGCTGTTCCAGCATCCCAGGAAGTGACTACTTTGCCAGTCTGAATGTGCCATGGGGTCCCAAGTGTCTTGTTGCTTCGTGGCAGGAATTGTACGTGAGCTGCTTTTCTTCTCTAAGGGAAAGGGTTCTTGGGCTGCAGGAGCCTTTGTGAAGCCTCTGGGCTGTGTCTGTAGTAACCACCTGCAGGGCCTCCAGAGATGCTTGTCCCTGCTTGTCCCCTCCCTGTCACGTCAGCATTCTTGCCAAGTTGCCCAGCTTGGAGTTTTCTGTCGTGCTCAAGTGTCCCAGGGTGACTCAAGGTGGGACTCTCCTGGTGATCCTTAAGACCTTGGGCTCTCTTCCGCCACTGCCTTTTTTAACAGTCTGGGAGAACCTGAGCGTCGTTTCCATGTTTGTGGAGGTGAAATTGGGACGTTGGTAAGATTCCCACTTGGAAGATCCTTAATGTTCATGAACTTCTCCTTAGTGTTTTAAGCCCAGGGCCCGAATTTGGAGCTCTTGGGACTGCTTCTGTTCATGGCTTTTTACTCACTGTGATTGATAAGCTTAATAAATCCTTGCCATACTTCATGCCTATGTTTTCTTTTGAGTTCATGGTAGTACTGATTAAACTTTTTCCTGGGAACTATAGCAAACCCTGAAAGAACCTTTTGCTGTTAGACTACAGTTACGTCAAGACGACATTGGCTTCTCCAGGAAGGGTCAAGCTTCATTCTGTCCAGTTGGCTAGCAACACGCTTACATTCCAGTTTTGTCAAGAGGAAGATGGACTAAAGAGCCTGTTCCCTTTCTCAAGAAAGGAACATTAGCTATGGCAAGAAGGAGGTACGAAATGAGGGTGAGGAAGTAAGTGAGCAGGGTATGTGTTCTGAAAGTGCACCAGAGACCTGGGACTGAGCATGCTGAAGGAAATGAATTTGTTTGCGCAGCCAGCAGTACGGGAGCATTTATGGATCTAAAAGTTTTGAGATGATCAGTACTGCAGAAAACAAGCAGGTGAAGAAGGGAGTTGAACAGCAGTGTGTCTGAGTCTTGTGAGATCCCTCAGGGCCTGGTCCACAGTTAGGCTACGCTTGCTGCTCTGCCAGGCGGTCCTAGCAGAAACCTGCCGCCACCAAGCCTCACCATTCCGAGAGTGCGGCCAGAGGTCAACCCAGATACACACACACTTCTTGAAGGCCTTTTTAGCCCCCACCTTTGTTTCAGCTGAGTCATTTTAGAAATAAGAGACGTTTTAATTGGGGTGAGGGACTGGGGAAGGATAGTTAGAAATACAGGCACTCTCGTTTCTTTGTGCTGCTCTGATAATTGGCTTTTTATAAATTGATGGCATGTGGCAACGGCCTCCAGCAAGCCTATTGATGCCATTGCCCAACACCATGCCCTCACTTCACGTCTGTCACACTGACAATTTTTGGAACTATAATTTTATAATGCTATTGCTCATTTGGACTGTGATTCACAAGGTCAGCAGTTAGAAACTACCAGCAGCTCTGCAGGAGAAAGATGGAGCTTTCTACTCCATAAAGTTACACTCAGGCAGTTCTCTCCTTGAGTCTCCATGAATCTGTGTTGACTTGATAGCAGTGAGTTTGGTTTTTGAGTTTATTCAGGGTAGTGGAAATGTTCATGTACACTGGGAAACCATGAAGTTGATGTGATTCACTGTTGTGCTCTGGAACAAGCCCCCAATATCTCAGGTCTGCCTGTATGAGTGCCATTTTAAATTCTCAGTTTAGAAGACTAGTCCAACTTTCATTCCACTAATTAAAGCAGTAGCCATGGATAGTCTCGGTGACCGAATTAGAAGATTCATGCTGAAGAACTTGCTTAATAACTCACAGTGTCTCAGGTGATGAATCAGCTTTTCATTTTCTCAGAAGCTGGTCCAGCAGGAAGTAGGAGCAAATATGTTCCTTCCATTCCTAATTTCGCTTTGAAGCCCCAGCCCTGCTTGGGATCCTGGTGTTTAAGGCTCTGACCCCTGGGAAAAGCTATGCGAACTTAGAGCTAGTACTCTTTCCCCACCTTTCTCCTGTCAAAAACGCTGCCGAGGGACAAACGTGCCGCATCGCCTGTTTGCGGAGCCCCACAAGCTCCCGGACGGACGTGGCGTGTCCCCACAACGGTGACTCGATGGTGACCGAGCGAAATCCTTTTCGATCTTATCAACGGACTCATTGAGGATAGTATTTTGTGCACTGTTTGTGGCTGATGGTTGCACCAGGACACCACCGTGAACATGCTGTTGAGCTGACCTGGCACGCTGGAGCGTGGGGTGCGGGACTCTCCCAGGGACCTTCGCGGAGCCGGCAGGAACGACTGATTTGACCGTGTGGGAAGCATGTGAGCCGCACAGCCCAGCTGTGAAGTAGGCAGGGGGTTATGCCGTTGATAGCCGGGGGACAGGTCATATTACAGTAAGATGCCCTCCGTGAGCCCTGCTTCCCTCATGTTTCAGACCAGAAACTAAGATGCTATCTGAGGATGTGTTCAGTTCAGAGGATGTGATTCCACATCCATGATGCGGGAATTCTTAAAGGGCAAGGAAAGCGGTGTTGGGACCCTCAAAGCCGTGCATAAATGTGTCCCAAGGAGATGGGAAGGGGCTATGTTAATAGTGTGAGGACTGCCTTTCTCCAGGATTCCGTGGCTTGGTTAACAGGAGGGGTCCCATCGGATGCATCCAATATGGCAGCTTCTAGCTGGCGAACCCCTGCTCCCCACTTCCGGATTCCGTACTGCTGTCCAGGCGACTTCCGGCAGTGCGATGGCTTCGTTCCCGGGACCCAAACGGAAGTTCCGGCGGGGGCGGCCGAGGGAAGAGTGTGTCTGCGAAAGAAAGAGGAGACTCGCCGAGAGGTCTCGAGACGCCCGCGGAGTGCAGGTACCGGCCGCGACCCCGGGGCCCGCAGAGCGGCGGCGTGCACGGGTCAAAGGGGGCGGGCAGTGGGGTTGGGAGAGGCGCTCTGCAGTCTGGGGGCGTCGGAGGCAAGCAGGAGCCAGGAAAGAGGGTGTCTGGGTGTGATGAAAGGGACTCCCAGGTCGGAAGCGGAACATCCCACTGTGGGGCGGGGGGCCTCCAGGCTCCAAGAGCGAAGGCGCGCCTTTGTGGGCAGGAGCGGTGCCCGGTCAGGACCGAAAATGTCCCCGTGGGAGAGGGTGGCCTTTGGGCATTCAGGGGTCCGGAGACCCCGGGTCGGGCTGAAGTTGGTACGGTGGGGAGGAGACGCCGGCCCGGAGCGTGCGCTGCGAGCCCCCACCGTGGCTGAGGAAGGGAATCCGGTTTAGAAAGAGGCCCCTCCCCTCTGAGAAGAGGGACCCGCCAGGGTCACAGGTGACAGATCTCGCCCTGAGGAGGTGCACTGGGCGGGCGGGTGGGTGGGGGGAGTGGCTAGGGGTGGGCGTTACTGGGAAGGGTGGGCACTTAAGGGCAAGTAGACGAAGCTTCCGGGCCAGTTTGGAGGATGCTTTGCACGGGGAGGAGCCAGCGGGCCTGACATTCTTTTGTGTGTTCGGGAGCCCCAGAGCGCGGTCCGGCCCGGAGCCCAGTGGAGTCTGTGGGCAGCAGGTAGCCCCTTCAGGAAGGCTGAGTGCCAGCTGGGGAGTGGGTGGCGGAAGGGAGTCCATATGCCTTCTGAGGACAGGGGCAGCCCCTTGGGGTTCTGGGAGGGCTGTATGGGCAGGAGGGGGGCTGGAGAATATGCGTGCTGGTGGGGAGGAGGGAAGGGGAGATTCGGGGAGGGGGCGGACAGCAACTTAGTTCCTTGGTGTTTTTCTCCCCTTCACTTCCCAGAGGGACTTGGCGGTGGGGAGGTTGAGGGCTCCAGGGAAGGGGGTGACTGGGGAGCAGGGAGGAGGCAGTTGCCCCCTGAAGAGTAGCTGGGGAAGGGGGCATACCTTGCTCCCCCTCAACCCCAGCCCCTGCCTCACAGCCCCAGAGCCCTGCCTCTGCCCCACTCCAGCAAGTTCAAGTCCGCCAGAACTAGGAGTTTGGGGCTACCAGGTGACTGGGAGCAGAGGCAGACTTGCTGCCCCCCTCGACCTCTTGCCTGCTCCTTCTTTGGGTCCCGAATAACAGCCTGGGCCGGGGGTGAGGGCAAGTCTCAGATTGAATGCCGTGTTCAGTCTAGGAGTCTCTCAGCTACCCTGTTCCCCCATCCCACCTCACGTGCGCAGGCCCCAGCCGTGGAGCCTGTGGTGTATGTGTGGCAACACCATGTCTGTGCCCCTGCTCACTGACGCTGCCACCGTGTCTGGAGCTGAGCGGGAAACGGCCGCGGTAAGCTCCTTCCACCCAGGGCCATGGGCCCAAAGGGGACTAGATCCCTGCAGCCCTCACCTCAGGGCTGCCTCGGGGGCTCTGGGGAACATGACCCTCACCTGGGGGTTGCCTCTGGGACTCTGGGGAACATGGGGGTGGCTATGGTGTAAAGGAAGCCGCTCCAGTCCTGGAGGCTCAGGCTGAACAACCTGTTGGGCTGTTCCCTCAGTTCTCCCCAGGTCCCTTGGGATGGGGCAGGGGGCCAGAAGTGGAAGGTTCTGGAGGGGGAATGATAGCAGCCTGCTGGTGGCCCTCCCTCTCAGCTCCCCGTTTCTCCGCCTTTTTCCAGGTTATTTTCTTACATGGACTCGGAGACACCGGGTGAGTGAGCTGGGAGGGGCTGTGCCTTGGGGGGAGGGGGAACCTGCCACCCTCCCTTCCGCCCAACAGGGGGCCTCTTCCTCCTCCCTCCTCCCTCCTTCAGGCACAGCTGGGCTGACGCCCTCTCTTCCATCCGGCTTCCTCACGTCAAGTACATCTGTCCCCATGCGTGAGTGTCTCCCCAGCAAGGGAGGGGCTGAGGATGGTGACCAGCTGGGGGTGGGCTTGTGGTTTGCAGATTATCAGCTATGTCCTGGGTTGGACCCAAGGCAGGCGGAAGGGCTCCTTCAGCCTTGGCGCCTGGAGTGCGCCCAGGAGGGGTCTCAACCCAGCCCCAGCCCCAGCACAGGCCTCCCAGCACTGAGATCTCCTTGAAGCAGGACCTCCAGTGCCCCGTCCCCCAAGTACTCACTCGCGGCCTGGACCCGACACCCCGGTGTTGGGTGCTGCTTCTTCATCGTCACCACTGCCCCAACTGCCACTTCCTGCCCCACGTGGCTGGTTGCCTGGCAACACCTTAAACACAGGCTCTGCCTGCTGGGAGGGGCCCCCAGGGGTGGCTCTGCTCCCTCCTAGGCTCTGCTGTGGCTTCCTCCTCCCTCCTAAGCACAGGTCCTCCTTGCTGTCCCTCCCAGGCCTCGGATCCCTGTGACACTCAACATGAAGATGGTCATGCCTTCCTGGTGAGCGTGGGGAGGGAGGAGGAGGCATGAGCCGAGGGAGATGCCAAGGGGCTGGTCAGAGCCTCCAGTGGCTGCCAATGCCTCTGCTCCCCCAGGTTCGACCTGATGGGGCTGAGCCCAGATGCCCCAGAGGACGAGGCTGGCATCAAGAAGGCAGCAGAGAACAGTAAGCCCCCTCCCCCAGAAAGCAGGGGTCAGGACCTGTTGGGGCCCCTTCCCGGGTCCTTTCCTCTACCCAGTCATGCTCCCTTCCCCCAAGTCAAGGCCCTGATTGAGCACGAGGTGAAGAACGGGATCCCTGCCAACCGCATCGTCCTGGGAGGCTTCTCACAGGTGAGAAGAGGAGCGTGAAGGGGCAGGTGGGGGGGGGGGGAGGGAGCTGATCGGTCCTCTCATGACCCCTCCTTCTCTCCAGGGTGGGGCCCTGTCCCTCTACACCGCCCTCACCTGCCCCCACCCTCTGGCTGGCATCGTGGCACTGAGCTGTTGGCTGCCGCTGCACCGGGCCTTCCCCCAGGTGAGTGTCCTCACAGACCTCGCTCCTGCCCTGCCAGGCTCCGGGCTGGGCTTTGCCCTGAGTCTTGTTCGGCCCACAGGCAGCCAATGGCAGTGCCAGGGACCTGGCCATCCTTCAATGCCACGGGGAGCTGGACCCCATGGTGCCTGTCCGGTTTGGGGCCCTGACGGCTGAAAAGCTCCGCTCCGTCGTCACACCTGCCAGGGTCCAGTTCAAGACGTACCCGGGAGTTATGCATAGCTCCTGCCCGCAGGTCAGCATTGAAGGCGCACCCACCGCCAGCCCTGCCCTTCTGCTCTCTCCCCGCTGGGAGCCCTCACTCCTGCCCTTCCCTCCCCCAGGAGATGGCCGCTGTGAAGGAGTTTCTGGAGAAGTTGCTGCCTCCTGTCTAACAGGCGTTGGCCCCAGCTTGTGAGGGACCCAGCACTCGCGGCACCATCTCAGATCTGAGCCGGTCGAGCCCCCACCCCCACTTCCTCCACCTGTTCTCTCCCACAGGCCTTGGGGCAGACAGGCCAAGGCCTGCCCAGCTTGCCCTTAGCTCCCCCTCCCCCGGCGCAGGCAGAGAGCTGCTTCCCTTTCCTCGTTCCCTGGAGGCGGCCACCCAGCAGCAGTATTGGAGGGGCTGTACGCAGCGGGAGGAAGGTGCCCAGCTGCTGACCCACTCACTCAGGACCTCACTCACTAGCCCCGCTTTGGCCCCCCTCCTGTGACCTCAGGGTTTGGCCCACGGGGCCCTCCTGGGCCCCTACCTACTGACCCCCCAAGAACTCTGTCCAGATAATCATGTCTCCTGCCTCCTCTCCAGCTGCTTCTGAATCATGAATGTGCCCAGGGCCCACCCCCGGCTGCTGTGGGCCACCTGCCGCAGCCTGGCAGGAGTGTTGGTCAGGGGGTGACGTCCCCTGCTCGCCCACGTCGGGCTGGGCCCACCTCCCCCGTGTGTCATCTCCTTCCTGCAGGCCTGGAGCCTGCTGGGCTGGCCGGAGGCTCGAGGTCTCCCCCAGCTGCAGCACCCACACTCTGTCCCCGTTCTTCGGCCAAGGAGGCCGTGGGGGAATAGTTGTCTGTCTTCTGTCTCTATGTGGTTTTGGGTGTTTTTCTTGTTGTGTCCCAGATTCCGATAAAAATTAAAGAAATTGCTTCCTCAACCTGGGCCTGGCTGGTTCCGTCAAGGGTGAGAACAAACAACTGTGGGGCGAACCTGCGCAGTGTAAGAAAACCTTTTATTTGAAATGTTGGGGAAGCACTTCATAGCAGTAGACCTGGGTGCCTGGAACGGAGGGTCCCTGCCTCCCTCACTTGGTCCCTACTGGGTTCTGGACACGGTGGACATTTAAATGGTTAAGAGATGATTAGACAGGAGACAGCAGCGGCTCAGGAAATCCCCTCATGGCTGTGGCTCCTGGGCAGTGGAGCCCTTGGCCTTAGACTTGAGCTAAGTGGCCAAGCTGGAGCTTGAGGTAGGGAGGCCTTGATTTTGCCCAGAGGCTCCAGGCCCCTAGGCTCCATCGGAGGAATGCTGGAGAGCAAGCTGTTCTGTCTTTCTGGTCCTGACAGGAGGGGCCTCAGGCCTGTGTGCCGAAGCCTGAAGGGTTCTGCTTCTGCCAGCGCCACAGATCCTCGCCTGCAGTAGAGGAGCATGCAGTCAGGGCCCAGGAGGGCAGGCGGGCACACCCAGGAGCTGAGGGGCCCCTTCTGAGCTCTGGGGGGCAGGCCTGGGCAGTACTCACACATCCTGTCCAGCCCTAAGGCTGCTGTCCAGCCCAGCTCCTCTCGCGCCAGGTTCGGGTTGGCATAGCAGGCGGCCACGTCCCCTTCCCGCCGCGCCACCACTTTGTAGGGGATCTGCAGCGGGACACCAGGGTGTCAGCCCTGGGCAGGGTCTTGCTCACAAGGCACGTGGCGCTTACTGAGCGTCGGGGGCCTACCTTCTTCCCTGAGGCCTGCTCCATGGCGTGGACCATCTGCAGCACCGAATAGCCTGTGCCGGTGCCCAGGTTGTAAATCTGTCCCAGAGCAGAGGCCAGGGTTTGTGGAAGGTCCCCTCTGCCCAGGCCTGGGCCTCCCTCTCCCTCCCTCCCTCCCTCCCTCCTCTCTCCCTACCCGGCAGCCGCACTTCTCCTTCAGCTTCCTCAAGGCTGCAATGTGGCCCTTGGCCAGGTCCACAACATGGATGTAGTCCCGGACACCTGCAGAGAGGAGGTGGGGTCAGAGGGGTTCAGTTCAACCTCTGTCTGCCCCAGTCTCCCCTCCGGGCTCTGGGGCCCTGGGCTCACCGGTGCCATCCTCTGTGTCATAGTCATTGCCAAAGACATTCAGGGCCTCCCGGCGCCCGATCGCCACCTGGGGGGTGGATGGTGGCGATCAGGGCAGCTCCTCCCAGGCTCCAGGCACGAGCTGCATCCCAACCCAAACCTGGGGTCACCCGCTCTCAGTCCCTGCCCTACAACCTGGGAGACGTAAGGCATGAGGTTGTTTGGGATGCCCTGGGGATCCTCGCCGATACGGCCTGAGGCGTGGGCCCCCGTGGGGTTGAAGTAGCGCAGCAACACTGCATTCCAGGCCTGTGGGCACACAGGGGAGACGGTGGGTGGTCAGCAAGTCCCTGCTGAACCCAGTGCCCCCACCTCTGCAATGCCCAGGGGCAGGGCCCTGCTCCTATCGTTGTGACCTCGGGCAAGCCACCACACTTGAAGGACACTTCCTTCTCCATGGGGCCCACAGTCCCTCTTCAGCCTGGGGGTGGAGGTGGGGCGAGGAGCAGTCCTTACCGCATCTGCACGGCAGAGGTCCTGGACCATCTCCTCGATGAAGAACTTGGACTTGCCGTAGGGGTTGGTGCAGCCCCCGGTGGGGTGGGCCTCGTCCAAGGGCAGGTACTGGGGCGTCCCATACACGGTGGCCGAGCTGCTGAACACCAGGTTCTTCACCCCGTGGGTCCTCATCATCTGCCGGGGAGTGGGGAGTGTGGAGTGTCAGCAGCCTGCCTTACCCACCCAGGACCCCTGGTGGCTAAGCACAAGCAGGTGTTGGCTACCTGAAAGGGTGGCCTGAACCCGCCAGCCAGTCCAGGGGGGAAGAGGAGGTAGCCTACTTCAGACAAGATGACAGCTTTGGAAACCCTTGGGGACAGTTCTCCTGGGTCCCATTGGGTCACTATGGATACCCACTGTTGGAAGTGCAACTGTTCAGGGTTTAAGGGTCCACTGGGACTAGCCACTGACCCGATTCAGACAGGGTCCCCTAGTGTCTGTCTCTCGGACCTCGGTCTCACCTCCAGAAGCTGGATGGTCCCTGTCAGGTTGACGCGGTAGTAATCCAGAGGTTTCTGCACTGACTCGCCCACTGCCTTCAGCCCCGCGAAGTGGATGACGGCCACAAAGCTGTGCTGTGGGGGCAGAGGTGGGGTCAGGGGCTGCCCTGGGCAAGTGTCCCCTGCCTGCTGAGGGAAACCACACCTTCTTGAAGAGACGCTGAAGGCCCTCTTGGTCCAAGATGTCCATTTCCTCGAACTCCACAGAACAGCCCGTCAGCTCCTGCACCCGCTGGAGGCTCTCGGGCATGGTGCCCTCTCCTGGTTGGTAACATGAACATCAGGGGGTTTGGAGGCCCATGTGGCCAAGAGATTAGCTAGACAAACCCCGCCCCTCTGTGGCCTAGCTGGAACCCCCAGCTGCCCACTCACCACGGATGGCATTGTGGAAGTTGTCGATGACCACAGCTGAGTAGCCCGCCTCAAGCAGCTCCAGCACAGTGTGGCTGCCGATGTAGCCAGCGCCACCTGTGACCAGTACCTTCTCTGCCATTGTACCTGGCCAGGACAGAGTCTCAGGAGTGAGTGAGCCCATCCACTGGCCCCAGTGAGCTTGTTCACCTTAGAGGGAGGTGGCAGTGTCTTAAAGAATGACTGGGAGTTAGCCCTGGCATGAGGTTGGCACCATCACTTTCTGGCCTTAGGCTAGGACCGATCACTTAGACCAGCGGTTCTCAACCTGTGGGTCGCGACCCCTTTGGGGGTCGAACCACCCTTTCACAGGGGTCACCCAATTCATAACAGTAGCAAAATGACAGTGATGCAGTAGCAACGAAAATAATTTTATGGTTGGGGGGGGGGCGTCACCACCACATGAGGAACTGTATGAAAGGGTCGTGGGCATTAGGAAGGTTGAGAACCACTGTCTTAGACTCTTTGGGCCTTAGTTTCTCACTTTATAAGGTACAGCTACTAACTGTACACTCTTCTTTGGTGGTGTCAGGGTTAACTGCCGTGATTTAAAGGCCTACCATATGGTCCAGGTGAGGGACTGACATGTGGGGGTCAGCTCTTGTGGCCCAGGACTGGGAAGATAGGCTCTTCCCAGGGCGCTGGGAGGCTGGAGAAACCTGGGTCAAGGAAATGGGCAGCAGGACTGAAGTCCAGGAGCCAAAGGGCAGGGGCCCAAACACCTTCCCTAGTCCCTCTGCCATCCCTCTGGGCAAAGGGTGTCTGGGCTCTGACTAACCATAGCCCCCACTCCAGGCAGCCCCGGTCTCCTCCCTCAAGGGTCAGCTAGGAGGAAGCAGGAACTACACTGTTGGTTCTCTGTGAGCAGTGCCCCAGTCTGGAGTGGACTCCACCCCAGGCAGCCCGGCTGGCTCATCTCCTTTGCTTATGCCATGGCTGAGCGGGCCGGGCTGGGTCACTCCAGGCACAGAGCCAGGAAGCCCGCCCACCGCCCAAGTCTGGGCAGAACGGGGCCGTCTGTAGACGTGGCCTTTGCTGCCGCCACAGTACCAGGTGCGCACCTCCACCCTGAGCAAACTGCGGGCAGAGCGGGAGGGAGGAGGAAGCCCCACACACTGGGGCCTTTCATGCCTTCCTCCACCCAGGTGGCCACAATCGCTGCTCGGCTCGGCCAGCCCTCTCCCTCCGGGCGTTTCTGCATTTGTGCCTCCACATCCCGGGGAGGCAAGTGTGGTTACTGACACTTTCTAAAGCAGGCGATTGAGGGTCAGAGAAGCGAGGTAACTCGCCTGAGGTTAAACGGCTCGTTTTAACTACGTTAAAATCCAGCCCGGCTTCTGTCCTCAAGCACTTCGCCCTCCCCGCTCTTTCGCTGGCCTCTGCTCCACTGCCCTGGACGCTGCAGCCACCCCACCACCCCCGAGCGCCACCCACTGCTCGGAGCCTGGAAAGTGGTCGCCAAGGGGTGGACTGCAGGCAGTCTCACCTGCGGGCGGCCAGCGGTTGTCGCCTCAGGTACTCCGAGCGTGCTGTGAACGCTCGCGGGCGTAGCTGACCTCTGGGCTGGCAGTCCGGCTGCGGCACCAATCCCGGAGTCCTCCGGGCGAGAATGAATGAACCGGGCCGCCCGGCCAGGCGGCGGGGACCAGGGAGCAGAGGGGCGGGCCCGTCCCCGCCCGTCCGCCCGCGCCTGCCTCTGCCCCGACCCCCAGGACGCCCCGCGCGCCACCTGCCCGCTCTCCAGCCCACCTACCCTCAGCCGGGGTCCCAGACCTGCTCGGGATCCGAGGGCAGCGCGGGCGGCCGCGGCGCTGCTTCCCTCGGCCCGCGCCGTGGCTCCTTTAAGAAGCCAGGGCCCACCCAGGGCCCGCCCCTTCCACGCCCCGCCCCTTCCCACGCCCCCGAGGCGACGTGTCTAAGGGGTGTTGCTACTACGGGAAACCGGGAGGACAAAAGGCGCTGCAGTTCGCGCGGGAGAGTGGGTGGGTGGCTCGGGGTTTCCGAGGTCAGCTATGTGCAGCAGTTGCTGTCCACTCGTCTCCGCCGACACGGGCTGCCCTCCCTCCCACCAGGGTGACCGCTCTCCGCCCGCCGGCCGCTCTGTCTGCGGCGCGGGCTTGCGGTCCAGTTTGCTTCACTGATCTTCATTCACTCTCCTGGCCTCTGAGGTTCCGGCCCACGGCGTCCCCGAGCCTCAGCAAGTCGGCTCTTGGATGATTTAAACTTTCGTTAGACATTTTTCTCCTGCTGTCTCGGATCTTCTATTCTTTAAGAAACATTTTGTTAAAAGATCATTTTATTGGGGACTCTTACATGCAACTCGTTATAATCCACACATCGATTGCATCAGGCATGTTTGTACATGTTGCCTTCATTCTTTTTTAGACATTTACCTTCTATTGAGCCCTTGGTATCAGCTCTTTTTTCCCTTCCCAACCCGCTCTCGGACCTTCTATTCTGATCCTAATCGGAGCGGTCAGTGATGGTAGCCAGACACCCACTAGTTCTGGGTAGTGGAGGCTGTGACCTTTGGACTTTTTCATCACTGATGGGAGACACCAGTAGTTGCATCTTGGGGGGCTGCATTGCAACCGTTCCTATGGAGGTGGCCTGGCACATTCGCACAGATGAAGTCTCACTACGCGGGTCCATCTTCCTGTAAGCAGGGGAAAGGCGTGGTTACAACCATCCCATCAGTCAATGATTGGAGGGGTGGAAACGGGGCGCACTGATCCAGCTCCCCTCTGGAACCAAGCACTCTTTGAGCCCTACAGGCAGGAGGGAGTACGAATGGACAGCTAGCCCGACCCTCCAACTTACTGCCCAGCTCTAGAGGTACAGGGTAGAGAGTGAGGCTGACTGGCCTGTCTCTAGGCGAACCAGCAGTTTTGAACTTTATATTCACCAAACCCACTCCTTAAATTAAGTCTTTCATGAAATATGGGACTGAGTGGAACAGAGGCAAAATGGGTGATTGAAGTGGGTCGCTCTCCCACTACCCAGGAGCTGCTGGTCCCGGGTGAAGTTTGCAAGCCCAGTTGTGGGACACACCTCGTGCTCTCAGCCCTTCCAGGGAGTATGGGCCTCCAACTGCCGGGAAGGCTTGCTCCCTGTCTGCAATGAGGTTTCCCTGTTCAAAGAAAGGAGGGGCTGGGGAACCAGGTAAAAGAGCAGAGTAAATGCATCCTGTGCTGTCAGGCCCCAGCCTGGAGGACCCTTCTCCATCTGAATCCAGAAAAAAATGCCTGATCTCAGAGCCTGAGGTGCAGAGTGAGAGCTCCTGCTAGCAAGCCAGGCCTCCCAGGGCCAAGGCCCCCAAGAGCAGCTGCAGGCCACAGGAGCTGGTGCGAGCGCCCTGGCTTAGTGGGGGGGACCTCCCAAATCTCTTGGGGGTGTTCTGACCACCAGTGCTGCCACCAGTCTCCTGAGTGACACCCAAGTTCATGTGGGAGCCCAGTTGGCAGAGTGCACTCAAGGCAGAAACCGGGGGATGATAACCGACTCAGGGCTGCATTTCCCTGCCAGAGCGCACGCTGTAAAGATGGTTTATTCCCCAGGTCTCCCCACGTGTACGTGTACACACACACACACACACACACACACACACACACAAACTGCCATAGTTTGGTACCATTAAACCTTTAATTACAGAAGTGTTTTCAGAAATCACAGAGTGGAGAGAACTCCAGTGGTGCTCTAGTTGGCAGCTGGCCACCCCTCGGTCCTTTGCTCTGAGACGTCAGGGAGCAGTGGCCCCAGGGTCAGTGCTGGTGAGCTGTGGAGAGGCAGGCAGTGACTAGCAGATGTCACCCAGAGAGGGCACTCTAGGCCAGCCCAGGACCAGGAAGTGGGCTTCCCAGTGTCCTCAGCAACACTTCCACATCCAACTCCTAGGTCCACCGTGAAGGGCGATGTGCAGCCGCCACAGCCTCTCACTCAGGGCGTGAGGGTCCAGCAGCTCCCTCGACCCTCCTGTTTTACTGCGAGGTGCCTGCTCCCTTCCATTTCCATATCCCCATCCATGATTCATTTGTATCGTCCCCGGAACGTCAGGAGGCAGAGAGCTCAGAGTTTACAGGTGGCCTGGGCCACTTTGGAGCTGGTTTTTCTGTTCAAGGCCTGACAGATGAAGGTGCCAGCTTCTAGGAGCTTCTGGAGGTTCACACCCTTGAGAAACAAGTTAGAGGGAGGAGTAAGTCATGGCATGCCCCCACACCGCACCCAGGCATACATCTGACTGCACAGCCAAAGGAGGCACTGAAAACGTTAAGGTGAGAGGCATGATGTCCTCATCCTCTGTCAGTGGCACGAGGCCAGCACCGGTCCGACGCCCCTCTGCCCTGGAGGCAGCGAAGCTGGCGGGAACCCAGCAGAACTCCATCTCTAGCACTAGCGTGGAGCCCAGCGCCCGGGCTCACCCACTGCGTGGTGCAGTATGGACTGCGAGCGGAGGCAGGACGCCGAACACCTGTTTCTAACACTCGCTCATGTTTACGGATGCGCTCCACTCAGAGCCTCGATTTCCTCACAGGAGCCCCACTCCTCCCATACCCCAGGCTCAGAGAGGGGCAGTAATGTCTCAGGCCATGAGCCTTCGAGTGGCAGAGTGAGGTTTTAAACATAGCCCAGATCTTCCCCGCTCTCACTGCTGTTGCTGCACTCCTTCCACAAGAAACTGGCCCGAGGGAAGCGGCTCACTCCAGGGCATGAGCTGACCTCTCAGGGCTTATGGACCATGCCCTGGTATAAACAAACCAACAAGCTCACTGCCATCGAGTCAATGTCAACTCATAGCGACCCTACAGGGAAGGGTTTCCGAGACTGTAACTGTTTGTGTTCGGGAGTAGAAAGCCCCAGCTTCCTCCAGCAGAGTTGGCTGGTAGTTTCAAACTGCTGACCTGGCAAATCGCAGCTCAACTCATAACCACTCCACCACAGGACTCCTCTCCTCTTGGCCCACTCCCCGACCAAACCTACCTTACCCCACCTCTGGAGCGCTCGCTTTGGGGCTGTTGCCACCAGAGGGCAGGCTTGCTTACCGTGTGAATGCCCAGGCCTGCCAGCATGTAGACCAGGTCCTCTGTGGCCAAGTTTCCAGATGCCCCCCGCGCATAGGGACAGCCTCCAAGTCCTGCTACAGAAGAGTCCACGACACTGACTCCCATCTGAAAGCATAAGATGGGGAAACAGGGCTGTCTGGCGGGAGCTGGGCCTGCAAAGCTGGTTCTCACAAACCACCCAATTGTCTGCTGCCTGAAATCCTAGATGGGCAGCCATGCCTCTGCCTTGGTTGGCTGCAGCGAAATCCCATGGAGAGAGCAGGTAGTCCCTGGGACCATGAGGGTCTTCTCTGCTGCCTGCAGTGGCTCTCCTGCACCCCTTTAGGCTTTGGCCCAAACGCCACCTCCTCAGGGAGGTCCCTTCCTGCCGCCAACCTCCCCAACCTCCGAGATTTCACTGGTGGGCAACATTTACCTTTGTCCCAAGTGTTGCCCCCTTTCCCCTTTCCTAGCCTCCCCCAAGCCTCACTCTCAGTGCGTAGGAGAAATGATGTCCGCACTGGCTCCCACCACGCCCTCCACCCGCCTGCAGCCAGCGACAGGTGCAGGGGGACCCTCAGCCTAGGCTGGCGGGCACCTCCCCTCCTGTCCGAGGCCCACTCTGCTCACTAGCTGAGGACAAGGCCTCCCTGGTCAACTACTACAGCAGTTACCGCCTGGCACCAGCAGGCTGGGTGGGCTCCCGTCCCTCCCGGCTCTCCCTGGAAGCCATATCCCGGCAGCCTCCACGGCTTTGCTCTACCTCCCAGTACCAGTGGAACCACTGCAAACGTGTTTTTGATCCCAGAACCGCCTCCATCGAGCTAAATCCCAAGGTCAAATGTCCATCCTCCTTGGACCTATCAGCAGCAGGCGGCCCCTCTCTTGAGCCTCCCCCATCCCCACAATGTCTAACACTCCGAGCCCTCACAGCTCGCCCCTCAGCGGGCTTCCCAGCCACACTTCCAGAACCTGCTATGTGGTGAAGGTACCAGATGCTTACACCCAACCCAGTTAGATCCTCCCTGAAACCAAGATGCTGACAGCCAGTGTCTGCCCTGCAGCCTTGGGGTAATGCCCAGCAGACTGCTCGCCCATCAATATAAGCTGCTGATCGCCCTGCCGCAGGCTCCCCCACTCCTTTCGCCAGATGACACCCACCTCTGCTCCCACCCACCCTCCCAGTCTGCTGCCCACAGGGACCAGAGGGAGTCTCTCAACATGAAACATCAGAGCTTGGCCTCCCTGCTCGGCGCCAGCCTGTTAGCTCCCAGCTCCCAGCAAGCACCCCAGTCCTCCTAGGGCCCGACTGTTCAACGGCCTTCTTCCGCCTTTCCCTTGACGCCACCTTCTTGCGGCTCATTGCTCACAGCAAGCACCCCCCACCTCAGGGGCTTTGTACTCGCTGTTTCCTCACCTGCTCAGTGAGGCCATGCCCACAGCAGCCACCTCTCCTCGTCCCACGCCCCCCAAGCCCGATGTCTGCTCACAGGGTTCTTTCCCTCCTCACTTCTCCTGGCAGACTCTCCTTGATCTCCCAGCTGGGATGGGCCCTCTTGGCATCCCCAGCCCCCTGCCCCTCCTCTTCCTGGCATTTGTCATGATGCACAGGGCCAGCAGACCAATGTGGGCACTTTTAGGGCAGGGTCACACATCTGTGCCCAAGTGTTTGCTGAAAAGATAAATGAAGCCAAGCCATTCTGCTCCCACCCCTACCCTGGGAAGAGCGGGCATGTCCCCCTCTGCTCCCAGGACACTGCTTACCTGCAGGGCCACCAAGGTGTTAGCCAGGGCCTGTCCGTAGGTGTCATGGCAGTGGACAGCCAGGGCAGCCACAGGAATCTCTTGCATGACAGCAGAAAGCATGTCCTTCATGGCCCCTGGGGTACCCACCCCGATAGTGTCCCCCAGGGATATCTCATAGCAGCCCATTGAGTACATCTTCTTGGCGACCTAGGGAGGCAAGCAGGCAGTGGAGGCCCAGGAGCTCAGGGGCCGGCACAGAGTCCTGGGTCTAGGATCTGAGGCGCTCAGCTCCTGTCCGCCTTCCGCCTCGGGTCCTTGAAAACAATCTAGTACCACCCCCTTCCACTGAGCACACAGTGGAGGGCTGAGCCGGGATGAGGCAGGGCCGCCCAGCACAGGGCCCGTGGCGCCAACCCCTGCAGCTCCCCACTGCTTGTCTCTCTCAGACCCAGTCCTCCACACGCTGTCCTGCCCAGGGGACCGGAGCCAGGCAAACGGCTCCTTTCATGAAGGCCCACCCACACCAGTGCTGTTGGGCTGGCTGACTCCCAAGGACCCGTGTTGGAGAAGGGCTCCACTGGATTTTCTTGGACACCCCTGGTACATAAGCAGATTTCCAGGGCTTCCTGCCCCAGCATCAGGGGTGAGTCTGCACCCAGCCTTTAGATTGGACCTCGGCCTCAGACCACTTGTGCCGCCCCAGGACCAATAATCTCGGTAGGAAAACCTACAGCTTCATGGGTGGAGCTTACTAGGTAGCTGGCGTTTTTCAAAGATCGTTTTATTGGGGCTCTTACATCTCTTATCACAATCCATCCATGCATTGTGTCCAGCACCTTTGTACATATGCTGCCATCATCCTTTTCAAAATATTTTCTTTCTACTTGAGCCCTTGGTATCACCTCCTCCTTTTTTCCTTCCTCCCCCACCCTTTCACCCTTAAGAGCCCTTGATAGATTATACATTATCATTATTACTTTCATATCTTACACCACTGTCCGCTGTCTCCCTTCACCCATGCTTCTCACACTGGGGGGGGGGGGCGCATTATCCATCATTGCGATTGGCTCCCCCTTCCCCCCACCTTTACCCTGAGGTAGCTGGTCTTAACAGAGGTCCCAAACTACTTACACTTTACAAGTCCCATCGGCACCCACCCCCACAACATCACCACGACTGATGGAGTGGTGTGGGCCCCACCCTCTGCCCGGCTGCTGGATATGGCAGAGGGAGGCAGGGGCAGTGCCCCAGCACGCTCCCACTCGGGCAGTGTAGGAGTAGGCGACCTGTCCTGCCAGGAGGCAAGAGGGAACAAGGCCGGAGGGTGCAGGCCTCTCAGATAAGTGGGCCCAGAGCCATGCTCAGCAATGCTGCTGACAGTTGTGGGGCCTCATGCCAAGGACTTAAGCTTTCTGAACTTCCAGAAAATGGTGATGACCCCTGGTAGGGCTAGGGCAGCGAGGACTGGGCGCTATGTGGTCAGCACTTGGGGTACAGGAGTACCGTGGTTCCCTTTCCCGTCCTTGTGGGAAGAGCCAGTGGGCTCTGGAGATAGACAAAAGTTGGCCGGGTCCAGGCATTTTGCCTAAGTTGCCTGGACTGGGCAATGGACGGGGACTGTCCAGTTTGCAGGTGGCTGCGAGAGCAACTCTGGGGTTTCCCGCAGTCAGTGTGGACTCAGTTCCTGTTCCAAGGGCAGTGAGGGTGGTCAGGGCATGGCATCACCCACTGGGAACGGCAGGACGCCCTCTTCTGAGGTCTGCACCCAGCCTGCCTGCTGAGCGGCCATAGCCAGAAGCAGGATTGGGGTTTGCCTCTGCGGGAGAGGATGGCCTTCAGAGACCACAGGCTGGCCTGGAGGCAGCTTCCAAGGAGCAAGCTCAGGGCCGTGCCCACAGGGGGCCTAACAAAGCTGGGCAATGAGTGATGGGCACAGTGAGCCGCCAGGCAGGGCTGCCAGAGGACTCTACCCTCGGGACCAGGCAGTCAGCCCCAACCTCAGCCCCAACAGAAACACACCTCAGCTACTTTAGCGGGGGAGATCTTCCCTTCGTAGGGGCATCCAAGCACGCAGGAGACGTACCTGCGGGAGACAGGGAGGACTGCAGTCAACGTTCCTGAGCGCTCTGGCCAGCAGGGCCGAGACTAGGGGGATGTTTGGTCTGCCTGCGGCTGGGCACAATGGAGAGTGGGGCTGAAAGGCTATGCAGAGGTGAGGCCAGACGCAGGGGTGATGCTTAGCACCATGAGGTGGCAGCAGAGTCGTGGCAGAGAAGGGAGTAGGGTAACAGAGCAGTCATTTAGGAAGTGCAAGAGCTTAGTTAGCCAAGGATCCACAGTACAAGTCAAAGACAAGACAAGGAGCAAGTAGATAGGGCAACATGAGCCCAGGGTGAACTGAGCGGGGGTAAGGGAGACCCATGCAGGCATGCACAGAGGCTCCAGACTGGAGGAGACCCAAGTCAGGAAGCGGAGCTGGGTAGGTGCGGAGCCACTAGTAGGCTAGACCAGGCCGAGGGCCAAAGACTTAGCTCAGTGCAATGGGTTGCCTGTCAGAGGCTCCACTCATTCACTTGTCCATATACAGAGTTGCCCACTATGTGGCAGGAGCCGGCACTGCACAGCAGGCACACTGACAAGGTCACAATCCTTCTAGAGAGAGAGATAACTAACAGCCCAAATCCACCAAACTCACTGCCATCGAGTCAATTCTGACTCACAGCAATCCGCTAGGACCAAGTAGAACTGCCTGTTTGGGTTTCCTAGGCTGTAACCCTTCACTGGAGGAGAAAATCTTGTCTGTCTCCTGCAGAGCAGCTGGTGGTTTTGAACTACTGACCTTGTGGTTAGCAGCCCAATGCGTAGCCCACTACACCACCAGGGTTCCACAATGGAAAGAATGAGATAAATTTGGAGTGTGATGTGCTTCTAAGGAAAGTAGGGAGATGTGACAGGAACGGCTCCTGCTGTAAGGTGCCCTTGACTGGCTCCAACTCTCTGCAACCTTATACAGAGCAGGACACATGTCGCCTGGTCCTGCACCCCTGGTCAGTACTCTCTTGGTGCCTATTGTCGCCGCTGTGTCCTTCCATCTCATTCGTCTGACTTCCTCTTGTTGGTTGATTTTCTTCTCATGCACGACGTCTTTCTCCTGAAGACATGTCTGAAGCAAGTGCCGCGGAATCTCACTGGCCTCGCGTCCAAGGAGCTTTTGGCTCTACTCCTTCCGATGTGTCCATTCTCCTGGCGGTCCGTGCTCTTTCCATTATTTTCTCTCATCCCACCGTTCACAGTCTCCGAGCCGCCCTCTTCACTGCACGGCGCAACTGACGCTGTCATGGCTTGGGCCGGAGCGGCTTAGTCAAGGTGGTGAAATGAAAGTACCACACGGGGATGGTTCTTCTATCCATGTCAGTTCTGCCATTCTGCTGGGTAGAAGAGTAAGCCGTCTCAGACACAGGAACAGGAAATCCGAGACCATCAAGGAAGAGGAGCCACCAGCCGAGCACACGTGAGATCCTTGCCGGAAGCTGGCAGAGGCGGCAGAAGCCCCAGTACCGAAACCGTGAGACAAAGCGGGCAGAGGCAGTGTCAAGACCACGAGACAGACGACAGGCAGGCTTTCTAGCGCAAGGAATGAAGCCGAAGCTAAGGGACCATGTGGCTGACAGGCCAAGAACCAGAGACATGGTCACCAGCATGGCTGAGAAAAGGCGCTGCTGAAAAAAAACGGTTTCCTTAGCATCTTGTAATCTCTTCACGTCCCTAATAAATGCCACATCTTGAAGATTATCGGTAAGTTCTGTGGGGCCTTTACAAGCAATCAGCGAACCCAGTGGAGAAGTGCGTGCTGGGGGAGAAGCAGCTGGCGTCAGAATCGGGTGACAAGAGCAGAGAGTGGACGTATGTCGGAGCGGAGCGCTGCCTGGTGGCAGTTGGCTTTGGGCCGGGGTGGAGCTGGATCCCTCTTCTCCTCAGATAGCCACAGGAGGTCAAACCCGGGGCCAAGGTCATTGCCTAGGTCATTATAGTAACGCCTGGCTTTTCCACGCTTTAAGAGGTCTTCTGCAAGGTCTGCCTAATATATCAGTCTTTTTTTTCCCCCTCAAGCTTTTAATTGTGAATTGGGTGAAGGTATATAGCGCTGATCATTAGTTTTACATTGAACAATTCACATACATTTGCTTCACCTCACTCACTGCAGTCCCCTCCATGTGACCTCGTGACCGCTGCCTCTGTGGGCACTGAATGCTGACCCGAGTGACGCCCTTGACAACTTAAACAACGGTACCATTTCCCATGATGCTGTTTTCAGGTCCACTGGTAAGGATTTTTATCTTCTCTGTGCTCAGGTCCAACCCACACTTTAGTCAGTTACCTTCATCGGGAAGTGCTAGATTCTTCTTCACTGTCAACAAGCAAGGAGGTGGTGTTGTCTGGATATTGTGGCGCATTGAGTCTTCCTTTGATCTTTCTTCATAGATTAGTTTAGATTATCTGTTCACCACACGGATGGAATAAGTAAGGTAAATAAAAAAGACAACACTTTTTGATTTTAAAACAGGTAGTAGTCCCTTGTTCTGTTTCATCAAATGCCTCTTAAGCCATGTACAGGTCTGGCAGAGTTAAGTGTTCTGGAATTCCCAGTCTTCATAATGTTACCCATGACTTACTATGATCCACACGGTCCAATGCCTTTGCCTAGCCAACAAAACACAGGGAAACATCTTTCTGGTATTCTTTGTTTTAAGCCAAGTTCCATCTGATATCAGCAACGATACCCCTTATTCCATGTCCTCTCCAGGATTCGTCTTGAACTTCTGGTAGTTTTCTGTTGATGTATGGCTGCTATCATTTTTTAATCATCTTTAGCAAAATTATGCTAGCATGTGAAATTAATAACAGTGTTTGATAACTTCTGCAATCTGATTGCCTTTCTTTGGAATAGGCAGGGATACGGATCTCCTTCCAGTCAGGAGGCCTGGTAACTCTGTTGCAAACTCCTTGGTATTGACCAGTGAGCACTTCCAGCGTTGCATCTGTTTGCTGAAACTTCTCAACTAGGACCCATCAGCTCTTGGAGCCTACTGTTCACCAATGCCTTTTGCTGAGTGAACCTGAGTGAACCTGGAACAACGATGCCTTTTGCTGAGCGAACCTGGAACAACCAGAAGAGTTAGATGGTCCCGTGGTAGCTAGATGGTCCAGGAAGCAATGAAGGGGCTGAGAGGAGAGCTGTAGGGAGTGCATTCCAGGCTGGGAGGAGCAGGTATACAGCCCTGAGAAGGAAAAGGGCTAGGGATGTTCAAGACATGGAACAAATAACAGAACTATTAAGAACAACAGCAAGGGTCAGGGAATGAGACGGGGGTAGAAAGGTGGGCGAGCCCTGGTCATGGGGCACTGCAGGCGATGGCAATCAGTTTAGACGCAGACAGCTTCTATTTCCACCCTTCCTGTCGTCCCACCCCTTTAAAGCCCTTCAGCGTCTAGCAAAGAATTCCATATGCTTTGTTGTTAGGTGCCGAGTTGGCTCACGGTGACCTACGTTCAACAGAATGGAACACTGCCTGGCCCTTGGCTCACAATGCCAATCTATCTCTTTTTTGCTGACCCTCTGTTTTACCAAGCGTGATGCCCTTTTCTCCAGGGATGGGTTGCATATTAAAGAAGCATGGTAAAGGTACTTTTCCACTTGAATTCTCCCACTTAGCCTTCAAACGTTGCTGAGCAAGAAAACGACGGAGAACACTGCACAGCCTGGGCAGTGGATCTGCCTGGCTCCCCAGTGCACAGTCTTCGTTTCCCTGAACTGATGGGCCAAGGAGCACACCAGGGCCCGAGAGAGGCACAAGCCACCCTCAGGAGCGAGAAGGGATTAACAGGCAGCTAAGAGCTATTGTGGAGGTTGTCCACAGGCTGTGGGGCTCCAGAGGAAGCATGCTAACACCAATCAAGGACAGCGAGAGCTGCTGGGGGCGCAGCTTCCACCAAGGACCTGAAGGGTGAGAAGAGGAAGGAAGAATGCCTGAGTCCAAACATAAGGTCCAAAGGCAAGACAGCTTGTGCCCAACTGAAACAAAGGCGACTTGCATTGGAGGGCAGTGTGCAGGGCAAGCAGTGGCCAGTGGGGTTCGGTGAGCAATGGGGATGCAGAGTGGCTGGGGCAGAATTTCACAGGGTCTTGCAAGTCACGTGGAGAAGCCTGCTGGGGAACATTTTGAACCAGGGAGAGCTGTGATCAGATGTGTACTTCGGAATGATCACTCGCTATGATTTGGACAGTAAGGTAGTTATGTGGTCTTGGGTTATTCATGCTCAATGAGCCGCCGTTTTTTCATCTGTAAAGTGGAGGGAGCCTCTTTCTCACTGGACTGCTGTGCTATCACACAAGTGATACTGGCAACGTAAAGGGCTAAGGCAGCCCTCAGGAGCAAGGGAGGAGGGGTGGTGAAGCCGAGGCCACACTGATCTCACAAGCCCCACATCCTGGCCTGCCTGTTAGGTTCTTCCTACACCCCCCCTAATGAGGGCGCCAAAACGCAGGCGTCAGAGACAGCACCGGCTAGTCCTTCTTCTGAGCACATTTACAAAAAGGCATCTAGGTGTGGCGCTTGGGCTTCCCTGACACAAGACGGAGTGTGTATGCGGGAGAGCCACTTGAGTGAGAACCTAGCCTCATTCAGAAGGGTTTCGAGAAGACGTGCAGTCTCAGTGGTCTGACTCACCCCCGCACGAGAATACCGTCTGCCTGAGCTGCCTTTAAGATACTGTCAAAGTGCTGAAAACTCTCTTCGATGGAGCAGTTGATGTTCTTCTTAGTGAAGAGCTCTGAGGCCGCTCCAAAGATGGACACTTCCCGGGCTCCAGAAGCAACCTGCCAACAGCCAGGGGAATGCCTGTCAGTGTTTGCCTCATCAGACACTGGCACTGCCGGGCAGCATGCCCTGTGCCTTTCCCCCAAGGAAACCACCACTGCCGTCACCACCCGGAAAACCACTCTTGGAAGAAGCCTTTTCCTACACGCAGAAGCAGCATTGCCACTGTGAACGCGAGAGGAAGCTGCATGGACTGTTGGAATTCTTGCTGAGAGCGTGGTTACCGTTCCCAACGAGGAAGTGGCCACTGGAAACGAAAGCTAACGCCGATGAAGCATTCACAGACCCCAGGGTCTTGCTAAGCAGTGTGCGTGTATTCCACCTTCTCCAGGGGGTGTGAGTGGGGCTGCTAATCTCAAGGTCAGCAGTTTGAAACCACCAGCCACTCTGGGAGGAAGCTGGGGCTTTCTGCTCCCGTAAAGACTTAACAGTGCGGGAAACCCACAGGGACGTGAGCTCTCTGCCCTGTGGGGCTGCTGTGCGTCAGAGCGGACTTGATGGCAATAAGGCACAACAGTCAGTGCAAGTATCGGTCCTGTTTTACAAACTACGGAAGGTTGGAGCAACTTGCTTCAGGACGTAGCAGAGTCGACCTCATGGTGCTCCATCCTTGAAGACAACTGTTCAGACATCTCAGGAGAGGCAACAGAGCCCAGCACCAAGGCAAGGACCCAAACGCAATCAAGCGCATTCCAGCAGCCCCTCCCCTGCCAGGCAGTCCGCTCACCGCTGTCTGAAAGCCTCTGAGGTTTGGGGTCAGGACTGGGTAGCTGATGCCGGGAAATCTCTGGATGCTCTTCAAGACTTCGGCATGGTCCGCCATCTGGGAGCCAAGAGAGATAGTGCCGAGTCATTACCAAGGGCGGTCAGAGAGCTTGGGTGGAGAAAACCTCCCCGTCACCAACTGCTCTCATGGAGTGACCGGCTCCCTCTGCACAGCTGCCTCCCCCAGGCTATAACTGCTTGTTTCCCTGCCCTGCGGCCAGAGGGGCCTCGTGTTGGTGATGCCCCCAGTTTCTCCCTGGGTCACACAGGCAAGAAGAGTAATAGTTGCCATTTACTAAACACGTTGTCTGAGCTAGGCGCTGGGCTCACTGCTCTGTGTCATCTAACATCTATGTGTGTGTGTGTGTGTGTGTGTGTGTGCGCGCGCGCACACACACACACACAAGGGAGGGCTTTACTTGGGAGTGTTGCAAAAGACAGACCCCAAACCCAACAAACCCCAAATCCAACAAATAATACTTTTACTAAAATGTTACTTGTGTGTGTGTGTGGCGGGGGGGGGGGGGGTTCAGCTAGTACTTCCCTGTATAAAAATGCAGAAACAGCTTACAGGAGTCCTCCCTCTGCGTCCACATTCTTTTAGCTGGATCTTCCCTCCCTACTGGAGCTGCTCTGGGCAGCAGTCCTCAGCCCCCTTCCCAATGCAGGAAGCAGGAGCAGCCACACTGATGCTAGACTTTCAGAGCCAGGAGAGGCAGAAGGTTATTTCCACCCCAGGAAGGGCAACTACGGCTCCCGGGTCTTGCAGAGCCAAGTTTGAGTCTAGGCCTCCAAGTCAGAGCCTTTCACTGTGCCCGAAGGAGCCCGGTCACTTTAAGGCAAATGCAAACTCGCCATCCCCTCCCCTGAGAAACAATGCATTGTGGGCTGGGGCTCACCTGTGGAACCCACTTGGGAGACACGAAGCTGGTAGCTTCTATGACAGGGAGTCCTGCTTCAGAAAGCATGTGGATCAGTTTGACTTTCACTGGTGTAGGGACGATGTTCTATAACGGAGGAAGAAAAATTCGAAAAAAGACGGTCAGCAAAGCTGGGGGAAGATGGCCTCAGGATGGTCACTCCCAGCCCGGACGCCACTGTCAGGGGAAGTCCACCCCTAACATATCATTATGGGTCCGGTAGGTGCAATTGTACAGCGGTAATAAGTAAAGATCATAGTAAAGTTATAGAGAGCATGAGAGATAGAAGAGGGAGTCAGACACGATTCATGGTAGCATGCTCACCTCAGCCCCACCTGATGGTCCATGTGGAGAGAGAGATCTTTAATGCTAGCCCAGGCTTTTTATATTCTTTTTTTTTTTTTGAGACAGTGAGTGTGTGAGACAGTGAGTGAGACAGTGAGTGAGTGAGTGAGTGAGTGAGTGAGTGAGACAGTGAGACAGTGAGTGAGTGAGTGAGACAGTGAGACAGTGAGTGAGTGAGTCGGCTTTTTATATTCTCTGGGGACCTGCAAGCCCCCTAATTACAGGTGAGGACATACGTCACAGGAAGGGGTTGTCCTATAGGTAATACAGTAATGAGAGGGGGTGGTCTAGGGACATAGGAAGAGGAGGGATTGGGGATATACATGCGACAAGAAAGACGGATCCTAGATTTAGGATGGCAGCTTAACCTTGCTTGACTTGTTCTCTGGACCTCCATAGGAACCATTATCAGTAGGGTGTAAATCCCACCTACAGGAACCAAATAGATGACTGCAGGCATCCATTGTCCTTAACAGCAGGGAGTGGGGCCCACTGCAGTCTGGCAACTGATCGCCAGGGAGGATGCCTGTGAGCATCTGACCTCCCCCCACACGCCACGTGACCGTGCTTCCCAAGGGCAAGCGCCTCACTGGCCCTTGGCTTCAGAACAGCACTGCCAGTCTCATGCAAGTCCTGCCCATCACGCAGCACGAAGTTGGTCTTTGAGTACTGCCGATCGGATTTTGTGAGGCAGCTCTGACGTAAAAGGAGTTCTCATTTACATGGACACCACGTATTCCGGCCACACAGCCTGGTCCTTCACTGTGCTCATGCATGGCCCACCATTAGCAAACCAGGAGCAACATGCTGTGGAGCGGCACCCCGCAGAATCAAGTCTTCCCCATTTCTGGACTGTCTTCCCACGCTCAGCCTGTGGGTTCTTCCTCTCCCTCACCGAGACCCTATGGACTCGTTTCCAAATTACCACCACCTCCCTGGGGACGAGGTGGCAAGAGAGGGCTGGTTCTGCGGCCTCCTCACGTGCTGGGCTTTGAGATGGCCACACGGATGACCCTTGCTGTGTGGTCATCTTTGGTCATCTGCCATGGGGTCTCCCTGACGCTGTCCCGTTCTTCCAAAGTAGTGTGCATGTCTGAGCAGCTCTGGCGGGCCCTGCTGCACCCACATGGACCCTCAGATGGGCTCCTTCCACCTTTACCTTTTCGTTCTGTAATCCGTCCCGCGGACCAACTTCCACAATTTTCACCTGCTTTGGCAGAGCGCCCATAGTGGAGGTGCTCACCTTCGGTGGACAAGAGGAAACAAGAAGAGGTTGTCAAACTTGCCCAGGCAGAGCAACCCCTAAAACTGGCTTTTCACTTCCACAGAGGTAAGAAGCGCTATTTCTCCCCTGCTTCAGTCCCCCGTGGTCTGTTTTAGAATTAAAAACAAAAAGCCTATTTCACTGGAGGACAGTGGTTCTCAACCTTCCTCATGTTGCAACCCTTTAATACAGTTCCTCATGTGGTGACCCCAACCATCACACTATTTTCATTGCTACTTCATCACTGTCATTTTGCTACTGTGATGAATTGGGCGACTACTGTGAGAGGGTCATTCAACCCAGAAAGGGTCGCCGCCCACAGCTTGAGAACCGCTGCGATGAACCAGGGAATTATGTTCTCAGTTCAGCTGTTCCTTCTATAACCCACTGCTGGAGGAGTCAGCTGTCCCTGGCTGACTCCATCCTTCCCATTTCATTAAGGACCCCACCTTGCCATCTCCCCCACCCCCGGGGCATTCTGCTGCTTACGCTGGGACACACCTGACTCCTACCCTCCCCGCAGTCACCACGGCCTGGAAGGCTCAGCAGGATTTAAGTCTCTGCCAGCCCTGCTGACGCAGGTGAAGCAGCTCCTGCTGGATCATTCCCTGCCTATTTGGGACTACACCCATTTCCTTCGGAGCACTGCACATACTGCCCACTCGGTGCTTCCTCCGGTAGGTCTCTTTCCAAAGTATCCCTGTGTTTGGCACTGAGCGCCCGACAAAGTAGGCATCGTGCAGAAATGATTGAAACCACAAATACAACATGCATTGAGGCCGAGCTGGCCCAGAGGAGGGCATTCATCGGGTGTGCGGTGGCACGGTGCATCCTGGACTTCGTGTGTGGGGGAGACGGTTAGGTTATAAACTTTGGCTGGTTGCTAACAAGGTGACAGGCAGCTGGTTAAAGGAAAAAAGCTGCGGGTTGCCTCGTCTGCTCCAGACCTCCCTCTCCTTCCCGCAGAGTAACACGAGCCCTTCTTCCCCCTTTGCACTGCTTTAATGCTGGAACTCTTCAAATCAACCTCACCGATTTAGCGGGTGAACACCGCACCGAGGCACGGGGAGAGGGACACTGCCATCTGCTAGGACCCCAAGCCCTCAACAGCAGTCTGCCGATGACTCGGATGGAAGTATGGCTGTTCACTGCCACTAGAAGGCCTCAGAAGAAAGGCCTGGTGCTGCCATTTAGAAAGCTCCATCACTGGAAATCCTCAGAGTACAGTTCCGCTCTGACACACTACGGTTCCATAAGATGGAATTGAACTGATGGCAGCTGGGTTGGTTTTTAATCAATCAGTTGGAACTTAAACAACTCACTTCAACTGCCCTTGGTTTTAGCCAGCAAAAAACTCTCTCGAGTCTAAGATGAAGGGGCACTGGATTTATGAAGTTACCAGGTGAACTGGGAAGATCCATGCAATGTGAATCTCCTGCCAACAGGAAATGCCCAGCCTCTGCTGGTACATGGTTGTTGGGTACCGGCAAGTCAGCAACGACTCACAGCGGCTCTGTACAATGCATGAAACACTGCCCAGTCCTGCACCATGGCTGAGCCCACTGCTGCAGTCGCCGTGGTACTCCAGCTTGCTGAGGGATTGAAAAAGGGGACCCCTCGTTTTCTGCTCCTCTACTTCACCAAGCATGATGGCCTTCTCTCCAGAGACTGGTCTCTTCTGCATGCCCAGAGTGCATGAGATGAAACTTCACCATGCGTGCCTGTAGGAGCATGCTGGCTGTACTTCTTTCAAGACAGATTTGTTTGTTCTTTTGGCAGTCTAGGTACTTTCTTCTTTGTTAGATCTCTACTACTGCTTCCATGAGCATTGCTTACGGATGCAAGCAAGATGAAATCTTCACAAATTCCGTCTTTCCTATTGATCCTATTGGTCTTGTGAGGATTTTGTTTTCTTTACACTGAGTTATAATCCATACTGAAGGCTGCAGTCCCTGAACCTTCATTTGCTAAGGAAGATCAAGGATTGCTGGTGCATGACCCGAGAATTATTGCAGGGGAATATAAGCTTCATGAGGTCAGGGATGTTGCTTTATTTATTGCCATGTCTCCAAGGCTCTGGGGCCCCTAGGAGCTAGGCAAATGTCTGTTGAATGGAACTAAGAAAGAGAAAAGCAGCTCCAAGTTCTTTATTAGATGAGAATTCATTTCCACTTCCTTTCCAGGAATGGTCCATCACAATAAAGATGTTGACTCACATTTATTAGATACCAGGCATTTATACAAGCCTTGGACAAATTAACCCATACCAATCTCTTGACAAATTTGAGCTAAGAACTACTGTAATCCCTAGTGTAATGTGACTTCTATTTTGTAGTATTAAATGGCTTTCCTAAGGTCACAGGTGCTAGCAAGGCCCTGAGCCAGAATCTGAACTTGGCAGTGTGGCTCTGGACGCTCCTGACTCCTGGGCCATGCTGCCTCTTTGCCAGCTTCTAGCTCCCTAGTCTTCACCCAAATCTTTTGTTCTATAAACCACCCCAGTTCCTTCCCTCTGTACAATTTTGCTCAGAAATGATCCCTTCTACCCACACAGGTCCCATGCCAGTCCTCTGTGCTATGGTGTTACCAACGTCCCTGACAACTCTCAAAATCAAACTCGCTGCCATCCAGTCTGACTCACAGTAACCCTGCAGGGCAGAGGGAACTGCCCCTGCGGCTTTCCAAGACTAACTTTTATGGGAGTAAAGTCTCATCATTCTCCCGCAGAGTGGCTGGTGGCTGCGAAAGGCTGACCCTGAGGTTAGCTGCCTCAGGTGCAAGCACTCTGGCCCAGGGCTCCGACTCACCAATCAGGGTTTGTATGGACTGAAGCCCGGCACGAAGTGCCGGGCATCAGTGCCTCATTTATTCCTGACCACCACCTTACTGTAGAGACCATTAGTATCCTAGTTCAACACAAGGAACAGGCCTCAAACAAGATTACTCAAAATCACAGCTAGCAAGTGAGGGAGCTAGGACTTGAACTCACACCTGGTTCTCCTAGCAGTTATGTAGTAACCTCATGGAAGACCATCCATTTCATTACACCATTGTCTTCAAAGTACATTGATAGTCACCACCATCTCACCTGATTATCTTAACTCTTCAAGTGGGAACGACCACCTTCCCTTTGTTGCTGTTAGTAGTCCTGAATTACCAGGCTGACTCATGGAGACTTGTGCACAACCACCACTAGGGATCACTGTGATCCCCAGGATTTCCATGGGGTGAAGTCTTTCAGCTGTAGATTGCCAGGACTTTCTTCCGACAATCTTAGTCTGTCAGCCTGCTGACACTGGGTCACAGAGAACACCAGCCTCCTCTGACGGATGATGGAAAGTGGTGCGCTGGTTGTGAATCACACCTGAGACTGCCACATGTTGTTCGGTACCATTGAGTCGGTTTTGATGCACAGCAACCTTATGACCAGAAGAATGAAACACTGGTCCTGCACCATCCTCACAACTGTTCCTCGGCCTGAGGCCATTGCTGCAGCCGCTCTATCAGTTCATCTCCTTGAGGGCCCCCTTGTTCACTGTCCCTCTCCTTTACCATGCAGGAGATCCTCTTCCAGAGACTGGTCTCTCCGGACATGTCCAAAGTGAATTCTAGCGGCGAACCACTACTGCCCTGCCTTCATTTTCTGAGTGGAGATGGGAGGGCTGGTTTTCTGAGAAGAGAGCACTGGTGAAACAGTGTTGTCCCCTCTGCACACAACTCTCCTTCCTATCCAAGGTCACAATATCCCCATGCATGGATCGCTCCTAGCCAGACAAGGCCCAATGCTTTACCTCCACCTTATTTCTTCTACTTTATTTTTTGTGATCAAACCGCCTTACTGAATAGTCACTTTGGGGGTGTGGGGGCCATGAGGTCCGACTGAATCTCACAGCCTTCGAAACTCCTACGCTTCAAGTTCCCTAACAATGCTGAGATTAATGCGATGTTACCCATTTCTAAAACCTGAGGTTTTAGGAGAAAAACAACCATGTCACGCGACCGAGAGCATGGCAGAATCCTGTGACACTGTAGCTTGAATTCTACCCACCACCACTCTGCCAACCCTTACACAACGAGGTCTCCCCCGCGCTCCGCCCCTCGCCGGGCACGGAGGAATGGGTAAACATCGGGGTCGAACGCGCCTACAGCACAACTCCAGGGAAGGGACCCCGCTGGCCCCACTCGGCCTACCCTACTCGGTACGCCGAGGCCGCGTCCCGAGAGCCCCCCCAGCGACGAGCCGGCGGGCGACCCCGCGGCAGCACAGATTTCCCACAACACGCTCTGAGGTCGGAGGCTCAGTCCCAGGAAAGGCGCCTGCGTCGCCGCCGGAATGCCTGGGTTCGCGTCGCAGGGCTCCAAGAGCCCGGCAAGGCGCCCCCTCCCCGGCCGGTGTCCCTCTGCTCCTCAGTTTCCCCAGGCCCTCACGATTCTGGCTTCGGGGACGCAGCCGCCACGGGCCGCCCCTCGCACTGCGACCGTCACACGGGGGCTGCGAGCCGCCCCTCGGCGGGCGAGGCACTTACGGCCCGGAGGGACGCCAAGCCCACCAGTCGCAGCGGCACCGCCTTCCTCACGGCCGCCATCTTGGCCCTGCCCGCCCCGCAGACCGCCCGCCGAGCCCCACGTGACCGCCGAGGGCCCGCCCAGCGGCGCCAGGGGCGGGGCTTCCGGGAGGGCGGCGATGACGTTCGCGCAGGCTCCGCCTCCAGCTTCTGTCCCTTTGGGATTGGCCTAACCTTAGCTGACCTGAAGATTGTGACATACCTTACTTATTATTTATGAGCATCTCTTTGTGTGTGTGTGTGGAAGATAAAGGTGAACACGTATTAGAGTCTCTTCTTGCATGAATTTATAGTCGGAGAAAACAGACCGTAATCCGGAAAAGTAGTTACATAATTACAACGTTGCCGCCAAGAAGCAACACTTCCTGTTTGCTTTGCGCTGTTCGGAATTCTTTGCATGTATGAACTCAAATTCATCAGGATCTTTAGTATTAAAATTCGGACAATTGACGCCGCCAAAGAAGGTATGAAACCAAATCGATGCCTTCTTTGGCATCAAATGTCTGAATTTGTTAAAGTAGTAAACTCAATCCAGGTAAAAAATATGCAAAAAACCTTTGCAGACTGAGGGAATGGTAGCTGCAGCGAGTTTTGAAGTAAGGAAATTAAGGGGATACATGCCAACTGCTCTCTCTTTTTACCTCCAAAACTAGAAAACGTGTGAGTAGTGGAGCTGTTTGGTAAAATGTTCATTTGTTACAAAGGTCAGTCAGATTGCAATGGAAGATACCTTTCTTACTGTGGGTTGCGATCAGAAATGTTTGCATAAACTTGGTTTTAGTAAAATGTGAAGGCGGCCAGAATGACTGGGGAGCAGGAGGGAGTAAACAGGCGACCTAAAATGGAATTGGAAAGGCCAGGTTGCCGGGGTCCTTACCGCAGGGCTTTGGAGAACGCATCAAGAACAGCTCCAAGAGCAGTGCTTTGGAAGGGTTTTAAGCAGAGAAGGGTTTCCTTCCCTGTGCATGGGAGCCCCGTTACGCCCCGAAACTGACTCTGTGGCAGCTAGCAAGCAGGGAGACTGGATTAAACTTGCATTTTGTACACACTCTTTGTGCCGAAGGTATGGTTAGCTGACTGGTCAGTGCACTGACTCTGTTATTCTCAGGGGAGCTTGAGGATTGGTCCTGCCTCCTAGGTCAGGCTGTAACAGCTAAGGAGACGACATGTTCAGTGTTCTCTTAGACTTCCATGGCCAGAAAGTCTCACAGGATTCTAACCCTGTAACTAGAATGTGGTCCAAAGGTGTTAGCATGGTGTTTGTTTATTTTAAAAAGGAATTAATGAGTTTCAAGCAAAGCCCTGCCTTGCGAGTTTCCAAACTCCACATGTGTCATAGATGACCCTTCACTTGGTTCCCTGTCTGCTCATTGGCAAATTGCACATGTAAATTATTTACAAACCTAACTAAGGTAAGTGTCTTCAGTACAGAGATTTTAACTAGTTGGTCGCTGGTGTCTCCAATTCCAAATAGTATGAGCAAGTGCGCCAAAGCTCTACCCAGGGTCACCCATAATTGAGGTCTTATTTTAACCAAGGTGTTGTCTTGGTTTGCACTGTAACCTGCTCTCACTGAGACTCTAATAGTAACATTGAGCATCTTTTATATTTCAGTCATGAGTTATAGGTGCTTCACATAAGTTATCACACAAGACCGATACAAACTCCACTTTGCATTTTAGAAATGGGGAAGCTGAAGCTCTACAGAAGTTGAACACCATTCCTAAGACCACATATGGTGGTCACTCCAGCCCCCGCCTGACTCCAGGCCAGGCCTTTCTTGTAACTGCATGCTGCCACTATTTCTCTTTCCTCTGCATTCTTCTGGACTCTATAAATAATATAAAATAATGTACTAGAAAAGGTAGGTTGCTGTTGCTAATGCAGGCTAGATGCCGTGCTTGAGTCTGTCAGGACTGTAGTAGTCAGCAAACTTCAGGATGGTTCCATGCAACTCTCCCTGGCTTTCTGATTTTGTTGTATTAGCTCTACTTACCGAGCTTTACTCTTAATTTTTAATTGTTCGTGAAGCCGTTTGGGCAAGCTGAGAGGTTTTTACCCTGCTTTAGGCAAGCCTGCGTGCCTCCTCCTGCGTCATTCACTATTCCGTCTGTAGCGTCTCTCAGTATGACAACTTGAAGCCTGGTTTGTTTCCTTTAGTTCTTTCAGATTGAGAAGTGCCAGGCCTGCGCTTCCCTTTTGGGTTTACTCGCCGTTTAAACTCCGGGTCTTTTGCACAATTTCATTGTCCTCTTGAGCTGGTCTTTGAAAACTTCTGTTCAACTTTTACTTCGTCATTTCTTTCATTTGCCGTGGCTACTTTATGTTCAAGAACAAGTTTCAGAGTCTCTTCTGACATCCATCCATTTGGGCCTTTTCTTTCTTCCCTGGTTTTCTAATGACCTTTGCTTTCCTCCTGTATGATGCCCTGCATTCATCCCACAAACCACCTGGCCTTTGGTCATCAGTGTTCGATCTGTTCTTGGTCTCTAAAGTCAGGTGGGGTACACTCAAGGTGGTAATTTCGTTCTCATGGACGTCCTACAATGCTGCTGGTGACACTGAGTGTCCAATGCTTCCACAATGGCATCAGTTGGTTCTAATGTATCGCATCTGGTGAGGTGTGCACAGTCGCTATGCATGCTAGTGGAAAATGAGTAAGTTACTGGTCTTGTAGAATCTTTCCTTCCAACTCTGGCTTTGTTTCTATCATGGACGCTTTATTTTCTAATTGCTGATCCTTGTTTCCAATGTTGGTATTCTCATTACCAGTAATCATCAACACATGTGCATTACACGCTTCATCAATTTTGGGCTGCACAAGTTGGGAAAGAATCTCAATTTTTTTTCGTCTCTGTGGTGGTTGGTGTATATATTTACATAATAGTCATAGTAACTGGTCTTTTCAGTAGATGTATGGCTATAACCCTATCACTGATGGAGGCCTTAGAGACCGGACAATCAAAGAAGCAACAGAGAAGAATTGATGCGTTTGAATTACAGTGTTGGCAAAGAACAGGAAATATTAAATAATTAATTACAATTAATACTGAAATATTAAACACAAAGAATATTAAATAAAAGCAACAACAACGGAAAATGGCTCCACTGGGCTGAGCTTTCATAGTCCGCATTTCCCCTCTAGACGAGCACCTAACAGCTCGCTCGGAGTTCGTGCGCCCAGTGGCTGGAAAGGTTCGTTCTGGTCACAGTGAGGTTTTGGTGTAGCCTCGTTTTTTGTGATGACGGATGTAAGAGAACAGCAAATGACTGTGAAATTTTGTTTCCTGTTCAGAAAAAAATGCCACAGAAACTGTTGAGATGTTGAACATAGCTTACAAGGGCAGTACTGTGGGGAAAAGCATACAAGTGCTTTTCTTGTTTCAAGAAAGGTAAAATGTCACCTGATGACAGACTTTTCTCCCAGACAGACAGAGATGCATTTGGAGTTTGTTCCACCAGGTCAGACTGTTAATCAAGCTTTCTGTTTAGGGGTTCTGAAAAGATTGTGTAACCGTGTGTGTTAGACAGGGTTCAACAGTGGGCGCGCACACAGCAACCTGTGAGGATGACACAGGACCGGCCTTTCCTTGTGGTGCACAGGTTGCTGTGAGTCAGAGCTGACACCAGGGACCCTGACAACGACCTGTTTGCGGAATTTCAAGTTCTGATGCCGACAGATCTTTGCAGCCGTGTTTCCTTAGTTTGAGTCATGTCACGTCAGCAGACGAAGCGCCTGACAACTCCCTCCAAATGTGTCACGGGCGGCTGCCGTAGTCAGAGGCGCCTGCCCGCAGCCGTAGTCAGAGGGCCTTCCAGAGGAGGGGCTCATTTTCCAGCACTTCTTGCAGGACGGACCAGGGTTTTGCTCACTGTGCGTGGGCTCACTGTGGGTCAGAGCGGATTCGATGGTTCCTGCCAACGACTACTGCTTGTACATCAGCCTTGTCTTGTTGTGCCCTCGCTGTCCACATTTTTAGGCGGTACCAGGTTCTTATTCCTCACTCACCACCTGCAAGCCAAGGGCAACTCATAGTAGTCCTACAGGTCAGGGAAGAACTGCCTCTGTGGGTTTCTGAGGCTGTTTACAGGAGTCAAAGCCTCGTTTTTCTCCTGAGGAGCAGCTGGTAGTTTTGAACTGCTGACCTTGCAGTTCGCAGGCCAGTTTATAGGCACTGTCCCAATCTGGAAGCTCCACTGAAGCCCATCCATCACGAATGCGTGCTCTTACGTACCAATTTTAGGACATTATGGAAAAGGGAAAACTACAGAGACTGTGAAAACATTAGTGGTTTCAGGAGATCGGGGCGGGGGTGGGCGTGGGGGTGGAGCAGAAACAATGGACAGGTGGAACGCAAGGCATTTCAAAGGCAGTAAAACTATTCTATATGATTCCATAATGGTAAGCATTATGTATTTATCCCAAGCTATAGGGCCGTAAAACACAAAGAGTGGGTCCCAGTGAAAACTTGGCTTTAGTTAATAATCATGTAATATTATTGGTTTATCGGTTATAAAACATTTACCACAGGAAAGCAAGATATTAAAAATAGGAGAAAATGTGCCGGGGGAGGAAGGAATATGGGCACTCTATACTTTCTGCTTGGTTGAAAGACAAAGTCTTTCTACTCATGTAGAGTGACAGTCTTAGAAACCCACAGGGCAGTTCTACCCTGTCCTCTAGGGTCACTGTGAGTCAGAATTGACTCGATGGCAGGCATACTTTTTCTGTTAGCCTAATTCTGTAGAGTATACCTTTTTTTGGAAAGGGGAGCTGAAAATTGATTAACGAAGTTTCTAACTCAAAGTGTGAGGGAAAAAAACCACAACAGAAACCCCTAAAAAATGGAAAAAAAATGACAGATATGAATGAAACAGGACAGCACAACAGAGCAGACAATCCAATTATTTCAACAAAAATAAACACAGAAAATTAGTTTTTGAGACTAATAAAACTGGCTGATTTTTGACTAAGTTGATCACCAAAAAAGGGGCATGAATAAGAAAAAAAAATGATGGAATTGTAGCCTTCACAGCTTAATATTCTTATCTATAGACATCAGAAGACCACACATCACATGGTGTCATTTACATGAAATGTCTAGAATAGGCAAAATGATAGAGACTGGGAGTAGACTAGTGTTTCCCCTGGGGAGGGGGGTGTTGGAGGGATACTGGCGGTGTGTTCTAAAGGATATGGAATTCCTCCCACCCACTATCATGACCCCAATTCTACCTTACAAATCTGGCTAGACCAGAGGATGTACACTGGCACAGATAGGAACCAGGAACCCAGGGAATCCAGGACGGATGATCCCTTCAGGGACGGACAACAGAAAAGTGGATGAAGGGAGACGTTGGACAGTATTTGACAAAATAACAATAATTTATAAATTATCAAGGGTCCATGAGGGAGTGGGGAGCGGGGAGGAAGGGGAAAAATGAGGAGCTGATGCCAAGTGCTTAAGTGGAGAGCAAATGTTTTGAAAATGATAAAGGCAACGAATGTACAAATGTGCTTGACACTATTGAGGTATGTATGGATTGTGATGAGTTGTATGAGTCCCCAATAAAATGATTTTTAAAAATTGTGGTGCTTTTAATCCCCCAATACAATAGCACCTCGCCCTGCTAAACAGTCATTGCAGGATACCCACCTTCCCGACATGATCACTGAAGACAGACGTGTGTGTAAGCAAACGTGGTGAAGAAAGCTGATGGTGCCCGGCTATCAAAAAGATATAGCGTCTGGGGTCTTAAAGGCTTGAAGGCAAACAAGCGGCCATCTAGCTCAGAAGCAACAAAGCCCACAGAGAAGAAGCACACGGCCTAAGCGAATACAAGGTGTTGAATGGACCAAGTAGCAGACACCAAGGAACAAAAACAATCATTGTGTGATCACCTTCCTCACATAATCGCTGAAGATGAAAGTGTGCATAAGCAAGTGTGGTGAAGAAGACTGATGGTGCCCGGCTACTGAAATATATAGCATCTGGGGACTTAAGGCTTGAAAGCAAACAAGCAGCCATCTAGCCCAGAAGCAACCAAGCCCACACAGAAGCAGCACACCAACATAGGTGATCGTGAAGGGCAGAGGAGACCAGGTCTCAAACAACAAAGGTGGGGTGGTGGTGAGAATCACATCACCGTGAAAGAGGGGGAGTACATGATGGGGACCCAATGCCCATCTGTAGACAGCTGGACATCCCTTCCAGAGGCGTAGTGGGGAGGAGATGAGTCACTCAGGGTTCAGTGTAGCAACAATGAAACTAAAAATCTTCCTCTAGTTCCTGAACGCTTCCTCCCCTCCCAATTATCATGACCCCAATTCTATCTTGCAGACCTGGTTATACCAGAGGATGTACAGTGGTGCAGTAGGGATCTGGAAACACAGGGAATCTAGGACAGACGAACCCCTCAACACCAGCGGTAGGAGTGGCGACACCAGGAGGGAAGGGGGTGTAGGAAGGGAGAACCAATCTCGGAGATCTATGTGTAACCTCCTCTCTAGGAGATGGGCAATGGGGAGGCGGGTGAGGGGAGACGCTGGGGAGTGTAAGATAAGATATAATAATTATTTATAAACTATCAAGGGACCAGGGGTGGGATCGGGGAGGGCGGGGGAAGGGGGAAAAAAAGGGAAACCGAGCTGATTCCAGGAACCCAAGTGGAAGGTGAATTATGAGAATGACGAGTGCAACGAATGTATAAAGGTGCTTTGCTCAATTGATGTATGTACAGATTGTGATAAGAGCCTTATGAGCCCCAATAAAAAGATTTTAAAAAAATTTTGGTGCTTTATAAGAGCTGTAAGAGCCCCTACCTAATCAAATTATCTTTTTTAAAATGTGGTGCTGATTGGACAACTGAATATAATAGAAACCATTGAATTGCACACTTCAAATGGGTGAATTATATTTGTGTTACATCTCAGAGCTGTTAAAAATAGAGACCCAGTCCCACTTTTCCATCTGCTTGAGATCGGCTCTCCAGACTTATTAACCAACAGAGTGGCATATACAGAGTTGGAGACGTGGACAAGGTCTCTTCAACTGCTTCCCCTGCCCTCAGGCAGCTGCGGTGGTAGGACTGACTCCCTTTGGAACCCTGGCTGGGAAATTCCTAGTCTTTTCCCAAATTTTAGTAATCACTGTTTGCAGCTTCCTCAAATAAGAATGTGCAAAAATAATTTGTCAGCTTGGGACCTCATTGTGTACATGGAGGCAGGTGGTATCCCAAGGTCCTCAGCTAACGAGCTGAGACTTGGCTTTCATAGGCCTCAGTACTGCCCCTGCAAACCATCCAATGTCAAGTGGTTGGAGACATGTAATAGCAGTGAAAACAAACCTGGCGTGGGAAACTGAGGACTGGGAAGAGAGCATATGCGGATGAATTTTTGATTTTCATAATTAAGAAGGCTGGTCGGCCAGGGTTCTGGGTGGAGGGAGGCCTTCTCACTTGTGAGTTAGAGATGAGTCGCAACCACATTCTCAAAATTAGGATGAATCTCCACCATAGCCTCCCATAACAGTGCTACCTACCTTAAAGTTACCTCTGCCAAGCACAGGGCTGACTGCTACCTGGCCGGCAGCTGTACCTCTAGGAGCAGACATGGTGCAATTGCTCCCCCTGCGCAGGGGACAGTCACGCCCCTTACCTGCCCCAGCACTAGGGCTAGGTCACTCCTCCAATGCGCTCAGGGACCTCTAGGGTTAAGGTGCTGCCTGCTTTGTTACATATGTGGCTAGCATGGAAGAGGTGAGCACCCCCAAACTTGTCTGCCTCTTAATTTCTTCCCTTCAATTACACAACCGTGCCTTAGGACCCATCCGGATGTGGGCTGGATCCCACAGCCTTGTCAGGAGTTCTGTTTACTCTTCGCCATCTCCAGAAGGGACTCACTCAGTGCAGGTTTCTGGAGATAGTAGGTACCTTCTGGAAAGCTTAACAGTTGGAGACGCCCCTTGGGCTTCTCTTTTAAGGTGTTCCATTGATCTGTCTCTGAAACAAACCATCCTGTCATGCGCATGAAGAGAAGAAATTATACCCTGTGCCCTTGATTTTGTAAGGAATTAGATGCAGTCTCCAAGGGAAACACCAGGAATCAAGCCCTCAACATGTACAGATTGAGTCAAAATCTAGATGCAATCTAGAAGACAGACCGGAGTCCCAATTTGGGCTTTAGTTTTCCGGAATGCTGATCATTTCATCTTCTCACAAACCATTCATGCTGGCCTGGGGCTTCACGCGGAATTACTTGGCATTCCGTGGCTTAAAAGACAGAACAACTAACGAACTAGGAACACACCCTGGGTCCCAATTTGGAATGTTAGGTTTGACTCTCAATTACAAACTATTCTGAATTAATGCTGCTTAAGCAGATTCCCTCCTCACAGTGTTACTGGAAACATCCCATACTGTCCAGGAAGTCGGAGGACAAACTGGACCTGAGTTCTGAGACCTGCCCAGCACCCTCTTGTCATGTTGGCATCACCTGGCAGTGGGGACAGCAGATAGAAACCTAAGCTTGGTGAAACTGCAATGGTTGGGTATCTCACTACTTTTGCCATTTTTTAGATATCTTGTCTCTTTTGGCGGTAAGTGTAAGTTTTTGGAGGGAAGAAAAGTGGATGTTTTTGCAGATGAATTGCTTTATTGCAAGCCAACAACTTGCAAAAGTATCTTCAATCTGGACAATCCACTTGTATATTCTTTGAAGTTTCCTAGGTGGGCAATCACATCATTAAAGAACAATGACTATCAGGTTTAAGTTTTGTGTTTTTTAAATCATTTTATTGGAGTCTCACAGCTCTTATAACAATCCTACATCAATTGTATCAAGAACATTTGTACATGTCTTGCCATTGTCATTTTCTAAACATTTACTTTCTATTTGAGCCCTTGGTATCAGCTTTTCCCCTCCCTTCCGTGCTTCCCACCCTGTGACCCCTTGATAAAATATTTTCATATCTTACACAGACTGTTGTCTCCCTTCACCCATGTTTCTGTCATTCATCCACTTGGGGTAGATTTTGCATCAATGAGATCAGTTCCCCCTTCCTCCCCCCACCTTCCCTTTACCCTCCTGGTATCGCTACTCCCATTTCGTTCCTGAGGGGTTTACCTGACCTGGATTGTGTGTTGTGAACTCTTATCTGTATTAGTGCACATGCTCTTGTCTAGTGAGAACTGAAAGGCAGAACTGGGTTCATGATAGGGGGGTGGGGGTGTGAGGAAGCCTCAACCAGAGGTATACTGTGTGTTTCATCAGTGCTATTTTGTGCTCTGGTTGACTAATCCCTTCCTCTGACTCTTCTGTGAGTGTGTTAGTCTGGGTAGGCTAGAGAAACAAATTCATAAACACTCATGTGTATAGGAAAGAGCTTTATATACAAGAGCAATTGAATATTGAGAAAACATTCCAGGCAAGTTCAGATCAAGTCCATAAATCCAACACTCAGGACACACATGCAATGACGCTGAACGCAGGAAGATCACAGGCCAGTGGGTGGGAAGTCTTGTGGATCCAGTGGCGGTAGAAGCATCTCAGCGCTGGTAGGGGTCGTCACATGACTCCTCCAGTTCCCAGGGCATGGGGTCTATCAGTGTAGTGCCATGTGTCTTGTCAGTAGAGTGTCTCTCAGAGAGGGGGAGGGGGAGAGAGCGAGAGACTCCCGCCTCCAAGGAGGAAATACAGGAATCCCTATAATCCTCAGGGGAAGGCCATGCCCACACAGAGGCCTCATTGGCTATAACCTGATTGACAGACTAGACTCCACCCCTCCACTCCACTCTCAATCCCCTCAAGTCTTAAATTGACACTAGACTACATAACTATCAGTGAGGGATGGTCCTATTGTCTACAGATGGGTTCTGAGTTTCTGCTCCAAACCCCCTCATTCTCAACCATGTTTTTTTTTGGTGTTTGTTTTGGGTCTTCTCGTGCCTGTTACCTGATTCCATTGACCCCTCATGATCCCACAGGCTGGTGTGCTTCTTCCATGTGGGCTTGTTGCTTCTCAGCTAGATGGCCACTTGTTTAATTTCAAGCCTTTAAGACCCCAGACACTATCTCTTTTGATAGTTGGGCCCTATCAGCTTTCTTCACATTTGCTTAGGCACCCTTTTGTCTTCACTGATCTCGTCAGGAAGGTGAGCATAACAGAATGCCAGGTTGTTAGAACAAAGTGTTCTTGTGTTGAGGGAGAGCTTGAACAGAGGCCAAAAATCCGTTCACTTCCTCAATGTATTTCCATATATGTACATAGGCCAATACCTCTATTTTATGAATATATTTACTTAAGTGCACAGCTATGTTTATACCTCGTCTGTAGCTTTGCTTCCTAGATCTTTCCAGTTTCCTTCCTCCTGTCCCACCATAAGGTTCATCCTTCTTCTGCCTCTTAGTAATTCCTCTCAGCGAGATTGCTGATGCTCCAACAGCACCAGGATCCCTACGTCCTCACTGTTGATGTTAATTCCCTGTCTATGGTGTTCTTTGCTCACTGCCCCTTTACCCCGCTTCCTCCTCCCCCCAGGTCCCTCCTTGGCCTTGTTGCTTTCTCCTCAGGCTTGCTTCCCATGCCTATCTTAAATTTTTAGGCAAAACAATAAGGGACAAAACAAAAAAGATTGAATAAAGAGAAAATACCTCAGAAGAATAAAAAGGAAAAAACTGGTAACTCCCCATCCCCCCAAAATCCCACCACCTAAACAGCATACATAATTCCAGGTCTGCCTGCTGACCTTTATGCTTATCTCCCCACTGGTCCTGGGAGGTTCCAGGGCCTGCCCCTGCTAGCCTGGTCTACTTTGGGGGCTTCTCGGGGGGGGGGGTCTTTGGCTTTGCTCCCATTGCTGATCTGTTATGTTCACTTCTTGGTTCGCCCACTGCGGGGTGGACTGGACACACTCCCTCCCCGCTGTGTCCCCAGTATTGTCCTCTGTCTCAAGAAGCCCCAGTGAGGGGACATCATGTCTCAAGCTGCTGTCGGACCTACAGTCTTCTCTGTGCCTTAGCTGCTGGGCAAGGACGTCATCCTCAGGGCTTGGTGTGTCCGTTTGTGGTCTAGTTCCTCATTCTTTCTTTATCCTTCTTGGTTTGCTTCTGTGTGGGCATGACAGGCCAGGCCCTCTCCCCAACCTGTAGGTTTAGTGTTGTCCTCTGTAGCTCATACTTCTAGAGGGGGTGTTGGTGGTGTGTGTGTTTGGCTCTGACTGGGACCGGCCCTGTGGCCCTCTCTGTTCAGTTGCTCCAAGTGGGTGCGTTACTCTCAAGGTCTGGCATGCCGTGGTGGGGTCAGCGCTCACACTCCCATTTCTGTGGAGACAAACAATACTCTCCCCTGGGTGGATTAGTGCCCTATTCCCCCAGTGCCATTGTCTCCTTTTTGCCGCCCCCCCCCCCCGCTGTATTGGAATGACATGTATATCCTTGGGTTTGGTCTGTCCCCGCCTGAATGCCTGTACCTCAGCTTGTCAAGTGTGAGACACGTGGCTTTTCTTCTGTACCCACTGTGCTGAGGTGACTTCGTTGCCCTGCTCCCCTTGCTGCTGTTGCACCCCGTGTTTGCCCTGGTGTGGTGGTTCAGATTGGGCACGGTTCCCACGCTGTCTAGTGTGTCCTTCATAGCACTTTGGGTCAGTGAGTGACGTGTCTCGTGGTGGGGCTGGCCCTATGATCCTGTGCACTGGCTGCTCTGAGCAGCAGTATTGTCCTTGGGGCTTGGTGGGCCAGTTTGGTTTTTGGTTTTTTTTTTGCTTTTTATAATGGGCTTGTGGCATGCCCTGGTATTGAGGCTGTGCTGCATTTCCCCCAGGGAAGGGGGACCAGATTAACCAAGTGGTTTGGGGGCCAACTGGATCTGAATTCTACCCCGGCTGCACTCCTGCATAGCCATGTCATGTGTACATATTCCAGGGGCTCCTCAGTTGCTGCAGATTAGTGACTAATTATCGTTATCCACGCTGGCAGGCACAGGACTGGGGGGAGGGAAAGGGATTGCTGATGTAGTCACTCCGTCCCTGGCTGGGGAGGGAGGGTGCAAAGGCTGAGAATGCAAGAGCGGGCGGACAGTACAGAGGGGAACTCCAGTGTGAGGTCGAATGGGGACTTCGCAGAGGCTCTGCGAACCTGGGATTATGACCACCTTTAGACAGCAGCCTGGGGAAGGACTGCACGCTGCACGTTTCATACATTGTGCAGGCAGGGGTGGCACCTGCAGTCCCGCTGGCTCTGGTGAGGGATGAGTGGAGCCCGGGTGCAGACAGTGACCTGAGAACGTGTCCGTGAGTTCTTTATACTCACTCCGTTGGTGAAAACTGCAGGGGGTGGTCTGAACCAGAGCCTAGTATACTCAATCTATGTTTAGCACCCAGCCTCCCAATATTGGCCTTCTCACCTCTGCATTTTCTGATCTAACAGGAGCACCAGGTGGGTGATTCTACCTGGACACCACCTTGACTCCTCCCCCTACTTTTATTGATCTTTATATTCCTTATTTCTTGTACTTGTTTTAACTCCTTGGATTACAAAAATCCAAACTGGCTGCTGTGAAGTTGATTCCAACTGATAGCAACTCCATAGGGTTTCCAATGGTGAATTCTGGAGCAGCAGATCAACCAGCCTGTCTCATCTGAGGTGCCTCTGGTGGACTAGACCTGTAACAACACTGGAAAGGCTTGCTTGCTGCCGACATCATGCCTTTAAGTATAATTAATGCTTACTATAAATTGCTAATAGGTACCTCATTTTGTTAGGTTTCTCGAGGGGGTAATACCTCGGTTCTTGGCTTTGCATGAGAAAGACTTCAGCCAAAGTCTAGTTTGTGATCCAAGTGAGTTATGAAGGACGGGAGGTTTCAAGTTTTACTCTCAAGAGTACACACAATTTCAGGGACGTGTCACACCATGCACAAGCCGTGTTGGGGCTCACAGGTGAACACGGGCAACCTCGTGGAGCTGCGTGCCTATCTTGTGTGAACTGAGTGGCCGAGTGGGCACAGGAGCAGGGTTAAAAGATAGGAGTGAACATCTGCTGCCAGGAAATGTCAAACCTTTGGCTAGGTGTGGTTAAAGAGATTGGTTGATCCCATTGGCTGAATTAAGCCTACCAGGCATAGTTTGGGCCACCCATGTGTAACACCCACCTGGTGTGGGGGGGTATTGGAGCATGCCCAGTTAAACGGTCCTCCTCATAGGTGTCTGACGCTCGCCTGATTCCTTCCAAACCTCCTCTATGGGTGCCTGTGCAGGCACGGGAGGGACAACCCCCATCCGTCTGGCCACCTAACAATTTGAGTTGTACTCTGCATGTTTCTATCATAAATGCATTTTGTACTTTATTAAGACTTTTCTAAGATTGAGAATATCTGAATTCTTTATATGAATTGATAGATTTTCTGATTGACCTTGAGTTTCTGAACTATAATCCATTTTGGCATGATTTGTTTTAATGAATACTGCCTGGATTCAGTTTGCTTCGATTTTAAGTCCATGAGCGGGTTTGCCCCTACTTAAAAAAATTTTTTTTATTAGTTGTGCAGAACTACAAAGGGAGCTGAGAAAGTATCCTCTTCTGGGTTTTTGAAGAGCTCTTAAAACTGCAATACTCCATTCACCCACGAAATTTGTGTACTGCTGATTGTTTTGTGTGAAAGGACTTCCGGTCTCTATTTCCTGTGGCTCTCAATGCCCTGTTGCAGGAATGTATTCGCTCTTGTGCATGTTACTAGTGCAAAATCAGCCGCCTGTTCTCAGAGGGTTCTCCAGCGTGTCATCTTTATAGAAGTGGGCGGTCCTGCTTTCCCCCGCAGAGCACTGCCCACTAGGCCACCAGGGCTCCCGAGGCTCCTGCAGTCTTGGCTGTGTTCCAGCAAGCCTCCCTTTCAGTCCTGACACGGAGGCCTTTGCTCTATTGTGTAGGAATTTCAACCAATTCTTGGCTCTAATCATCATCACTGTGACTGCTTTTAATTGTATTACTCCTATCTTTGGATTAGGGCTCTCTTTCCTAATTTCAGTCTTAATGATATGTAGCTTTTCTTCTTTGTAATGTAAGGACTAACAGCTGCATATTTTCCCTTAAGTGACTTTTTATGAGTTAGCTGCCACACATTTCAATGCACAGACGTTCTGTTGCCATTCTAAGTCTGTTCTACGTTCTCCTTTGAGGCGTCACTGAGTTACTTAGATTTGTAAATTGCCAAACATGTCCCCTCCTAAGTTTTTGTTATCATCCTTTAATTATTTGTAGGCTCATTAAGGGGGCAGGAGGCAGGCGGGCTCCAAAAAACCCATGGGGGAATCTCATTACACTGTCTTTCAATTCCACTTTCCCACAAACTCTCTGAAGCCCCCTGTGCACTTTTAGTATCAATGACATTGTTCATTGAGTATGAGATTTATAAATTTTCAAAATGTGCTTGATAAAAACATGCTCCTTTAAGCCAGGGGTCCTCAAATTTTTTAAACAGGGGGCCAGTTCACTGTCCCTCAGACCCGATGGAGGGCCTGACTATAGTTTTAAAAAAAGCGATGAGGAGATTCCTATGCACACTGTACATATCTTATTTTGAAGTAAAAAAACAATACGGGGCAAAATACTCGGCGGGCTAGATAAATGTCCTTGGTGGGCTGCATGTGCCCCACAGGCTGTAGTTTGAGGACCCCTGCTTTAAGCGTTGGGAAAAGATTGTAAAATACATCTATCAAATAAAAAAAAGAAACAGAAAGCCCTATTAATTTGACTTGGCAGTCAAAAAGTTAAAAAAAAAAGTCAAACTTTGCTCTATACTGAGAATTGGCAGGCTTAAAATACAAAACAAAAAGACCAACCAACTAAAAAACAGCAACTACTCACAAAGCAATAAACTACCCAAACTAAGATTGGGAAAAGTTACGACATGCTTTTTAATAGAATGATGCGATATATAAATTTTACTTATTTGATTAGACTTGAAGGCACAGGGTAGAATCACATTCATCATCTTCATAGTTTCACTGGCAACACGCTGACTCTCAGTTCTTGCTTTGCTCTGGAACTGGCCAGCAGCATCCTTAATCTTCCCTTCTCTCCAGGCTCCCCAGTGTGCGGGGGGCGGGGGGTAGAGTTGGTGACAACTGATGCTACAGAAAGAGTAGGCACTTGAGCTTGTCAAACCTAGTCCACGTCCTCCCCCCGGCAACAGTGTGCTTTGGCTTATTCTTCACCTGAAGGAATCAGCAGGTACTGGAACTCCAACCATTACTCCACTCCGGTCAGCTTGAGAGTCCAAGCAAACGTGAAGGGCAGGGCAGAGAGGGGCAACTGAAGCAAAGAAATGAAGAGGCCTTGAACTGGATCCTTGGACCATTTCAGATCGCCTTTGAGGCCCAGCATCACTACCTGCCAGAAAGCAAACGGGAATGGTAGACAAAGTCCAGTGGGAACCCAGTGAGTACAGAATGGGGTAGACAAAGTCCAGTGAGAGAACCAACGCTGGGCCAGGGGAAGCAGGCTCCAAGGGCACACACATGGCAGAGACTGGGCAGGGAAAGGAAACGCAGCCAAGGGCTGTCAGCTCCATTTGAAAAGTACATCTTAGGGACACTGGGGCTCCCTACCTTTGTAGTTGAGGTAGCTTTAGGGGATGCAAGGTATAAGACTCCATCATCTGGCCACTGCAGAAAAATGGCATAAACGTCTGGTCCCTTTGAGGTGTACCTGGGGAAAAAGAGACACTGTTGTCAGTGATACCTGGCTTGCTACTCTCACACATGGTTTTACCCATTTCCCTTTCAATTAGCTACCAATTCCAACCCTTTGAGTCTGTCTCTGCTCGTTGGAAGAAGTGGGTTAAGGTCAAGAGGAAGGAGGCAGCCTCTAAGGCTTTCTAGGGATCACCTCCGTTTCTTCTCTCAACAGGCTTACTAAGTTTCCTTAAAATTGTTTACACTTTAACGAGTTATTTCACAAATAAGCCATTTAATAGATTATTAAAATCTTTTCATCTCCAAATCCAGGTGAATTAGTAGAGGATATAACAGGGTGAAGATAGGAAACGAAGACAGCTTGGTGGTTCTGAGAGGATGGAAATCACTATGTGGAAATTCTGTCAGAACAGAGGGATGGATGTGCTGCCCCGGATACAAGACCAGGACATTTTTGTCAGAACCCTAGCCTTCCCGTGACTGACCATGTATTATGTGCCGGGCACAAGCTGACGCTTTACAAGCTTGATCTCATTTAGTGCTCGCAACAGCCTCGTGAGGCTGAGTATCACTTTGAAGTTAAAGGAACTCAGGCCCAAGATAAATAACGAGAGTTGAAGCGCCACGTTGTGACTCAGGGCTGATTGGGTGGCGTGGTACATTAGCCACTGCCAACGTTAGAAGGTGGCTTACATTCTTCAGTACATTGACACTCTGTAGCTTTTCTCACCAAGCTCACTGCCTCCCTCATCAGTCAATGACATCCTGGTGGAATAAGACTTGGCTCAACTGCGGCACACAGTCTAGGGCAGAAGAGCTGTGGAGTTCCATGAAGATGACTTCAGCCTGGCTTGAAACATGTGGTCCCAAAGAGGTCCCAGCAGAGGAGGGGCTAGTCTTCTTCCTGGACTCACCAGACAGAGGTGGAGTTCTTGTCAGACTGTACTCTCCATGGCTTAGTGTCATAGATCGCCTCCCCGTTGATGCTCAGCCACTTCCCAACAGCAAGAAGCCTCTCTTGGAAGATGGGAACAATGATTCCATCTTTAGTGGGCCCAATGTTGAGAAGGTAATTGCCTCCCAGGCTTACTGCCTGCACGAGTTCCTGGAGAGAGAGCAGAAACAGAAAGCCTGAGCTGGCCTAATGCTTAGGGCATACCAACACTGAGAAAGGAGCAACAATGCGGGGGGCACACATCCCTGCTCTGTGACTATCCTTTGCCTTTATTCTAAAAAGAGCCACTTTGCCTTTTGTTATTATAAAAGCAGAACAGATTCACGGAGAAAATGGACAAAGCTGCTTAAGGAAATGCAGAAGTTCATTAACTTGAATTCCAAGGGGGTGACGACTATTTGATGACCTTTGGGGTTGAAGGCGAGAGTACCTCCCAGGGTGCTTTGGGCAAGGTGGGGGAAAGAGGGCCTCTGGGATGCTGCAAAAGCAAGCCGCCGTGAGGAGACCATCTGGGGGAGAGGGGCGCAGAGGGAGAGCTGCTCAGCAGCTGCCCTGGCGGCTCTCGGGATACTCTGAGGCTGTGCAGTTGGCTGGAAAAACTCACTGTGGAAAGGGATACTCTTCTGGGCTCCCAAAGTGGGATTTGTGTATGTCATACATCCTGTGACCTTGAAGAAGCCCCATAAAATGAACGCTACCTTACACAAATAACCCCCGTCCCAGCTGTCAGTTCACTCTGGCTCACGGTGAGCAAAGGAGAGGGTAGCCTTGCTCCCTAGGTTCTGAGGCTGTGCATCTTTACGGAAGCACATAGCCTCCATCCTTTCCCTCCAAGATGGTGGTGGATTCGAACCACTGCCCTTTCAGTGAACAGACCAGTGCCAAAGCCTCTGTGCCACAGGGCTTCCAAGTGCCAGCCAGTAATTATTTTTACAAAGAGGAATTCAGTACCCCAGGCGGCACACCGCTATCTTTTGATGTTCCCTTCTAGCCTTTTTCTTGCGTGGCTATTGTACACAGTTGTGATAATACTAATAGCTCTTTGGATCATTCGAATTGCTTCCTTAGGACAGATTACACCAGTAGGCTCAGGAGGCCTAGAGCGCTCTATCCACTTGCAGGCCTAGCCAGAGAGGTCCCACTGCTCTCTGTTGGAAGGCTGGTTTGAGAGGAGTCATTCAAACTCAGAGGGTTCCTACCGTAAGGATTTCCTGTTCACTCGCGATGCCTGCCATCACCATGTTGCGCCGATAGCCCCAGGAAGACTTGTCGATGGAGGTGCACATCTCCCACTTGTAATCGGGCAAGGTCTCCGGCATGTACTTATCATGGCAGTTGTAGAAGCCTCCATGGTGACAGGGGCAGTTTTGGCCCCACCGGTCATTGACGATCACCTGGTCCTAAAGGAAGGAGGTGTACTGGCTCATGTCAGGGGTGAGACCACCTGGCCTCCTTGGGTGGAGCAGTTTAACACAACGAAGTCTGTGTGGAAGCAGAGGCAAGACTTCTCCGAGAGAGCTGCTGCTGGGGGCGGTCAAGACAATCCCGCCTCATAGTGACTCCATGTGGCACAGAACTGCCCACAGGGAATCGGCTGTCATTTGTAGGGGGACAGATGACAGGTCTTCCTCCACGGAGCTATAGAGTGGGCTTAACACATCCTCCTCCTGCTGAACCACCAGGCCACCAGCGTTCAGTAAGCAGTGGTTCTTAACTGGGAGCAGTCTTGCCCCTTCTGGACCCTTTGGCAATGTTGGAGGATGCAACTGTGGGCACGGCTCGCATGTAGGGATATGCACCAAAGATGCTACTCAACATTGTGTCAGCCCTCCAGTGCCCGCCACTGTTCCCCGACCGTGCACACAAAGAATCGCCCAGCCTCCAATGTCAGTGAGGACATGCCAACTGTCAGGGTACCCAGGACCGGGCCGTGTTGTGTGTTGTTGCACAAGGACCTCTGAGTCAGCCCCATCTCGATGGCATATGACGACGTCAACAGTACCACCGAGGCCGGGAAATCCTCGAGCGAGGCACCTGGCACCAGGACTAGCGAGGCTGTTTGAAAGGCCAGCTAATACGTGACATTGCATGCTCGTAGAAAGCAATGGGGGTGCGGGAGGGGGGTGCATCTGAGACACACCTCCGAGGCAGGGGCACAGCTGGGACCCTGAGCGGGTATCTGAGCCCAGCCCAGGGGACTTCTCCACCATGCAGCCCGTTTTCTTTATGTAGACAAAGACAAGCCAGCCATCAAGTAGTCCTTTCCCCATGTTTAGCTGAACTAAGAGAACTCACTCTCTGGAAGCTATCAATGGGAATACTCAATGCAGGAGAACATTTTATAACAGGCTGGTAAATACAGGGTAGCAGCGGAACACACTTCCCTATCATCGTGGCCAAGCAAGCACACCATGAACTTCTGTTTGCTGCCACCTCTAACTTGGTGGCCTGCAGCTTGGTTCAGGTCAGCGGCTGCAGGCTGTGAAGCCCTCAGGGCAGGCAGCTGCTATCTGCCTTGGAATGTGGAACAGGTGTCCTTTGAGCTGTACTCAATTGGGAGAGCATTTCAGGGGAAATCTGTTCCTTTTGTCTAACAAGGTGACCAGATGGTAGAGTGTGACCTTGGCTGCCCACAGTAGCCCCGAGAGAAGCTAGGCAGAGGTGCAGATCTGGGCTGAGGACTCCAGCTCTCACTGCTTCCACCCTCCACCCTCTTTTCCTATTGCTGAGCCACTTCCTGGGCTCCTTTTTTGCAGTCCACCCAGAGAGCACGGCATGCTCGCAAAGGCAGGAGGTGGGTACTGCAGACAGCGCACTGTTCCTTCTGCCTGCAGGGCTGCACTCCCACTGCCCTGGAGCTCTTTACCTGGATCCCTGGCCCTTTTTCCTTCCTCTTCATTGTCTGAGTTTGGCAGTAGTTACCCAGTAAGCCTCTCAGAAGGTACAGACCACTAAGTGACCTCAGGCCAAATTGATTTTAGACTTCAATTTTCATCTTTACAATCTGCAAGAAGTTTAGAACATGTTCTAAACCTTTACACTTTTTCTATGGTCAAGATGAATATTTATGCTTTGAAAATATGCCAATACGAACTGTAAATAAACTCAAAACTCACTGTCACCAAACTGACACTGACCCATAGCGACAGACTACAACCTCCCCTGGTTTCTGAGGTTGTGTCACTTTATGAGAGCAGACAGCCTCACTTTCTCATGCAGAGTGGACGGTGGGATTGAGCTACAAATAGGCAGCTATTATGTGCTGCTAATAGTGATGTTTACCCGGAGAGCATGAGTAATAAACAAAATTCTTTCACGAATTTGGAATATAAGGGAAAGAAGTTCCATTTGAGAGGTAAACCACACCGAATAGTAAACCAACTAGGTGAGGTCACGTACTTTAAGTCGATCACTTCCTGTTGTGTGTTTTATATACTAAGTTTTGGATGGTTTTCCCTTCTATGTTTGCCTGCTCAACAGTTGCCTGTATTTTCCACATGGTGCTTTGGAACTTCTACATACTATTTATTCCTACTAGCTAAATTTAACAATACAAGGGGGCTTCAAAAAGCTCGTGGAAAAACAGCATTAAAAGCTAACAGAAACTTTCCTTGAACTTTTTCTCTTTTAGCTTTTAGGACCCTCCATTTTTTAATTGGCAGAATGAAAACAAGAATACCTGCCTTCAGTGTCGAGAGGATGAAGCAGGAGCATGTGACAAACCATGACGGCCCTGCTACTGGGATGGGGACAAACCCCGGGTTCATCTCAATCACAAGAATTTACGTGCTTGGGAAGAAGAAAAGCAATGCTTAGATATTTGGGTGAATTACAGCTTTTCCAAACCTGCTTTTCACTTCCAGAACTCTTTTTGAAGAGCCCTCATCTCTACACTCGTTTCTCAAAATCGAGTTAAAGTGAAGGGGACCTCTCAAGTCTTCGGCCCTCCCACTTCAGGTTGGGAACGGAATTCTTTGGCTGGTTGGAATAAGAGTCATTTAGGATCTATAGGCAGCACTGACCCAAGGACCAAGTCAGCAGGAATAAGAATGGAAACAGGGAACACAGGGAGGACGTGGAGTAAGGGATGCTCCATCGAGGGGACTGTGGTGGATGAGTTGAATCGCAGGCCTATCAATGGCTGAAAAACTACAGCCTGTTCTCTAAACGTCACCTAATGCACAGTTGGACAAGAAGAAGATTATGGTGCAGCCACTGCCACCTGTTCAGCCTGCCTGCCAGTGCTGCCCACACTGCTCATCCTCGCGGCTGTCCGGTCCCTGCTGTCGCTGCGGGTCCCGGCCCCAGTACTGTCTTTTATCACCTCGGGAAAATGAACACTAAGTCAGATAGCTACCGACCTTGACGGGACTGTCGTTGTAGAGCCAAGCCAGGAAATTCGTGGAGTTCCAGTAAGTATCAGGGCATTCCCACTCTCCATCCGACCAAATCAGGTCAGGCTTGTACCTGAAAGACATGGGATTAGAACACACTTTACCACCTGGTGGCATCATAGTCAAGCCTTAGAAACTTGTTTTTCTGACAAATACTTTTTTCATGCAGTTGTTTTTCTTTCCTTTTATTACTGTGGTAAAAATATACACACCAAGGAAACAGCTTTCATATTTACAACGCTCTGACACTGCAACAAACATTCAAAACTTCACCTCCTCCTCCTCCTCCATTTTAAAAGTAACATAAGATTTCTGCAATACAGAATTGTTTAGCTCTAGAAAGGCAAACAAGAACAAACAAACCACTTTGTTAACAGAACCACTATTTAGTTTTACCGGCATATAATTCACACATCCTACAACGGATAGTTCAGTCCCTTCAGGAAGAGCTGCACTAGCCCCCTGCACTCAGTTCTTGAGCGCTTTCTCCAATCTTGGTCTCGTCGTTATCAGCTCCCCCATTTACTCCCAAGCTCCCTTGCCATTAAGTTTCCCTAAGAAACCATTAATCCAGTAACTGTCTCTAAAGATGTACCTATCCTGGATTTCAGACAGAAAACTAACAAGAATAACAAAATAAAACTGACCAAATCTCAACTGAACGAGAGCAGATCCCTGGTCGAGCAGCCAGTGCCCAGAGAGGACCGTAGGCCCGGCCCCACCACGAGACACATATTCTCTGACAGGGACAGCATGGAGACGCTGTGTGGAGAGAGTCCCTGGTCTGCCCCACGCACAGCGGGATGAAACTCAAAGGAAGTGCAACGGGGCAGCAAAGTAACCAAGTCCCCAAGGAGTCCTGAAACAGACTTCTGACTCAGGGACAGGGCTTGGCACTCATCAGAACCGATTGGAAAACACTCGTAAGGGTCAGCAGACAGACCTGGAAACTATTGTGTTTTCCCCTCTCTTTCACTGCATGGCAGGATAAACAGCTCCAAGAGGAAAACAATGGGACTGGAGGTTCTGGGGGACATGGGAGAGGAGGGGACGGGGAGGAGGAGCCAACAAACTCAGGGAACAACAAGAGATCTAAAATTGATGGCAAGGAGTGGGTATAATGCCTGGTGGTGTTTGATCAAGTGCAATGCATTCAAGAGGAATTACTGAGAAATGAATGGAGGGTGAGCATGACAGTGGGAAAGGAAGACGGTGAAATGAGGAAAGAGATAGGAGGCAAAAGCTATTTATAGAGGTATAACTATAGGCGTGTATATATTAATTTACAATGAAAGGGATAGATGTCAATGTACAGTATTTACATGAATAGTATTAAGAGAGCAAACAGACTTGGGGCCTCCCTCTGTTTAAGGCCTCCTTAAACACAAGAACACTTTGTTCTAGCAACCTGTCACTCTTTGATATTCACTTTCCCAATATGATCGCTGAAGACAAAATGGATGCATTAGCAAATGTGGTCAAGAAAGTGGATGGTGCCTGGCTACCAAAAGTTATAGCATCTGGGGTCTTAAAGGCTTGAGGTTGAACAAGCAGCCATCTTGCAGGGAAGCAAATAAGCTCACATGGAAGCGGCACACCAGACTGTGTGATCATCAGGTGCCAATGGGATCAGGTATCAAAAGATCCAAAACAATTATATCGATGTGAAAGAGGGGAGTTGGAGTGGAGACCAAAAGCCCATCTATAGACAACTGGACATCTCCCCAAAGAAGCACTGACAAAACACACATCATTTCTCTATTTCCTGAATGCTTCCTCCCCGCCACTAACATGACCCAGTTCTACCTTACAAATCCAGCTATAGTACACACATTGGTACAGATAAGAGCTTTCAACACATGGAATTCGGGACAGTTAAGACCCTCAGGGACAGTAGTGGGAGTAGCAATATCATGAAGGTAGTGGGGCCGTGGGGTGGAGGGGGAGAAAAGGGGAACCTATCACATAGCCTGCCGGCCCCCCGGGGGACGAATAACAGAAATATGGGTGAAGGGAGACACCAGACAGTGTAAGACATGAAATAACAATATATAACTGATCAAGGAGTCACAAGGTGGGGAGGGAGAGGAAAAAAGAAGAGGTGATACCAAGGTCTCAAGTAAAAAGAAAATGTTTGGGAAATGTTGATGATAACATATGTACAAGTGTGTTTAATACAACTGAATGATGGACTGTTATAAGATTTGTTAAGAGGCCCCTCACGAGAATGATTAATTAAAAAAATTAAAAGATAGCAGAAAATATTAAAAACTAGAACAAATTTAAAAGGATCATAAGGAAGGTCAAGTGACAGGGCACTAAATTTTAACCTGATTGTATCTGCAACAACCCAGTTTCCGATACATTCTCATCGTAACCACGGTTCAATGCAAACATAGCACTTTGTGTCTTCTTCAGAAAGTAGTCCTAGTGGTGCAGTGTTTGAAGCGCTTGGCTGCTGCCCGAGAGATCAGCAACTTGCACCCACCAGCTGTTCCTGGGAGACGATGCGCAGTCTACAGAGATGCCCAACCCTGGGAGCCTATGGGGAGTTCTCCTCTGCCCTGCACCTTGGAATTGGCGTGATGACAAATGCAGTTTCTGTATGCCCCTTTTGAAAACAGAGTTGTCATCAGGATATTTACACTGGTTTCCTCTAACACGTAATCCCAATGAGAACAGTGGGACTTTTAGTAAAACTCTAGGACTAGGATTGGGATAGTCCCCTAGACGCACTCTTGAAGTCAAGTACCTCCAGCTTCTACTTCAGCGGATCTATAGAAGCACCTGAGCCCACGTGTTTCTTTCCCACAGTAGAGCTCTGAAGACACTGAAGTTACTTCCATTGAGAGCGACAACTTGAGGCTCAGAGAACAGTTTGGTGTCAGTGGCAGTGCTCATGAGTAAGTGGAGCTGGAACCAAAGGTAAATCTGCCGATGCTTAACCTCTGCTGTGCTTCACAAAATAGTGGGGAACCAACCTGTATTTTGCCTTAAGAGAAATCACCACTTTTATTTTGATGTCCAGATATTTTTAATGTGTTTTCTCTACCTCTCTATCTAACAGTACTCCTCCTTTGGACGCTCTTGATTGCATTGATAAAAGTCATATGCCAAAAATGTGTGCTTCTTACCTCATAACGAGATCATACAGCTCTGGCATGGTTTTTGAACTCACAAAATACTGTGTCTTGAAGCCGTTGCTCTTATCAAATAGGTAGAGTGGATGAAACCATTCTAAGAGCGAATGATACAGTCCGTAGTGGATGTTCCTAAAACAGAAAAAGAGAACAGCAAATGACACGAAGCAAAGGAAAGCAATTAATTTGTCTAAGTTCCAGCATTTTCACACTTCACTGAAACTCATCTAAGGGCATGGAGAGGGTGGGATCAAAATCATTCTCTCAAATCATCTTAGCTCATTCACAGGAAAAAGACTGCTCACTCACTGTGTTCTTGATAAAATATACAGCTATTCTTTATACATGAATATTTCAACACCAAGATGTCAACTGACAGAGTACTACTTTCAAAACCTTTTCCTGTCAATTATTTAAAATGAAAAGTAGCACATATGGTAGGGAACTAGGCAAACAGAGAAAAGCATAAAGGATATCCAAAATCTTATTCTCTTGCTCTGTTGTACTTAGCATAGCTTTGGGTCGGAACCAATTCAACAACACTAAACAACATCAACATCATTAGGATCATAGGCAAGTAAAATTTTGCTGAAGATCATTAAAAATGGTAATAACAGTACCTAGACAGGGACCTTCATGAAGTTCAATATCATAGCGATGTCAGCTAGACCTTGGCTGAAAGCGGAGAATACCAGAAAGATGTTTACTTGTATTTTACTGACTGTGCAAAGCAATGCCTGTTTGGACCAGAACAAACTATGGGTAGTATTGCAAAGAATGAAAATTCCAGAACACTTCATTGTGCTCATGCAGAACCTGCACGTGGACCAAGAGGCAGTCATTTAAACAGAACAAAGGAATTGTGTAATTTAAAATTAGGAAAGGTGTGCATCAGGACTTTATCCTTTACCAATTTTTGCACTCTGCCTGCTGAACAAATAATCCAAGCAGCTGTCATTGGGAGGAAAGCTTCAATATGCAGATGACACTGCGGTGCTGGCTGAAAGCAAGAGCTTGAAGCACACACCAATAAACACTAACGACGACAGCCTGCAGTGTGGATTCCAGCCCCATTAAGGAAAAGCCAAATCACACAACTAGGCCAGCAGACAGAGTCACGATCCGTGGAGACAAGACGAGGCGATCAAGGATTTCATTTTCCTTGGGTCCACAATCAAGGCTCACGGAAGCGGCAGTCCAGAAATTAAACCCCAACAGACCACACTGGACACACCTGCTGCGCAAGGCCTCCCTCAAGTGTGCACGGGGGACACGGAATGTTGGAGAGTGACACGAATCCGCAGGGTCTCTCCAATGGTCACCCAGTATCTGCAGGCCACTGGGTCTTTATCACCGTCACTGCACTCTGACACTGCAAAGCCGCCAGACACAAGGCTGAAGCTACTACCTGTGTCCCAGACACACACTTTATTTAGACCGAGAGACAGCTGGTCTGCCAGTCTCCACAGAGCGGTCCCACTTCTCCTCCAGGAAGGCAAACACCCGGAATGGAGGCGACAGCTGGAATAGTCCAGCTCTGATTCTTTCTAGCTCTTTGATTTTGGGAAGTTACTTCATATAAAATGGCAACTATTAGGACTCATTCGTTAGACCCTTAGCTGTGGGCCTCCCTCCCTCCCTTTCTGCTGCTGTAGCCACCTTTTTGGGTCTCCCATTTGAACTTGGAACAGACTGGAGAGCAGTGCTGACAGACTTGATCTACCATGTCTTCCTGGATGCCTGCACAGCTCTGTACTGTCTGCTAAGGCCTCCATTGGCCACCAGGACCCGGGATGAGAAAGGCCCTGGCCAGGAAGGTTCGTAGAGGGCCTCCTCTGCGAACTGCACGTGGAGCTCCACGGTCTGTCTGTACTGCGCAGGCTTCATCTAACCCAGGGGTTCTCCACCTTCCTCACGCCGCCACCCTTTCATACAGTTCCTCATGTGGTGGTGACCCCCCCACCATCACATTATTTTTGCTGCGACTTCATCACTGTCATTTTGCTACTACGATGAATCGGGTGACCCCTGTGACAGGGTCGTTCGACTCTCCAAGGGGGTTGCAACCCACAGGTTGAGAACCGCTGATCTAACCAGACACGACCAAGAGCTGTGTCCCCTTGACCATGTGACAACTACTGTGCTCCAGACACTGCTAATTCAAAGGGCAAGACGCCCTTCAGGTGACCTCAATTATTTGTTAAACGGAAACTTAGAAAATACACCAGAGAAGGTATGGGGCACTGGGTGGCTAGATTAACAGAGATGATGGAGTAACCACCCTCCAAACACACCTCTTCCGGAGAGCAGTTCCTAGCTCCCCGACCAAGTCACGATGGGGCCCCACGTCCTGCGAGTTCCAGTTCCAAGACACCGAGCTCGGCCAGTTTGTGAAGCCTTCGTGGTGCTTTGTGGTCAGGACCACATACCTGTGGACATGAAAACGACGTGAGTGGGACAGTGCCAGGAGGAGCCAGGAGCAAGTTTCTGCCTAGCATGTCTGAAATTTCTCACACGGTGGGAGGACTTGGCTACAGGAAATACACTCCTATGAGTGACTTCATTAGCGATACCCAGGAAGTTACTGCAGTCCCGAGTGCCCTGGCCTTCATAGGTGGAAGCAAGAAGCCACAGCACTGTGCCCTCCACTCCAGGGGCTAGCCAGGGGGTGGGGGGAGAAGGGAAACTAAGCTCGCAGATTCTCCAACCCTTCTGAGGATACACGATTAGCTTTCTTCACAACTTGCCCTTAGTAGAAAGAGCCCTCTATTGGCAATAGTGCCTGCTGACAATGAAGCTGTTTTGTCGAGCCTACGTGAACTGCCTCTCACAGAGGTGGCAATGGATAAAAAGGGCTGGGGAGAAAAGATGATTAAAACTAGCATGTGGTTGATGTGGTCTGACCAACAGCTTTTATTGTAAATCCTCACACCATCTTCACACACTCAAGGCATCTCAGAACTAAAGTGGGCAAACTTAAAGTGCTTGGCTGCGAATTAACTGAAAGGGCAGTGAATTGAACCCAGCAGTCACTGCAGGGGAGAAAGAGGTGGCAGTCTCCTTCTGTAAAGTTTTAATCTCAGGAACCCTGGAGGGCAGTTCCCTCAGGCCTGCAGGGATGCCATTAGCTGGACTCAACTCCATAGCAGTGGCTTGGACTGGAGGCAACATCTGTCTGTGTGGCATGCACACACACAAACACGTATACAAGGGGACAACCCCAAACCCGAATTTTCCCCCCTAGAGCTATGTATTTAATTTTTTGGTATAAAACAACCATATCACCTTCAAAGTACTTTCTACTACACTTAATACATTTGTCAAATCTGCAATTCCATTCTTGGAAACATTTTTCTAGTTGGCAACCCAGTGTTTAACCACTGTGCCACCAGGGCTCCTGGAAACATTTTTCAAACGCCATCTGTTTGGCTGGCTGATAGCACCTCCCTTGTTTTTTCCTTCACCTCTTCTATGTCTTTAAATCACTATCCTTTCATGTCCCCCATCATTCCTGGAAACAAAAAGAAGTCACATGGAGCGAGGTCAAGTGAGTAAGGGGTGGGTAAGAAAGGCAAGCACCAAGATGACTGTATGAGCGGGTACCTTGCCGTGGTGGCAAAACCACTCACAAAAATCAGTGCCACAAGGCCTTTTTTGGTCACACATTGTTAAACAACTTTTCAGAATCCCCTAAATAGAAAGCTTGATTAATAGTCTAACCTGATGGAATGAACTCCAAATTAAATTATCTCCCTCATATCAAAAAAACAAGTGAGCATTGTCTTGATCTTTGATTACACTTGATAAGCTTTTTCTGGGCGAGGTGATGACAGCGTCTTCCACTGGCTTGACTGATGTTTGCATTCCGGTCATAAGACTAGTACCAAGTCTCGCCACCATTAATGACCTTGGGAAGAAGTCTGGGTCACTTCGGAGCTGTTCTTTAAGAGCACGGCAAGTTTCCACTCAATGCCCTTTTCCCTGGTCAGTCAGAGTCCAAGGCACAAATTTCGCTGCAACCCTTCTCGTTCCCAAATCTGGTAAAATTCACCGAACTGAGCTCCAAGATAGTCCAAGTAATTTCCCCATCTCGTCAATGATCTGTCATTGGTCTTCGAATACAAGTGCGTGAATTTTGTTGACATTTTCATCTGTTCAGGAAGTTGATGGATGTCCACAATGAGATTTGTTTTTTCACCTTTTTTAAAATAAAAAAACTGATACACTTGAGTCACTGCATAGCATTGTACTTGTAAGCTGTGTTCAACATCACAACAGTTTCTGCAGCACTTTCCCGAGCAGAAAACAAAATTTCAGAGCTGCACACTGTTCTCTTAAATTGGCCATCACAAAAAATGAGGTTCGAGTGAAACTGCTTTATGAAAAAATTCACTGTGACCAAAGAGAACCTTCCCAGGGGACACCACTAGGTACACTAACTCAGAGAAAGAGCAAGTTGTCTCATGGCCGCCTGGGTGTGTGTGTACTACTAAAGTTCTGCCCAGAGGAACTTTTTTCGAGTTTTTTGGGTACCTCCCAAACACACACACACACACACACACACACACACACACACACACACACACACACACCCCTTTAAAAATGTAAAGCCCTTACTTCACGGGCCTTACAGAAACAAGCAAAGGACCATTCCCTCTGATCACAGCAATCCTCCTGCATAATTTGTAGTGGAAATTAGGTTTACTTAAGTGTCATGAGATTTGGAGTCTGGAACATTAGGTCCCAATCTCTTTCTGGGTCAGTTACTGTGTCCGGGATATATGGGATCTGGACAGAGGATGTCTCCCAGCTCTTCATTTTTCTGCTTTATAAACTATAGGATTTCTAAGGTGCTGTAATAGATTATGTGCTAGGCTGCTAACAATAAGGCTGCCAGTTCAAACTCACCAAGTGTTCCACAGAGGTGCAGTCGGAGATGCACTCTCGGGCAGGTGTAGTGGCAATGCATGGATGGGGTAGCAGACCCCTAGAAGTTGGTCCCAGGGTGGCTCAAGAAGCTTGCACTCCATTACTGACCTAATGGCTGGTGGTTCAGATAAACCCAGTGGTACCATGGGGAAAAGGCCTAGCAATCTCTTTCTGTCAAGATTACAGCCCTATGGAACATTTCTCTTAAACCCTCAAGAACATCAAGAGTGGGAATCATGTTGACATCAAGAGTGGGAATCATGTTGACAGCACAGGTTTTGTTTGTGTGTGTGCTTCTAAAGTTTCTGGAAGGCAGAGAAGTGGTGCAAACAGTGAAAGGCTCATGGACGAGGCAAAGGGTTAGCAGTCTGAGCCGTCCAGAGGAACCCTTGAATAAAGGTCAATCTCCTCCTCAAAGGCCAGTCTTGAAAACCCCATGGAGAAGTTCTCCCTGCACACCAGGGGTTGCGCTGAATTGGAGCTGACTCAGCTGCAATGAACAAAGACAAGACAGAGGACACTTCCTCTGTGTTGGTTCAGTCTTATACTCCCAAACATTCAGGGAAAACACTAAATACCACGAGTCATTGCTCTTAAATTAAGAGATACATACCTTCACTGGGACTCTGAAGATGACTGAGGGGCCAGAGCATGGATGGGAGGGTGCTTTAAGCCCAAAGCCGGGGAACCCTCTTTCCCTCCCTTCCTATTCTTCTACAGCCCATTTCCCTCCCAGCTGCCAAACGAACCTTCTGGAAACTTAGTCGTTATTACTGTGGATCATCAAGTCCATTCAGCGACTGCAGGACAGTAGAACTGCCCGGCAGGGTTTCCGAGGCGGCAAACTTTAAGGGAGCATAAGACTGAATCTTTTCTCCCTCCTTCAAGGCACCACTGACCTATCCGTTAGTAGCGGAGTGCTCCCTGAAGCAGGGTAACTGCTCCCCAGCTTAACAACCCATTAATACAACGCCTTTAAAGTCCTTCAAGCCTTTCCTACCAGCCTCTGTTCATTTGCAGCCAACCACCTGCAATGCCATCCGTTACCGTAGCGTAACCGTAGAAGCGGGGATGCGACGGGACTGTTCCCGCCCCTCTCGCTTTCCCGCGTGTTTTCTGGGGCGGAGAGGAGGCCAGACGGTTCCTTCCTATTTCCAACGCTGAAGCCACCTGCCCGAGCTCGGCTCCCGGGTGAGGAAGGCCGGAACCCACGCGAGCCCTGCCGTCCCGCCAGCCGGAGAGGGAGGGGCCCTAGCTATCACCCGGCTCTGGTTGTGCAAGCTCGATCCCGAGGGCTTCCCGGGGCTGCGGAACCTCTGTTCCTCAAGAAGCCGCGTCAGCTTCCCGATTCATCAGGAGGCCGGGCGCAGGCCCGGGCCTCGACACGGGCCTGAAATCCAAGCCCCCGCGTCCAGTGCGAACCCGACCCACGGACAGTGGAATCCGAGTGGGGCAGCCGGCCACGCCTTTCTCCCGCCGAGCGGCTGCGGGGGGTGCGGTTTGCAGCCCACCCGGTCGGCGGCCGCCCCCGGCCCCGGGCCGCTCCAGGCGGTCTCGAAGGCCCTCGGGCACGCGCGGGGCCTCGCCGCCCTCCGCTCCGAGTACCGGTCCCCTGAGCCCCACCTGCCGCCGCCGCCGTCCCGCGAGCCTCACCTGGCCCCCGCCGCTTGGAAGAGGTCGGCCCAGTCGTCCGGCTGGAAGAAGCGGGCGGTGAACTCCGGCGCGAAGTCGGCGTAGGAGAAGCCGGGCGGGTAGTTGTCCTTCATGAAGCGCTCGTAGGCGGCCGTCTTCTGGCCCTTCCAGTGCCACCAGAACCACTCGCTGCCCCAGGCCGGCACCGAGAAGACGCCCCAGTGCACGAACACGCCGAACTTGGCGTTGTCGTACCACTCCGGCAGCGGCCGGGCGTCCAGGCTCTCCCAGTCCGGGGTGTAGCGAGCAGCCGCGCCATAGCCCTTCCGGGCTCCGGACCGCGCCTCGGCGGCTCCCAGCAGCAGCAGCAGCAGGAGCAGCAGCAGCGGCCGCGGCGCCGCAGCCGCTCCGGGGCGCATCTCGGGAGTGCGCCGCCCGGCGGCGCGCCGCTGCCGGCCCGGCTAGTGCGCAGGTGCGGGAGGCGGGGCGCGCCAGGTTAGCTAACAATTGGTCGGAAGGAAGAAAGGGGCGGGTCCACCCGACGCTGCGGCGACCGCGCCTCCTCCGCGCTGGGTCGGCGGCCCTGCGGCGGCCGCTGGCGTTCGCGCGGCGGCGTTCGGAGCCGGACCTCGGAGATGTTTGTCCTCCCCGCCGTCACCCTATAGGCCAGGGTCGCCGTGGAACTACCCCTGTGAGTTCCAAGACTGGGACTCTGCGGGAGGAGAACGTTTCCTCCTCCTCCCGCGGAGCGGGCGGTGGCTGCAAACCGCTGACCCCGAGGTTAGCAGAACCCCTAACCACAGTGCTGTCAAGCGGGTTCAGACTCACAGCGAGCGTAACCACACACGACAGAAGCACTGTCCGTTCCTGCGCTCTCTATGGTTTCTAGGGACCGGTCTCTCCCGATCACATGTCCAAAGCACACCAAAGTCTGGCCATCCATGCGTCTAAGGAGCATTCTGGCGGTACTTCTTCCCAGACAGCCTTGTGTGTTCTTTCTGGCAGTCCTCCCCAGCACCATCATGCAAACGCATCGGTTCTTCCTCAGTCTTCCTATTGCATGTTCAACCTTCACTTGCAGATATATAGGCGACTGGAAATTACGACGGCATGGGTGAGGAGTTGTGGGCGAAAGAAAACTTTACAATGAAAGGAGGAATGAAAACCTTTAAAAGATTAAACCAGGGAGCAGTCCATTTTCTGCAGCTGTCTTCCCGTGGCAGGCTGAAATCAGATCTCGGGTTTTATTTAGGGGCCAGCTGGGAGCCTTAGGGGGCTTTGCGGGTGTCGTATGGAGGGGCCAAGCCTGGAGGCAAGGGTATCTGATGGAAGGGCATTGTGACAGCCTGGCTGAAATAAGTCTTCAGATAGATGATGGGAGAGAGAAAACGTGAGGTGGCTAAACTCAGTCATTGAGGCGATTCATGGAGTCCCGATAGTGGGTTTCCAAGATTATAAGTCTTGACAGGAGCATACAGCCTCACATTTCTCCCTCAAAGCAGTTCATGGGGTTTGAACTTCTGACCTTGAGGTTGGCAGCCCAACCATTATCCCACACCACTAGCAGGGCTCCTGATGAGAGAAAGCCTGTGGTACAGTGGTGGTTAAGCCATTAGCTGCTAACTGAAAAGTTGGCAGTTAGAACCCACCAGCTGTTCCATGGGACAAAGATGTGGTATTCGACATCCGTAAAGATTACAGCCTTAGGAACTGGGACCAGGTCTCCTCTCTCCCCAAGGTCACTAGGAGATGAAGGAGAAATGTGGGCACTGAAAGAGGAAGAGTGAGCGTGACCATTGCCTGCCCAAAATTTATTGAGCTTTCTTTCAGTATTCTGAGACAAAGTAATGTCTGATTGACACAAGAGTTCTGGCCATGGAGTGTCAGTGTCTGATACATTGTCTGTATCAGAGGTCTCCATTCTTCCTGAATTCTGCCAGGCTAGGCATGCTCATCTAGGTGGCGGCCTATCAAATGCGGGAAGTGTGGAAGTCAGTGGTGTGTTTCATGCAGCACAATCAGTCCTACATGTTGGTCAGAGAAATGCAGTGTGTCAGAATTGGAAGGGACTTTGGAGATCCTCAGAGCCACTCCTGTCCCTAGTTCTCCCATTTTCCAGAGGAGGAAACAGGCACAGAGAGAGGAAAGGACCTTGTCTACAACCACACAGCTTGTTTGGGTCAGAAGTGGGATCAGAACTTAGACCCTTGGTTGTAGAAGCTATGGCTCTGTCCACACTGCTTCTCTTGCTTCCCAAAGAGGCTTAGAGCCCAGTGAACAGAGCCAAGAGCCTCCTCAACTCGGACTGATTAGGAAACACACTACTAGTTTCTGCGTTAACAGTTGTTTTATCTTTTGAATTTCGACTCAGTGTTTCTTCCTCTTTCAGATTATGTTGAAATACTGTGCAGAAAATAAACCTAGACCCATTTTCTAGTGATTCGAGTAAGCATATGCAATATGCAGATGACACAACCTTGCTTGCTCAAAGTGAAGAGGATTTGAAATACTTGCTGATGAAGATCAAGGATTGCCGCCTTCAGTGTGGCTTACAGCTCCATGTAAAGAAGACCACAATCCTCACAGCTGGATCAATAGGTAACAGCATGATAAATGGAGAAAAGATTGACGTTGTCAATCATATGGTCTTGCTTGGATCCTTAGCCAATGCTTATGGAAGCAGCAGTCAAGAGATCAAATGTTGCATTGGGGGGAAATCTGCTGCACAAGACCTCTTTAGAGGGTTGAAAAGTAAAGCTGTTACGAGCTTTGAAGGCTTAAGTGTGCCTGACCTAACTCCTGTTATTTTCAAACCTCATATGCATGTGAAAGTCGAACATTGAATAAGGAAGAACAAAGAAGATTTGATGCATTTGAATTGCGGTGCCGGAGAAGGATATTGAAAGTATCGTGGACTATTAGATGCCAAACCAATCTGTCTTGGAAGAAGTGTGGCTAAGTGCGCCTTGGCGGCAACAATGATCAGACTTCATCTTACAGACTTGGGATAAGTTGTCAGGAGAGACCAGCCGCTGGAGAAGGACATCATGCTTGCTACAGTCTAAGGGCAGAGACAGAGGAAGGCCCACAAGGCGGCGATTGACGCAGTGGCTGCAGCAATGGGCTCCAGCACCGGAACAAGGAGGAGGGTGGCACAGGACCGGGCATGTTTGATTCTGTGGAGCAGAGGGTCGCTGTGGGTCAGAATCGACTCGTTGGCACCTAACAGTGAGTCAGCAATTATTCTGAGGCGGCAAACATGCTTTGAGGAAGATGAAACGAGACACAGTGCCAGAGCTGGAAGTTAGGAAAGCAACGGCCCCATACCCCTCCCCGGAACTGGATACCGTCTCACTGGTTATCTTTGAGCAAGTCTGTGCCTGTTTCCGTGGGTGAGTGAGTACTTAGGGCAATCCTTGACCGACGGCCACCATGAGGGGCATTGAGTTTATGTGAATTGTGGCAGAATAATCTGGTAAAGGATATCAATAGTTGTACAACACGAAGGGTATAATTAAAGGCACTGAATTATACACGTGTAGAAGTTGAATTGGAGAATGTTTTGTTGTGTATATTTTTGCCACAATTAAAAAAGTACATGAATACCAATGAGTATAAGGAAGAAAAAAATGTTCTAGAATTGATTGTGGTGATGATTGTACAATTTTTCTTGATCTGATTGAATTATTGAATTGTATGATGTGGATGAAGTGCCAATACAATTGTTAAAAAATTAAAAATAAGGGCAATTATCATTGATATTTAGGGTCCCTTTTTCACTCACATTGCTTTCCTCCTCATCCTCCATAAATTCTTCTTTCCACTTAGAGCAGAAATAGACTGTAAACGCAGAAGGAAAGAGGGAGAAAATGTGGAAATGACAGCATTTGATTTAATGATTTTTGAAAGTCTAATTTTCCTCACAAACATACTGAACATCAAACGCAGAAAGAAAGAGGTAGAAAATATGGAAATGACAGCATTTGAGTTAACGGTTTTTGAAAGTCTAATTTTCCTCACAAACATTGAACACCAATGTGCCAAGCACTTGGATATCTTTCATATTAAAATAAATGAAGGCCCACCAAGGACTAAAGAAAGGTATGCTAAAAGTTTAAAGAATCACAGCATACAAATATGATAGCACTTCTTTGATTCACAAGAGTTAAAGTAAAATTTAATTTCCCAAAACACAAGCCACAATGAGCTTTTCAGAAAGAGTTCAGTTCCAGGATATTGACCAGAATCCCTTAGGATTCTCTGCCAGGTCATTGCTGAGTACTAGAGACCTAAATAAGCACAGAACTCACTTCCTAGGGAAGCTGACCTGCCACAACACAGTCTGTGATACAGGTTATGATCATGGAGCATACTTTGCCCTTGGGGACATAAAATAGCAGACACTGATGCAGACCAGAGTGCAGTCACCTGATGTTATTAAGAGCCATTATCAATTTCACACGACACAATAATCAGACAGAGCTGACTACACCAGCCTGCAGGTTTACTGACTCCCAGGGCAGGCTTTGGTCACACAGGTCTGGTTTGGGAACTCTTTCACAGGATGATCTTGAACAAATGATTTTGCTTCTCGCAGTTTCCAGATCCCAAGACCTTCCTCATTAGGTAATTGATTTCAGATGATGAGACTCAGCATGGTTGACATGTAAGCTTCTGTCCCAATAGGCTTCTGAGAAGATGGTCAAGATGTGTACACATCTCTTAAGTTGAAAAACCATGTCAGCTTCGATGTGGGAAACAGGATTGGGGAGAGAGTATATGGGACAAATTCTTTATTCTCATGAGTAAAGAAGCCTGGAAGGCCTGGATTCTGGGTGGAGGGAGACCTTCACACTTGTGAGTTAGAGGTGAGTCCCAGTCACATTCTCGTAATTAAAAATCATCCCTACAATATCCTCCCATAACAGTGCTACCTACCTTAAAGTTACCTCTGCCAAGCACAGGGTTGACTGCTACCTGGCCGGCAGCTGTACCTCTAGGAGCAGACATGGTGCAATTGCTCCCCCTGCGCAGGGGACAGTCACGCCCCTTACCTGCCTCAGCACTGGTGCTAGGTGACGTCCCATTGAACTCAGAGACCTCTAGAGTTAAGATACTGTCCACTGGTTACGTAGTTAGGTGTCTGTGGAAGGAAGGGTAGAGGGATGCCCCAGGACTATGTAAGTTGTTGAGAGTACATTCACTCTCCTACTTGGACCCGATTGCTGGTATCATGGAGGAAATTAGCACCCCGAAACTTTTGTCTGCCTCTTAATTTCTTCCCTTCAATTACACAACTGTCCCCCAGGACCCATCTGATGTGGGCTGGCTCCCACTCTAGGCGTCTGTTTGTCTGTGCATTTAAAAAAAAATCAAATATGCAGAAGCCACAGTAGCTTTTACAAAATCTCAGTGTTCCTGATAATGACTTCATGTCTGTGTCACCATCCTAAATCCCAAGCTATTGTGAAGCCCACTTGCCATCGAGCTGATTCAGCTCATGTCGATGCCACGCATGTCACGAGTAAGACTTTGCTCTGTTGGGTTTTCTTTTCTCTTCATTAAAGAAAACAAAACAGAAACAAAATGTTGATAGCATCCGCAGCGAAACATACCCCAATTCCACCATGTTAACACGTACAACTCAGTTTCCTCTAAGGCTCCTAGTTAATCTTTCCAGTCATTATTGTCACTTTGATTCTGTACTCAAGGCAGACTTTTTTAAAATTGGTTTAGCTGAACTATTATTTGTCTGTAAGAATAATTCAGGATATCTTTTGCTTTAAGATTTGCTCTATTGTGTTTTCAGGGGCTATTGTCATCATTTTCTCTTGGAACGTCATCACCAATCCTTCCTGCTGATGCACTTCTGGCTGGGCTTGAATCTCTAACCCCAAGGTTAACCGCCGGAATGTGCAGCTGTTTGCACCACATAGGGACGTTAGCACACAATAAAGGATAAAAAGAGAGGCCAGTTATCATTTATGACTGGAGTACATAGTAGATCTTCCCCACTTTAAGTTCCATGCCCTACCTAATCCCTATGCCATGTCCCTGCTGATTTCTGTCACTGCCCTATTGCACCATTGGGCAGGGGCCGAGTCCGTGTCCTTTATAAGTAGACATCAAGGCCCTAGTGGAGAACACGGAGCACTTTGTGAGAGGGATGGATGGGTGGATGAATAGTGAGAACGTTCACAATGAACACGTGATTACTCAATATCTTTCTTTGCATTCTCTCTGTGACCCAGATGCTTACATTGGAATTCCTTAGCCCGCCCTCCTCTCCCAGCCCTTGGCACTCACCCACCCCACAAACCAACAATTTATCTCGCTGCTTTAAGCCCGTTGGTAGGAGTCCAGTGTCTCTCTGATTTGTTAGATGTGGATACCCCACATGTGGATCTTCAAAAGCACAGGGTGATAGTCTTACCGCATCTGAGATGGAGCGATGGACCGTGGGATGCTAGTCCAGTGATTAGCATACAGAAAGAGACTTTCCCCCTTCTCCCAATAGGACCAGATTGAGAAGAGACTGGGACGAATTTGAGGGCTTATGAAATCTTTGTTGATACCTTCTGTTTGGGACACTGTTTGCTTCCATTGGCTCCACAAAGCAAGGACTTCACGAGGCTTTTAGAAGACAGAAGCTTCTGTGTTCCAAGCAGTACCAGCCTCCTCTGTATTCTGTTGGGACTTATGGGGTCACAGTAACTATGGGCGGGAATTAGCCGGGTGCCAGGGAGGGCCCTTGTTCTAATAACAAGATGTCTTGAATGTAGGCAAATCATTTTCCTTTAAAACAGATGAATCAGCCCGCCGTGGCCACTGTGCCAGTCCATCGCCTGAGCTTCTTTTCTGCCGCTTCTCTACCAAACGCGATCTCCCCTTCCAGGAAATCATGACAGCAGATCTCCAGTACAGAAAATAAAGCCTTGCTGTCCTTGGTTCTAAGACATCTGGCTCTGCTTCTTCCAAGACAGATTTGTTTGTTCTGGCAGTCCAGGGAATACTCAACGCTCTTTGCCCACACCGTCATTCACAAGGGTCGATTCTTCTCCATCCCCTGTACCCACTGCCGGATTTCACATGCACATGAGAAGATCCCATGACTGGGTCAGGTGCACCTTTGTGCTCACGTCTGACTCGGGCTGTTAAAACAAGGAGAGAATTGTCATCAGCAGCCAGAGCTGACCAGACCTCCAGAATCTGCCTGCTGGGTGGTTTTCACATCAGCTTCCGTCTTAACAATTGAAGACCTCGGAGCATCATCTTTCCCCTCAGGTCCAAGGCCACGTAGGTGCTTCTTCCATTTGGCCAGGCAGTGGTGGGCGGCAGAGCGAACTTCCCCACTCCGCAGGGCATAGATAACAGGGTTGACCAGTGAGTTGACAAGGCACAGAATGGAGCAGAAGGCAAAGGTTTTCTTGACCTGGTCACTTAACTTGGTGGTCAGGCTGTAGACAATGAGGGCTAGGACTGGGCACCAGCAAATGAGCAGAAAAGCCAGCACCACCCCCAGGGTCTTGGCCAATCTCACGTCCAGCCTTATTCGGGCCATTCCTGGAAACTGCTGGTCCTGGTGTTCAGCCATGCTAGCTACATGCTGATGGGCCTTCCAGAGAACGTGTCCATAGATATAGATGATGCCAGAGAAGAGGGAGAAAATAGACAGGAGCCAGCTCAGCAGATAGTTATTGGGGACAAATGGGAAAAGCTCCGAACAGTGACTGGGACAGCAAGTCCATCCCATGAGAGGCAGGTAGGAAATCACTGCCGAGAAGACCCACATGATTCCCAGGGCCCCCAGTGCTCTTCTGGGGGTGAGTAGAATTTTGTACGCAGGGGGATAGTGCAGGCAGAGGTAGCGGTCAATGGCGGTGAGTAGCAGGCTGCCCACAGAGGCGGTAAAAGCCAAGGTCACACTGCCTATCTTCAGCAACAAAACCGTGTTGGAATCCATGCCATGGAAGACGTGGAAATTCACAAAACTACAGGCAAAAACGGCACTCGCTAGCAAGTCAGCCCCAGCCAAGCTGCCAAAGAAGAGGCACGAGGGCTTCCTACGGAGCCTGTGGGAAGACAGGATCAGGTAGAGCACAGTGAGGTTTTCCAGGGCGCACAGCAGGCCCAGCAGGGTGCATAGCACCATGACGACTATTCTTTGGGGCGCATTCAGGATCATGTAGTTCTTCATGAAGTTGAGATTCGAGTCATCCGCAGAGACGTTCGTGTTCCCTGGGCATTTCTCCATGAGGTGGGTCCCTCAGCTTCAGCTGGGCTAGCCAAGAAGCCTTTGCTGCTGCAGTGCCATGGAAAGAAGAAGAGAGTCTTTTTCAGTCTGTACAGCTAAGACACAGTATCTCATTCTACTGAAGTATTTTACTTGTGTGGATAGACCACATATGGAAATACCAATTCATATAGCGTTCCCCTGTTTCTCGGCCTCTAGCCTATATTCAAGAGGGCTGCCTAAGTGTGTTAAGGGCAAAGCTTTTCCAATTGCTGACCAGCGGTCAGAACTCAGTGGATGCTGAATTTATGTGGTGACTCACAATGGATTCAGGGCCCCAAATGTAAACTGAAGCTTTCTGCAAACCTAGTGCTCAGAATTTAAGCTCTAGTACACTCCCTCCTCTGATCATGGATTTTATTAAAAATCTTTTGACAACACTTGGGATAGTGTGCTTTCTCCTTTGGTTGTCCATACCCTATTTAAATAGCCCGTGTGAAAGCTTTGGATACCATTATGACCTCATGCTTATGGTTTCCCTCCTCTGGTTGATGCAGGTTGTATCTTGTCTTTGTTCTGCTTATGGCTTCACCAAGGGGTCTCTATAAAGTATCAAACTCTCTCCAGAAGGCAAAACTCACTGCCACCAAGTTGATGCCGACTCAGCAACCCAGTAGGACAGGATAGAAACACCTTGTGAGTTTCTGAGACTGTTACTCTTTATGGAAGTAGAACACCTTATCTTTCTCCCTAGGAGCAGCTTGTGGTTTTGAACTGCTGATCTGATGGCTAGCCACCCAATGCATAAGCACAGCACCACCAGGGCTCCTCAACGTGCCCACGGTACGTGCGTTTGAGGGGAGTGAACATATCCAGATGCACTTTAGTCCTCCGAGTGGTAACTTGCTCTTCAACAGTTTAAAGAGGTCTCGTGCAGTGTATTTGCCCGATGCACTAACTTGTTTCACCTGCTGACTGCTGCTTGCATGAGCACTGATTGTAGATCCAAGCAAGACGAAAGCTCCACAACTTCAGTAGATCTTCCATTTGTCATGATGTTGTCCGTTGGTCAAATTGTAAGAATTTTGGCTTTCTTTGAGCTGTCATTCATACTGCAGGCTGCAGTCATGGATCTTCGTCAGCAAGTGCTTCAAGTCCTCCTCACTTTCAACACACAAGGTTGTGTTGTTTGCATAGGGAAAGTAGTTCATAAGCCTTCCTTCAATCCTGATGGCACTTTTTTCTTCATCTGGTCCATCTTCCAGGGTACTCACTTAGCATACAGATTGAATAAGTACGGTGAAAGGTTAAGATCCTGATGTGCACGTTTTCTGAGTTTTAAACCACACAGCACCCCTTGTTCTGTTTCTTCCTCTTAATCATTTTACTGGGGGCTCATACAACTCATCACAATCCACACATCCATCCATTGTGTCTAGCACATTTGTACATTTGTTGCCATCATCATTCTCAGAACATTTGCTTTCTACTTGAGCCCGTGGTATCAGCTCTTCATTTCTTCCCCTCCCTCCCCGCTCTCCCTCCCCCATGAACCCTTGATAATAAATGATTATTTTGTTATATCTTACACTATCCGACGTCTCTCTCTACCCACTTCTCTGCTGTCCATCCCCCAGGGAGTAGGTTATATGTAGATCCTTGTAATCAGTTCCCTCTTTTTACCCCAACTTCCCTCTACCCTCCCTGTATCGCCACTCTCACCACTGGTTCTGAAGGGATCACCCACCCTGGATTCCCTGTGTTTCCAGTTCTTATCTGTCCCAGTGTACATCCTCTGGTCTAGCCAGATTTGTAAGGTAGAATTGGGATCAAGTTGGTGGGGGGAGGAAGCATTTAGGGGCTAGAGGAAACTTGTATGTTTCATCATTGCTACACTGCACCCTGACTGGCCCGTCTCCTCCCTGCAATCTTTCTGTAAGGGGGTGTCCAGTTGCCTGTAGATGGGCTTTAGGTCTCCACTCCACACTCTCTTTCATTCACAATGATATGGCTTTTTGTTCTTTGATGCCTGATACCTGATCCCTTTGACACCTTGTGATCACACAGGCTGGTGTGATCCTTCCATGTGGGCTTTGTTGCTTCTGAGCTAGATGGCTGCTTGTTTACCTTCCCTGTTCTGTTTCTACAACTGTCTCTTGTTGCATGTACAGGTTCCACATGAGCACAAGGAAGTGCTTTGCAATTCCCATTCTTCTCAGTCGTATCCATAGTTTGCTATGAGCCACATAGTCAAATGCTTTTGCATAATCAGTACAATGCAAGCAAATATGTTTCTGGTATTTTCTGCTTTCAGTCAAGATCCATCTGATGCTGGCAATGATATCCCTTATTCTATGTCCTCTTCTGAATCTGGCTTGAATTTCTGGCAGCTCCTTGTCAACATACTGCTGCAACAATTTTTTGAGTTATCTTCAGCAAAGTTTTACTTGCATGTAATATTCCTGATAAACTCTCAAGAATCCCAACCTCACTGTCAATGAGCTGATTCTGAATGATAGCAACCCCATAGGACGGAGTAAAATCACCCTTTGTGGGTTTTCTTTTTTTTATTTTAATTTTTTTATTAGGGGCTCATACAACTCTTATCACAATCCATACATATACATACATCAATTGTATAAAGCACATCTGTACATTCTTTGCCCTAATCATTTTCAAAGCATTTGCCCTCCACTTAAGCCCTTTGCATGAGGTCCTCTTTTTTCCCCTCTCTCCCTGCTCCCCCCTCCCTCATGAGCCCTTGATAATTTATAGATTATTATTTTGCCTTTGTGGGTTTTCAAGACTGTAACTTTTTTTTTTACAGGAGAAGAAAGCCTATATTGATGATACTGTTCGTTACTTTTCATGTTCTGTTGGGTCACCTTTCTCTGGAATGGGTACAAATATAGTTCTCTTCCAGTGAGTTAGCCAGGTAGCTGTCTTCTAAATTTCTCGCCACAGACAAATGGAAGCTTCCAGTGGTTCATCAGCTGTTGAAACATTTCGATTGGTCTTTTGTCCATTCCCGGAGTCTTGTTTTCCACTGAGGCTTTCAGTGCAGCTTGGATTTCTTCCTTCAGCACCATCAGTTCTTGACATTTGCTGTCTCTTGAAATGGTCAAACGTTGGCCCCTTCTTTTTTGGCACAGTAGCTCTGAATAGTCCTTTCATCATCATTATCTTTTTGTTTTTCATTTTTTCCCAAAACCTTTTTATTGGGAGCTGATACAGGTATTATTCCATAATTCAATCACATCAAGTGTTGTTGTACAGTTGCGACCACAATCAGTTTCAACACATTCTCTTCCTTCTTGAACTCCTTGACATCGGCTCTCCCCCCCCCCCCCGCCCACTGTGCCCCCAGAAACCCTTATCCTACTTGCCATCCCTACAGTTCATCAATCCTGGGTTTCATATACTGAAAACAGAGAGAAACATATAACAAAAAGTCAAGAGGGTCATCCCATTGACAAAATACAAATGAGATAAACTCCAATATTACCAACAACACTAAACAAAAACCCCACAGAAAATGTTGAACACCAGATCAGGCCCAACGAGAGGGCGAATCAACTGACGAGGTTTTAACTGCTCAAATCGGGATGTTCATTTTGACCTCCGAAAGTCATTGGTCCAATGCACTCTCTTGGTAACCAGTTTCTTCTCCGCCCTGTAGTATGGATAGAGTGAAATCACCCACAGGAGGCTTATTTCCTATGTAGATCTCACAAATGTCATCCATAGCCTCCTAAGAACCAAATTCTCACAATTTAGGTTCTGATACCATTCCCTCCTTCGACGTTGGATTATATAATTCACAATCTTTCAGTCACAGATGTTGGTGTGCCTTTTCCATGTGGACTTAGTTGACATCTCACTGAGATGGCTGCTTGTTTGGAAACAAGCCTTTAAGACCCAGATGCTAGTTTATCTGATAGCCAGGCCCCACCTAATTTCTTCACCACACTTTGCTATAGCACTCATATCTTCTGCATTCCCTTCCTGAGGGTGAGTATCGAGCAGGGCCATGATATAACAACTGATTGTTCTTAAAGTGGAGCTAGAATTTAGTGCGAGCCAAAAACCCATTCTTGGACCTGTGTTTTTTTATTTGCCCAAAGACCTCCTTGCTAATTTATGGTAGTATTATTGATCATCTCCCTAGGGCATGCAGATCTTTTGTTAATATCATCATTGAATGACCCAGGTACTAATTTTTTAAAGCACGGTTGAGAGGGGGATATTGGGCCAATGTAGACTAACTCCATATTGTAATACCTGAATTACTCGCTTGTACAGACTCAATCTTTTTATGGCTAGATGCTATTTACACAAAAAATGGGAGTTGGTCGTCAGGGAAATTTTACAATAATATTCACTGAGAATGTCAGTCACAGGTTTGCTGGAATAATATATATCTTAATACAGCCGATTGGGCACTGCTGTAGTACATCAATGATTGCCTGCCTACCAACAGTTCAGTAATCTTGGTGTAGCTGTCTTCTGCTTCTTCAAACACCATCAATCTGCAGTCTTAAATCCCTGGATTACAAGTGTGCTTCAGGTAAGGTCAGATTCACCTAGCAGAGGTAAGGTCAGATTCACCTAGCAGAGGTTCCGCATTGAATCTCTCAGGTGCGGCCTTTGGAGCATGCTGTGGGCCTTGACGATCCAGGAGTCAATGCCCCAGTGTTCTATGGCACTTGGCCTGAGCCCCCCTTTCTTCTGCTTTTGATGCTTCCTGCATCATTCACTATTTTGCCCATGGAATCTTTCCAATTGCAACTCAAAGCTTGAATTGCTGTTCAGTTTTTTCCAAGGGGAAGTCAGGTTTTGTTTCTTTGAAAAAGACTAGCCAAAAAACTTTCAGCACCCTTCTGCTTACTGTATTTCACATGCTCCCCGAGGCAGCCCGTACAGATTTGTTGCCCTTCTTGAATGGAAAAGGGAAAATAGAGGAGAACAAAATATAAATTTTATGTTGCAACATATGTACTGCGTGGGGCCTTTAAATCTTTTGTGCAGTCACTGGCCTGGAACAACAGGGAGAGTCAGGAAGAGGAAGAGAGCACAGAATGTGTGACTAATTCCCTCTGGGAACAGCTTCCTGATTTGTCTTGAAACTAGAAGAACTGGTTGGTGCCAGGCTACCGCAATGGAACACTGATCAACAGTGTTCAAAAAGCACCCCCATTAAAAGAGGGGAACTGTCCATCGAATGTCATGGTCTTATGGATGCTACACTTTCTGGAGCCCGGGGGGTGGGGGTGGGGTGGGTGAACTCCTGAAACTACTGCCTTGAGATAGTGTTTAAAGCTCACACCAAAAATAGCCCCTGAAATTTTAAAACCAAATCATCATTTCGTGTAGCTAGTGAAGAAGGTCTGCTTTGAGCGGTAGCCTCTTTTAAAGAACTATCTATCGGGGATCGAATGGACAATCGTGACGGGAAAAAATGGCTGGGAACCTTAGGGGTCACGGATTTACATGCATGGGGGAGGAGCCGCTCAGCACAGGAGGGTGAGGATGTGCGCGCGACATCGCATACTCAGTGTCGCTGCGCTGTGTGCGCGGTCTGCCGAGCTTGCTGTGCATATTCTCAACAACAATAAAGAAGACGCAGAGAAAAAGAACCAAAGACTGTTAACTATTCGGGGGGGGGGGGGGATGGAGAGGGTGGCCAGGACGGGCGTAGGACTCCAGATTCGATTTCTCTTGGTTTTGATTTCACGTGGGGTTCGTCCCTTGGAGCGTTCCCCTCCCTTCAAAGGGAAGTCTTAGAAGTAGTCTTTGGGAACACCAACCGTCAAAAAGCTTGCAGGCCACCTATTCCCCTGGTGCCCAAGGGACCTTGTTACTTTATGGCAGAGAGGTTAGTGACCGTAATGATGTATGGCAGAGTGCAGATCCCTTGGGAGGCAGTCTGCGGGATGGATGTTTATTGTGAAGACACATTGTGCAACTCAGACCAGTGTATAACCGAGAGACCTAGTCTGAAGTCATCTACTGACTGCAGAGACTTACTAAAACCCGGTTTGTGGAAATAAACCCGCGTATGAATAAACTGGCACCTTCATAGCAATACTTTTTGACTTACCCTAGTCGTTAAGATCATGATTGATTTACTGCGCTAGAAATGACCACTCAAGGGGAATAGCATCACATTCGTTGTCAAAATGAATATTTCAAGATCTGTCTTGAAGGAGATTGCTGTCTCTGATAGCATATCTACATGCCAGCTAGAAAAATATGAGATAATTTAGATGAAGAATGAGGAAAGTTACATAGGGAAGTGGGAGAGTTAGCTTGCTGTTCATCAATACTAGAAATATAACAGTTTAATATTTAGTTTGTTAAAAATCCAAAATGTAGCAGTAACAATTCCTTTTAAACGTAGTCATCAGGACTGTTGCCATTCAGGAATGAGGCTAACAAGGTCATTAAGATAAGCCAGAAATAAAGCATTGTCCGGACTTTGATAAACAAAGGTGCATGAAGCTTCAGGGGGGTACTCTCATTAGACTGGAGAAATGCAGATCGAGATAATTTCTTAATGATCATTGAAAAACTTGTTTTATTTATATTTTTAAAAGTGCTTTCTTAGAGTATCAAATGTATCTTGTGACACTGTTACAAACCAGCTAATCTTCCTGTAATCAGTGCCACAAACCTGTCCTTTGTATGGTACTTTGTGGGCTCAGGCCTGAACTCTGAGACACTCAGAGGAGACACCTGGCTGTTTTCCTTCTACACGCACTTGCAGGAATAAACTTAGGAGTTTCCTGAATCAGCTGCTCTCTGTTTCTGATAACAGTGACAGGCTTTCCCGGATCCCTCGCAGCTCAACAACACACTCAAGATGGTTGGAAGGCCTGAGAACCAATCCAATCTGTATACGTTTCTCATCTTCAGTGTGTAGATGTTCCCATCATGGGCCCTGTTTCTATAATCCTACCTAAGACTATGATGAACTGATTTGCCACCAATCACAAAGTTGTGATGCATTTCCTCTGTTGCCATGATTTGTAATTTGTCCACGTGGCTATGAATTCTTAGACACCATCATGGTCTCATATTGGTGATTAGTTTTTGTGTTTTTTTGATGAATAGTTTTTATCTTCATCTTGTCTTTGTCTAGTTTAAAACTTAACAAATAGGTCTGTATACATTATATTTTAACCACTCACTCACTCACTGCCCTGAAGTCAATGACCACTCATATGACCCTAGAGAATAGCTATCAACTTGTGTAAGATTGGACATGCTAGATAATCAACATCAAGGATGGTGGTACATGTGTGTATACAGAAAGATATTTATATCAAGAAATGGCTTACAGAGTTGTAGAAGGAGGTAAGTCCTGTCCAATTCAAGTCCATAGGTCAGATGTAAGCCGGAGGCCTCTCCTGACTTGGGCAGCAGCAGGGGCTGGTGAACAGCAAGCAGGAAGGTGAAGCAGGAGGGTCACAGGCTGGTGGATGCACAGGTGAATGAATTTGAGGTCCGGAAAACAAATCCAAAGGTCGGCGTCTGCTGATGACTCCTGGGATTGGCAGGCGATATAACAGGAGACAGATGGACCAGAGGTAAGATCCAGATCCAGGAAAAGGGGAAGGGACAAGAGAGAGCTCAGTTCTGCTCAGGGTCTGTCTTATACAAAAGGCCACACCTCCAAGGTGTCATCAGGTTGCAACCTGATTGATAGGTTAGACCACACCCCTACCTTCACCCAGGTACATTAAGTTGTCATAAAATCTAACCATCACAAAACCCCAAACTAAACTCACTGCTACCAGGCAATGTGGACTCATAATGATTCTGCATAGGGTTTTAGAGACTGTAAATCTTTATGGGGGGAAGCAGTCTCATTTTTTACCTGAAGAGTGGCTGGTGGGTTTGAACTACTGATCTTGTGGTTAGCAGCCCAATGACTAATCCCCGGTACCACCAAAGTTCCTTGAATAAACTTGAGTTTCCTGAATCAGGAATATGGCTATTGACAAATTAAGTTTACCTTTGTGGCTCCCTTTCTATCTAATGGGATAGAACTAGTCCTTACCTGCATATGGTAGGCCTATTAACAGCCAGATCAGAATACATTCCTGAGCCCATCATGGGAGGTAACTCTGGTCTGGTTCAACTGGATAGTTTTCCATTTCCTCACATAGTTCTCCTGCTTCCAAGCCTTCAGTCCGTGCCCTCCAGTTTCTTTCCTGGCTTCTCTTCCTTCTTAATCTTTCCTTTGAGAACATCACCTGCTCAGCGAAGGCTTCTCCATCCCCCCGTCACAAGATAACTCCTAATCCTGCTCTGCAGATAATGTGGTCGTGCAACCAGAAGAACTGCACCAAGCAACATTTGGGTGGCGTTCACATTCAGTAAAAGATTTTCTTGGTCACATTCTAATTCAATCCACACAAATCTCTCCCTGCCATTGAGCTGGTGCCACCTCATAGTAACCTACAGCACAGAGTAGAATTTCCCCTGCAGGTTTCCAAAACTAACTCTTCACAGGAGTGAAAACTTCCTCTTTCTCCTAAAGAGTGGCTGGTGGGTTTGAACTGCTGACTTTCTGGTTAGCAGCCCACCACAGAACCCCTCTGCCACCAGGGCTCCTCAACACAAATCTAAGCTGTAAGAATTATGATTACTGTTATTCCATAGGAGGCTCAGAGAGGGTAAATCGATTCACTGAGGACACATGGCTAAAAAGACTGAGCTCTTAAGATCACTGAGCCTTTGTTACTTGAGATGACTCTTCAGTGCCTTAGCTGCATCGTAGGTGCTCCGAGACTGTCTGTTAAATTGGACGAACACACCTGGATGGAAGAGACTAATCTCAAGTGAGGGATGTGACGTGAGGGTGCGGGAAGGGAGAGAGTCAGCTCTGTAGGTTCAAATCAGCCACATGGTCTTGTTCAAGGCATCGGATGGCTTGGCTTCCTCATCTGTAAAATGGATTTTGTGCATGTGTGTGAGGATTTAAACACACACACACACACAGCATGATCCTTGCTGCTGAAGGAACATCTTCCCATGAAAAGCCACATGTTTGGAGAGGTTCTTGTTGCCTGGCACGTAGTAAGGACTCAGTAAATGGGAGCCTTTCTTCTAAGCTGCTGGCTTTTCCATCTCTTATTGCTGCAGTGGTCGTGGCGAGGCATCATCAAGCCTGGTCAACCCAGAGCAGCCCAATGTCTAACAGCACCAAACGCCATCCTCACAGCTGTCCTGGCGCCCGAGCCCATTGATCCCATTGTTCCAGACCTGGTGTCGCTCCTTCCGGTTGAGGGTCTTGCTCCTTTGTCCGGCTCCTCTACTTCACCTGCTCCGTGGAGGGTTTCAGTTGGTTCGCACTGGTTTGGCAGAACCAATACTTAATTGGTTGGTGAGTTTGGCGATCTAGTTGTTAAAATGGCGCTTGAAATCAGCGTTCTCTCTAAGGTGGGCAGCTTCAGAAGACGCAGAGGCACAGATTTACATCCCTCACCCTTTTTAATGCTCATCTGCCCAACGGTGGAGTCTAAGTGCCCAAAGTCATGTTCATTTTGTCCATGGATATAAAAAATCCGACGGAGCTATGCTTAGAGTATTTATTCATTTCATAAAACTCATTATACTCTTGATGAAATACCACATTTTTGTTCCCTTGCATTGTTTCTTCAGTAAACCAATAGATAACGTAAAGAGACAACGTGCCAGACAGCCAGAGGGTGACACACTTTCATTCGTTTCATCCACAAGACAGCATAAGTGAACTTTGCAATCCTGAAAGTGTTCACAGGCCTACCAACGTTGTCAGCATCCCTGCGGTAGGTTCAGCAGAAGGCCGGAGGGGATTTTCAAGGTGCACATAACACGCCCCAAGAAGAGCACTCCCCTATTTCTAGTGTAGCAGAGTCAGTGACTGTTGCCTAGTTGGCCTACCTCTAAAGCAGCGCTTCTCAACTTGTGGGTCGTGACCAACGACCCTTTCACAGGGGTCGCTAAGACCATCGGAAAGCACACATTCCCAATGGTCTTAGGAACTGACACATTCTTCTATCCGTTTCCAGGCGGGTCCGCCCGCCCACAGGCAGATACGCCCACATACGAGGACCTGGCGTGAAGACTGTTACCCATGCTACACCATGCTTCAAGACAAAATTGCATTTATTTGTCATTAGAAATAAATATTTCACTATAGAGAATGATATTGTGTTTGTGATTCAGCACTATGATTTAATGATGTTCAATTTGTAACAATGAAAATACAGTCTGCATATCAGATATTTACATGATGATTCATCACAGTAACGAAATGATAGCGATGAAGTAGCAACGACAATAGTGCTATGGTTGGGGGTCACTACCACATGAGGCACTGTATGAAAGGGTCACGGCATGAGGAAGGCTGAGAACTGCTGCTCTAGAGGAAGGGCATCCTACCCCTTGAGCGAAAAGATGGTTGAGGATAAAGCACGTAGAAACGATGCTCAGATAAAAGTGAGGAATGTTGCAAGTGAGGACGTCAATCAGGAAGGAATATGGAAATAAACAACATGTGTATTGTTTCAATAAGGTATTACTGAATATTTTCTTAGCATTTAAAAATTATTTCTTACCCAAGGCCCAAGTGTCGGCCAATGGAGATCCCCTCATAAAGGGGTTTAGGAGAGGAGATGGGTTAATTAGGGTGTGAGGTAGTATCGATGAAGAACACAGCTTTCCCCCAGATCCTGGATGCTTCCTCCCCCCAACTACCATGATCCGAATTCTACCTTGCAGGGCTGGATAGGACAGAGGCTGTACACTGGTACATATGAGGGTTGGAGGTACAGGGAATCCAGGGTGGATGATACCTGCAGGACCAAGGGTGTGAGGGACGATGCTGGGAGAGTGGAGGGTGAGTGGGTTGGAAAGGGGGAACTGATTACAAGGATCCACATGTGACCTCTTCCCTGGGAGAGGGACAGCAGAGAAGGGGGGAAGGGAGACTCCGGATAGGGCAAGATATGACAAAATAACGAGGTATAAATTACCAAGGGCATATGAGGGAGGGGGGAAAGGGGAGGGAGGGGGGGAAAAAAAAAGAGGACCTGATGCAAGGGGCTTAAGTGGAGAGCAAATGCCTTGAGAATGATTGGGGCAGGGAATGTATGGATGTGCTTTATACAATTGATGTATGTATATGTATGGATTGTGGTAAGAGTTGTTTGAGTCCCTAATAAAATGTAAAAGAAGAAAAGAGAAAAAAATGATTAGGGCAAAGACTGTACAGATGTGCTTTATACAATTGATGTATGTATATGTATGGATTGTGATTAGAGTTGTATGAGCCCCTAATAAAATGTAAAAAAAAATTATTTCTTATAGTTTTGATACCTCCTCAATTGTTCTTATTTAAGCGTCAACTTTCTGAATAACTTTCTGAAATAACAAACTACCTTTTGGTGAATCTCTTTTACACTTAAAGCAGTCATTTGGGCAGGGATCTGGTTCACGTATTTGAATCGCTGCTGATGGTCTCTTTTTCTAGGGATGGGTCTCTCCAGATAACATGTCCAAAGCATGTGAGATGAAGCCTCGCCATCCTTGCTTCTGAGGGAGGAGCATTCTGATTGTACTTCCTTCAAGACAGATCTGTTTGTCCCTTTGGCGGTCCATGGTGCCTTTAATGTCCTCTGCCAGCACCATAATTCAAATGCATCCATCTCTTATTCTTTTTTAAAATCATTTTATTGGGGACTCATACAACTCATATCACAATCCATACATCCATCAATTGTGTAAAGCACATCTGTACATTCATTGCCATTTCCTATTCACTGTCTACCTTTCACACGCATATGAAGGAATTGAAAATACCGTGGCTTGGATCAGGCAGACCGTAGTCCTTGTTTCTCAACACTTTAAAAAGGTCTTGTGCATCAGATTATTTACCCAGTGCAATGTGTCCTTTGATCTCTTGACTGTGGCTTCCATGGACATTGATTCTAGATACAAGTAGGATAAAGCCTTCACAATTTTAGGTTTTCTTCATTTATTATGATATCCAGTTGTGTGGATTTTGGTCTTCTTTACATTGAGTTGTAATCCATCCTGAAGGTGACAATCTTTGACCTTCATCAGCAAGTGCTTGAAGTGTCCTCTTCACTTTGAGCACAAAAGGTTGTGCCCTCTATATACTGCAGATTTTTAATAAGTCTTTCTCCAGTCCTGATGCCAGGATTCCTATCGTCCAGGTTCCCTGATTATTTTGCTCAGCATAAGACACTTTGATGCACACCTCTCTTGATTTTAGACCATGCAGTAGTACCTTGTTCTGTTCTCACAACTGCCTCTTGATCCATGTACAAATTGTGCATGAGCAAAACTAAATTCCCTTTATTCTCAAGGTCATCCAGAGTTTATCAAGGTCCTCCCAGTCAAATGCCTTGCGCAGTCAATGAAACACAGGCAAACACCTTTCTGCTTTGAGCCGAGATCCGTTGGACATCAGCGATGATCTCCTCTATTCCACATCCTCTTTGATCCTCTATTCCACATCCTCTTCTGAATCCAGCCCGGATTCCTGACAGCTCTTGGTCAACGTACTGCTACCACCTTGGTTGGATAGTATGCAGCGAAAATGAACTTGCATGTGATATCAATAACACTAGTCTACGGTTTGAGCATTCTGTTGAATTGAGTACAAACGTGGATCTCGTTCAGTCACTTGGTCAGGTGGCTTGTCTTCCAGTTTCTTGGCATAGATGAATGAGTGCTTCCAGAACTCCTTCAGTGGTTGAAACATTTCAATTGCTTTCCCTCAATTCCTCGAGCCTCATAATTGGCGATTACCTTCAGTGCAGCTCACACTCCTTCACCAACACAATTGGTCCTTGCTCATAAGCTACCTCCTAAAGGGTGGCCTGCTGACCAGTTCTTTTTGGGAGAGTGGCTGTGCGTTATTTCCATCTTCCTTTGCCGCTTCCTACACCGTTCAATATTTTGCCCGTGGAATCTTTCTCAAAATTGCAGTTCAAAGCTTGATATTTTTTTCTCTTGAGTTCTTTCAGTTTCAGATATGCTGAGTGTGTTCTTTCCTTGTGGTTTTCTAACTCTAGGTCCTGGTACATTTCGTGAAAATATCTCACTTTGTCTTCTGGAGCCGCCCTTTGAAATTTTCCGTCGTTTCTTTGACTTCGTCCTTTCTCCCTATTAGCTTAGGTGCCATCGAGCCAGTTCCGGGCCACGGTGACCCGATGCACGGCAGGCCGAGCCACTGCCCAGTCCCCTACCATCCTGACAATGGCGTCTAGGAGTGAGCGCATTGTTAGGGTCACTGGGTTCATCCGCTTCCTTGAGGGGCTTCCCGCTCTTCGCGGCCTCTCTGCCAAACACGAGGTCCTGTGCCGGGCACTGGCCTCTCCTGGCACGGTGTTTAAGGCGTGCGTGAAGAAGTCTCGCTCTCCTTGTCCCCAAGGAGCACTCTGGCTACACTCCTTCCAAAGCAGATTAGTTTTTCCTTTTAGCCGTTCCTGGGACCTTCGATCTTCTCCTCCAGCACCACCGTTCAAGTACATTGATTCTTCTTGGGTCTTCTCTATTCAATGTGCAACCCTTAGGTACTCTATGATTAAGAGCAAGTTTAAGGTCTTTTTTCCGACATCCACTTTGGTATTTTCTTTCTTCCCTGTGTTTTGAAGAACCTTTGCTTTCTCCATGTCTGATGTCCTTGATGTCATAGTGTAGCTCATCGGGTCTTCTGGCGTCAGTGTTCAATGGTTGCAGCAGTACATTGACAGGAGACTGCCTGCCAGAAGATCAGGTCAGATTCAGAAGAGGACATGGAACAGGGATGTCATTGCTGATGTCAGAATGACCTTGACTCAAATCAGAGACTACCAGAAAGATGTGTACTTGTGCTTCATTGACGATGCAAAGCCGTTTGACCGGGAATCCCAGAACACTTCACTGTGTTCATGAGGCACTTGTACCTGGGTCAAGAGGCAGTTGTGAGAACAGAACAAAGGAACAGTGCATGGGTTAAAATCAGGAAAAGTGTGTGTCCGGATTGTATTCTCTCACCATTTTTGTTCAGTGTACTTATATGCTGAGTAAATAATCAGAGAAGCTGGCTTATCTGAAGAAGAATGTGGTTATCAGGATCGGATAAAGGCTTATTAACTTATAATGTGCAGATGACACAACCTTGCTTGCTGGAAGTTCAGAGGAACTGAAGCACTTCATGAAGATTGAGGACTGTGATCTTCAGTGTGCGTTACCAATCACTGCAAGGAAGACCAAAATCCCCACAAGTGGACCAACCAGCATCCTCAGTATAAATGGAGAAAATGCTGACGTTGTCAAGGATTTGGTCTTGGTTGGATCCACAATCAAGACTCATGGAAGTAGCAGTCAAGAGAGCAAAAGATATATTGTATCAGATAAATCGGCTTTACAAGACTTCTTTCGAGTATTAAAGAGAAAGGATGCTACTTTGAGGACGCAGGTGTGCTTGACCCAAGCCATGGTGTTCTCCATTGCATCACATGCTCGTGAAAACTGGACATTGAATGATCGTGTCGTGTTTCCTTCTGTTGTGCGCGGGTCGCTATGGGTCTGAGAGGACTCAATGTACCTAACAACAGCAACAACAACAACAACAACAACACAACTTAATCTCATCAATTTTGGTCTAAAGATAGTCAAATTCTTCCACTTCTGAATCACGAGCTTCAGTGGTCGGTGCATAAATTTGAATATCAGTTGTAGGGATTGTATCTTCTTGTATTCAAATAGACACAATCCTATCACCAACAGCATTGTACTTTCAGCTAGGCCTTTACATGTCCTCTATGTGGATGAATGCATCCCCATTCTGATTGGATCTGCCATTCCAGGCACAGTCAACCACATGAGTTGCTGATTCAAATTGTTCAACACCAGTTCATGGCAGCTCCTATTGATTGTTATGCATTCCATTTCCTTTTTGATAGCTTCCAATTTTACTAGATCCCAAGTTCATACATTTTACTAGATTCCAAGTTTGTATATTCCAAGTTCTAAATATTAATTGGTGGTTGCAGCTGTTTTCTTTTCATTGTGAGTCATGCTCCAAAATCAAATGAAACCCTAAGGCCTTCCTCTTGCAGGCTTTCCTCCATCGATGTTATTATGGTGGACTAATTCTTCAGAAGTGGACAGCTTGTCCGTTCTTCCTAGTCTCTTCTCAGTCTGGAAGCTCTTCTGAAACCTATTCATGTCAGGTGATTCTGTTGGAATTCGAAATACCAGTGGTACAGCTTCTGATATCACAACAACACACAAGCCACCACAGTACAACAGACTGACAGACAGTCGGTGGTTAAATCTTTAAGAAAGAAGACTTCTCTTTACAATGGATGGATCCCTTATTTAGAAATCAGGTACAATTTGACTTCATGTCATTTTTGTCCTCTCTTCAAGGCAGGCCAGGTTCCTCTTGGGGACCTTTGAGCTCCAAAGAACACCATGGAACCCTCTGATTTAATCCAACTCTATCATTTCCATTGAGGAAACAGATCCAGGATGATTTGCCCACGATCACCCACCAAACCGATGACAGAGTTAGGACTGGACTGAATTCCTCTTCCAAGACACACTCCTCCACCTGTTGGCATACAGATGACTCTGCCCAGAGAAGCTAGTCCGAGACATTTCCCTACAAAGGCTGCGCTTCATTGTCAAAGTCACCTTTGAGCTGAGAGAGACAGAAAATGATGCCAGCCTAGTTCCTGGGGTGAGTGAAAGACAGACGAGGCAAGACTTTCTCCGCTTCCACATCCCTACCCTGCAACTTGTGGAAGCTTCTGCTTCAGGGAACTGGAGGTAAAGCACGCCCGGAGCCCCTCCTCCCCGCCTCCCCAGCCTGTAGACAGGGACTGACCATTCCCAACTCCAGCCTAGCAGAGGGATCTGGGCAGGGCTGGCATCTGTGCCGCACTCAGGGTGGGCACAGGAAACGCAGGCACCTGAATGGGGGTTCTGCGGGACAACATCTGACAGCAGCATCCGCAGAGTAACAGGGTGCTCAGCAACCTGCGCGCCTTCCCTTTCCTTTCCCAGCCAGATGCTCTGACCTCTAGGCCTGGACATCCTCTGGGGGAAGGACCGTGGCTTATTTGTCACTCCGTGCCCAGCTAGGAAATGCCTACCCTCTTCACCTTGAGGAGCTCAACACTGGATGGTCTCCATCAGAGCTCCGCCCCCGCTCCCCCACCCCCGCCGTTTCCACAGCAGTAGATAACACTGCACTGCCATTTCGGTCACTTTTTGCGTGTACCATTAAGTGGCATTATTACAGTCACAGGGGGGCGATGAGGTCTTAGTGATGGAATTCACACTTGCCATGCAGGTTTTGCTGGTCAATGTACAATGAAATGTACATATTCTGGTCATACAGAGTCACCACCTGTGTATCAGTGGAGGTTTGTGTGTTGCTAGGATGCTGAATAGGTTTCCGTGAAGCTTCCAAACCAAGAGAGACGAGGAAGAAGGGACTGGCTACTTATTTTTAAAAGTTAGCCAATGAAAACCCCGTGAACCAGACTAGTTTGATCTGCAACCAGTTGCCGGGATGGCACAGGCCTGGGCAGAGCTTCGTTCTGTGGTTCATGGTGTCACCATGAGTTGGGCCAACCCGAGGGCAGCTCGTGACAAGTATAGTCACAGAGTTGCAAAAATGATGTGGTCCCATCATCAGACCTTGTCACCTAACTTCATCAGGGAGAAGAGAATCGTCCCCAAGGCTGATTCCTATGCAGCAGAGGACAGACAGACTTCCTCTCTCCAACCCTCTTATCAACGCTGACACCATCATCCCTCCTCTGTCGTCGTTGTTGGCACTGCCCAGTCCTGCCTCCCGCTCACAAGGGTTGTTCCGTTTCAGCCTGTTGTTGCAACAGACTAGCAAAAGAAATGTCATTTCGGCAGCTGCTAAACAACTTCCCCATTCCTCCCTCCCACCTCAGAATGTTGACTGCTGGGTGACCTGCCCGCTCGCCCTCCCCTTATGGGAAGTCTCTGCTGGCAATGGATTTTGGAATGTACTCCCATGTTCCCAGGTTCCAGACCCTACCGTTAGTTTCGATTATTCTTCAGTATATCGCTTTGTTCTGGTTCAATATTGTTCCCTTGGGTGTTGTCAGCTGAATGGTGTAGTTAATCGTGTCATGATAACCAGGATGTGACAATAGAACCTTGTGATGGTCACCAGGGTGTTATCATCTCTTTTGGTATTGATTCTTTTATGATAAGAAATGTCCCTTGTGATGCATGCTGACGCTTCTTGAAATTACAATTAATCCCTTAATTTTGATTTCTGCTTCTGTTCATGCTTGCGTGAACCCTAGACAGGTGATAAATGAATTTTTCGGCCTTACAGATGGACTTCATGTAGACTCAGGACTGCAATCAAAGGAGCACTTTTAGATTCTAGCAGTCCGGTTATAACCGAATAAAGACTCTTCCAAATTATCAAAACATTATCGTGGCTGTCATTTATTCGAATCTGCAACACTTCACCAAGCATGGTGTCTTTTCTCCAGGGGCCGGCCTCTCCTGCTAACATGTCCAAAGTCTGGTAGACAAAGTCTCATCATCTTTGCGTCTAGTATTTTGATTGTAGTTCTTTCGAGACAGATTTACTCGTTCTTGTTCACTCTCTGTGGTACTTTCAATATTCTTCTCCAGCACCATGTTTCAAAGGCCGCAATTCGTTCTTATCCAGTGTCCAACGTTCACACACACTCGAGGTCATTGAAAGCACCATGACTCGGGTCTGGCTCACGTCAGTCCTCAAAGTAACAGCCTTGCTTTTCCAGCACGTTAAGCAGTCGGTGCAGCAGATTTACCCGCCTCTGCGTTCGCATTCTCTACTATCTTCAATAATTCATTGCAATGGCCATATAAACCCAAAGACCACACCCATGATTACTGGAGGAAACAGATTATAATTCAGGATGCGTAAGGACTCAGGGAAGAATTCTTTGATTAGAACAACTTCTTCTAGCCTTCTAGAGCTTTCTTGTGCAAGTGTCATGAAGCTCTTCAGCAACACTGATCATTGCCCAGAAGCACCCTACTCAACCCATAAGCCTCCTCTCACTCTCCTGCTGCCACTAGCTCTACGCCGTCTTCAGTGTTACAGAGCTCTGGCTCTTGGGTCTAGCAGGTTCCTAGCACAGGGACTCTGGGTGCAAAGGACACACTGTGCTCCCATCTCTTCTTCTTGGTGGTAGTCAGGTCCACCTGTCTCTGCTTGCTTCCCTTTCCTTTTTTCTGCAACTCAAGCAAGGAGTGACTGAAGCAAAGGTGGTGACTTCAGTAAGGGTGGTGATATGAATGCACACCATCCCAATCCCGTCTCAATACATAACAAGCATAACCAAATCCTCATGAACACCAACGAATCTTGCCTCGTTAAAGCACACAGGTCAGGATTTACAACGCACACAATGGAGGATTATTACACCAGGTCACAAGATGGAGGGTAACCAAGAGATACCGTGAATCGTAGCCTAGCCAAGTTGACATATAATCCCCACCATCACAGGTTCCCTACACTTCATTGACATAGTTCCACTCAGTCATTGTGTGGGAGTCACAAAGAGTATCGCTTGAAGGGCCAAGTCATTCACTGTACCGCATTTGTACAACCATCATCACTATTTCCAAAAAATGTTATCACCCTCAACAGAAACCGTATTCAGAGTTTCTGTATGAGCAATTCCCTAGAATCCCCACCCCCAATCCCTGGCAACAAGCAATCTACTTTCTGTCTTGAAACATTTGACTACTACAGATATCTCATATAAGTGAGATTATACAATATTTGTCCTTTCGTGTCTGGCCTACTTTACTCAACATAATATTCCTAAGGCTTAACCGACATAGCTTTGAAACTCATGTCTACAGGTGAACATTGATGTGTCTTTCCATCATTTTAAAGTGTAGGCACATGTTATCAGTTTGTCCATAGGTGCTGCCATTTTATCCGTGCAGCCGTGGAGTCCCAAATACAAGAACCACTAATGCACACAGAACCGCTTTGTGAGTGGGCGCTGTACGCCTACCTAAGGTTCAAGGAGAACCAACCTAGCAAATACTTTTTCTACTTAGAAAAAACTCAAAAAACAAAACCAAACCCAAAAAACCCCTCCAAAGCCCAGAGGATTTCCTTGCTGGGGTTTGTGTCCAGGGCGGGTCTGCTGCTGAGACCCTGAGAAGGGAAGCTGCTCAGGGAAGGATGCGTGGGACTTTTCTGACCTGAAGTGAAAGTGTGAAGTGAAAGAATGCCACTGTCCCAGATGGCCCGCGGGGTTTACAGTGCCAGAAGAGTAACCCTTGAGTCACGGAGGACTCTCTCTCTTTCTTTTTTTTTGTTTATCATCTTTTATCTTTCTTTTACTTTTTACATTTTATTAGGGGCTCATACAACTCTTATCACAATCCATACATATGCATAAATTAATTATATAAAGCACATCCTTACATTCTTTGCCCTAATCATTTTCAAAGTATTTGCTCTCCACTTAAGCCCTTTGCATCAAGTCCTCTTTTTTTCCCCTCCCTCCCCGCTCCCCCATATCTTGCCCTTCCCGGAGTCTCCCTCGCCCCCCTTCTCTGCCGTCCATCTCCCAGGGAGGAGGTCACAGGTGGATCCCTGTAATCGGTTCCCCCTTTCCAACTCACTCACCCTCCACTCTCCCAACATCGCCCCTCACACCCCTGGTCCTGAAGGTATCATCCACCCTGGATTCCCTGTGCCTCCAGCTCCCATATGCACCAGTGTACAACCTCTGCCCCATCCAGTCCTGCAAGGTAGAATTCGGATCATTGTAGTTGGGGGGAGGAACCATCCAGGATCTGGGGGAAAACTGTATTCTACATCGCACCCTGACTGACCCATCTCCTCTCCTAAACCCCTCTATGAGGGGATCTCCAGTGGTCGACAAATGGGCCTTGGGTCTCCACTCTGCACTTCCCCCTTCATTCACTATGGCATATATATATATATATATATATATATATATATATATATATATATATATATATATATATATATACACACACACACACACACTATATATATATACACACACACTATATATATACCCATATTTTTTTTGCATGATGCCTTATACCTGGTCCCTTTGGCACCTTGTGATCACACAGGCCGGTGTGCTTCCTCCATGTGGGCTTTTTTGCTTCTGAGCTAGATGGCCGCTTGTTCACCTTCAAGCCTTTAAGACCCAAGACGCTATATCTTTTGATAGCCAGGCACCATCAGCTTTCTTCGCCACATTTGCTTATGCACCCATTTGTCTTCAGCGATCGTATCATGGAGGTGTGCAGTCAATGATATGATTTTTTGTTCTTTTATGCCTGATAACTGATCCCTTCGGGACCAGACTCTCTTTCAAAATGAACCTGTTTGTCGCTAAAGGCTCCATGTCCATGTCAGTTTTACTTCTTTCTTCTTTTTAAAGTCACTCAGACAAAGATTTAGGTTTGAGGGAGCAGGAATCAGGAAGGATTGCTTTGTTGTTGTTTGTATGTATTAAAAGAAGCATACTGCTTTTGTTTACACAGCCCATCTCAAGAAAGGAAATCAACAACAACAACAACCTGATACACCTTCCATAAATGTGCTTCTCTTTCAGCCCCTGCCAATAGGCTGTGTTGATAGCTCTTTGTAGGTAGTCCCAGGTATTCCCTGGGGGTTATTACATGGTGAGGCAGTTAGTTTACTTTGCCAACATGGCTGATAAACACATGTGGGGGTAATTGAAGGGCGGAGGGATAAATGGCTTAGTGAGCCTTGCCTTTCGAGTTCAAGGGTCTCTTGCTTTCTGATGGTCAGACCAGGGTGCAGCTGCCTTAGCCAGTTCCCTGCTTCAGGTTGCAAGGCTCACTTCCTGCAAGACATCCCTGAGGAGAAGCCACATGGACCTACCCTGATGCAGCCCTAGGTGCTGGAGCAGCTGTGTGGAGACCCCTGCCAGCGCTGAGATGCTGACATGCTCACTGATTCGGCTTTTCTCCTGCAGTGGGCGTCATTGCGTCTGTTTTGTGAGATGGAAGACTTGTGGATTGGTGTTGGACAATGGGTTAATGGGTTAATGTTGGACTTGTGGACTTGGGCAGCACTGGGTTGGGATGTTTACTTGATGTGCACTTAACCTTTACATAAAACTCTATCTTATAATGAGTTTCTGTGGATTTGTTTCTCTAAAGTACCCAGACTAACACATTATGGGAGTGGGGCACTGGAGAAGCAAATCATAAGATGGAGAGTAGATGTTTGTCTGACCTCTCCCTCATGATAGTTTTTCTTCTTTGTCTAGCCAGAGGTCAGATAAAGCCACACTGTTTACTCGGTTGTTTTCTGGGAAAAAATATAGGAAGTATGAAAATAGAAAATTTGTAAGTCCATTTGCTTTGAGCTTTTAAAATTTGATCTTTAGATGGGTTTAGGCCACGCCTACAAAGAAAGCTATGCAAAGAAATATATGCCTCACCCAGTGCTTTGGAGTACTCAGGAACCAGTAGTTGTCAGAATCTGGAAAAAATTTGGAACCAGGAAGAAAACTCCCCTCTAGGACTGAATGTTAAAGGGAGCCTGAGAACAGGCTGAGAGGCTTGGTAGGTGACCACCTGGATCCACTTGTTGAGTGGAAGTGGGAGAAAGGCAGCCATAGAGAGACAGGTTGAGTTTGGTCACTGACAGAGAAGATGAGAGCGGGTTGACTGGTCCAAGGTTCATGACCTAGCATGAGGGGGATAGACTTGTTGAGTGTTGGTGAGAGTTCATGGTCTAAAGGCAAGGTGACCAATGGGCACACTGTGGAGGCTGAGTGAGGCAGCCCACATTGAGTTGACCAGAACCCGACCAGATGGAGATTTTTGAGCCTGTGAACTGGTGCATATTTTTGCTGACTTTATGGATGGCCCGTCCGGATTTGACTTTGCTTATGGATGCAGACTTCACAAGGTTCCAAGTGGAATGAAGATTTCTTCATGTCAAAAAATATGATTGTCTCCTTAGAGCACTGGGTTGATATAAGTGGGCAGTATATAAATCGGATACTCAAAATTGGGGGGATAAAGGCACGAAGTGGTTGGTTTACAAACTTTCATAGGTGGGGAACATATTCACAGGATTATAGGATTAAGGTGTAGGTGTTACTTAATTACAATTTTGAAGCTAAAGAATTATGTACAGGTGCCAGGTTGGCAAGGGGTGGATTGAATTACCGTATATACTCATGTATAAGCCGTGTTGAAAAACTGGCGTTCGGCTTATACATGGGTCAGTGGTACCCCAGTGAGGTGTAACATCTCGCGGGTGATTGCTGTTTCTTCGCTGCTCATTCAAAGCCTGCTGACACTGCAGGGCTTTGAATGTTAGTTTACTCACACCTAACCAATCAGAGCTGTCCTACAACATGTTTCTTTGAATAAGGCCCACCAGGCCGTGAGGATGATGTTCCTGATTAGAGCAACCAGTCCACAGAGAGAACAACATGGCTGCCCCCACTATGAGGGACCAATGGCGCTAGCGCTACAGGGGACAGCACCGGAGACACAGTGTGCGAATTGCACCTGACCTGATCCCACCACACCGAGGCAAAGTACTGGGGGAGTGCAGTGGAACAGCAAGGGAATGGGGTAGCAAGGTCCCCAGGGAATGCTGAAAGTGGACTTTGGGGCCAGGGCTGGGTGCCCCAACAGACTGGACTGGAAAACACTCCTAAAGGCCAACAAATGATCCTTGAACTAACTACAAGCTTTTCTTTCTTGATATGTTTTGTTTTGTTCTTTGTCAGTGGTTTGTTGCTGTTTTGCTGTCTGGTTGTATACTGTTGCTTTGTTTTCCTCTGTCTTGTTTTTGTGCATGTTATTATCTCCACAGGTCTGTCTGAATAGGACAGGCTGGATGAACTGTCTGGAGGAAAAATAACAGGACCGACAGTTCTGGGGGGACTTGGGATAGGGGGAAGTGGCGGGTAAGGAAGTAGTGTTAACAAACCCAGGGACAAGGGAACAACATGGGATCCAAATTGTTGGTGAGGGGGGAGTGGCAGGCCTGGTAGGCAATGATCAAGGGTAAGGTTACGTAGAGAAGAGGTATAGCTGTAACCCAGGTGGGGACGGAGCATGATAGTGGGACAGGAGGAAAGTCAAGGGAAATAGAGGAAAGAGCTAGGAGACAAAGGGCATTTATAGAGGTCTAGACAAAGAAATGTACATGCAAATATATATATGAGGATGGGGAAATAGATCTATGTGTCTATATTTATAGGTTTAGTATTAAGGTGGCGGAAGGACCTTGGGCCTCTACTCAAGCACTCCCTCAATGCATGAAAACTTTCTTCTATTAAATTGGCATTCTATGATGCTCACCCTCCCAACACAACTGCCGAAGCCAAAGCGGGTGAACAGTAAATGTGAAGAAAGCTGATGGTGCCTGGCTATCAAAAGCGATAGTGTCTGGGGTCTTAAAGGCTTGAAGATAAACAAGCGGCCATCTAGCTCAGAAGCAACAAAGTCCACATGGAAGAAGCACATCAGCCTGTGCGATCATGAGGTGCCAAAGGGATCAGGTATAAGACATCATCATCAAAAAAAAAAAAGCTTACCATAGTGAATGAAGGGGGAAGTGCAGAGTGGAGACCCAAAGCCCATTTGTTGGCCAGTGGAGATCCCCTCACAAAGGGGCCTAGGGGAGAAGATGAGTCAGTCAGGGTGTGATGTAGCACCGATGAAGAATACAGCTTTCCCCCAGATCCTAAATGCTTCCTCCCCTCCAACTACCATGATCCGAATTCTACCTTCCAAGTCTGGATAGAGCAGAGGTTGTACACTGGTGCAGATAGGAGCTGGAGGCACAGGGAATCCAGGGTGGATGATACCTTCAGGACCAGGGGTGTGAGGGCCGATACTGGGAGAGTAGAGGGTGAGCGGGTTGGAAAGGGGGAACCGATTACAAGGATCTACATGTGACCTCCTCCCTGGGGGATGGACAATAGAAAAGGGGGTGAAGGGAGACGCCAGATAGGGCAAGATATAACAAAATAACAATCTATAAATTATCAAGGGCTCATGAGGGAGGGGGAAGCGGGGAGGGAGGGGAAAAAAGAGAACCTGATGCAAGGGCTTAAGTGGAGAGCAAATGCTTTGAAAATGATTAGGGCAAAGAATGTACAGATGTGCTTTATACAATTGATGTATGTATATGTATGGATTGTGATAAGAGTTGTATGAGCCCCTAATAAAATGTTTTAAAAAGAAAAGACCGTGTGCGAAGGATGTGGTATGAATGGATGTCATCTGGTCAAGCCCGACTAACAAAAGGAGGAAATCTCATGAAGCCTGACATAGAGTTAATAGCAAAGTGGGTTCAAGATGCATGGGAAGACGTTCCAGAAGACATGGTGCGACGTGCCTTCCAGAAATGGAGTATTAGCTATGGATGGCAGTGAAGACTGCGCTTTGTATGAAAATGACAGCAGTGATGGTGATGACGGCGATCTCAGTGAGGACAGCGTCTATGATGACCTCACACCAGCTGAAGCTCTGCATTGGGATCCGGATGATGATGAGGAATCCAGTTTTGAAGGATTTTAACTCTTTACATTTTAGCTTGGTTGCTGATTGAACTCAGGGAATAGTACTCTTAAGGTATTGTTGAAACCTTATTGTTTTTGTTGAACCTATTTTCCACTTACTGTGCTGGTTTACTAATGTTAAATGACTTGTCCTTTTATTGATGGTTTTTTATTTAAAATAAATATTTAAATACATTACCCCACTGATGTCTCAATTTTTAGTAATTTTATTTTCATTTGTTTTGATTATTGAAACTCACCAATAGCTTCTGCATTTTCCACCCTAAGCTTATACTCAAGTCAATCAGTTTTTCTGGTTTCCCAGGTAATAATTAGGTACCTCGACTTATACTCGGGTCGGCTTATATTCAAGTATATAGGGTAGTTTATTGTGCCAACCTGTTGATGCTCACTTAACATTTATATAAAACTCTCTCATATATATGAGTTTCTGTGGATTTGTTTCTCCAAAGTACCCAGACTAACACACATGGCACCTGTCTCATGCTACCCACCCCACCTCCATCTGTGTATGTGTGTCTAATCTACCCATTTTATAACTCAGAAGTGATTAGCTTTTTAAGACCTGCCCTACTCAGATATGTCGTAACGAAATAGCAATGAAACCCCTATTTCCAAATGGGATCGTATCCACAGGTATAAGAATTAGGATTCCTATCCATATCTTGGAAAGAGATAGCACTGGGGCTCAGGTTCTAGTCCCAGTTCTTGCACCGGGTGACTTCGAACGGATCTCTTTCCCACTCTGGGCTGTGTTTCTCATTTTACAGTGGCTGAGCTGGGCTGCATGACTTTTAACGTCTCCTCCAAGAGACCCCTCCCTGATTCCCAAGCCACAGACCTCCCTGCACGCAAATTCAGTGCTTCAACTGAGAGGCTTTGCAACTGTCAGACCTTGGGCAAGTCTCTTCATCTTTCTGAACTTCTATTCTATTCAACTGTAAATGGTGAGAAATGTGATTTATATAACATTGTTTTTCATAGTAAGTAATAGATGTGTGATTTAGAGAAAGAAATCCACAGAAACTCATATGTATAAGAGAGAGAGTTTTATATAAAGGTTGAGTGCACATCAAGTAAACATCCCATCCCAGTGCTGCCCAAGCCCACAAGTCTAACATTAACCCATATGTCTGACACCAATCCACAAAGTCCTCCTCCATCTCACAAAACAGATACAATGATGCCGACTGCAAGAGGAAAGCTGAGTCAGTGAATGTGTAAGTATCTCAGTGCTGGCAGGGGTCTCCACATGGCTGCTCCAGCACCTAGGGCTGCATTGGGGTAGATCCATGTGGCTTCTTCTGAGGGATGTCTTGCAGAAAGTGAGCCTTGCCAGCTAAAGCAGAGAACTGCTAAGGCAGTCTCTTTCACCCTGATTGTCACACCTGTCATGGGCTTGGCAGGGGAACAAATGTATAATCTCTCCAGCAATGTGAGTCACCGGAGAAGTGCATTGATGCCAGGCACATGGTAGAAACTGCCCTCACAGGGAAATAAAAAGGGCTGCCAAGTTAGCGCCCCAAATCCATTCCTTTAACAACTCTCTCCTGGAATTTCTGTAGATTTGGAAAGAAACACATTAAAGTTGATTTATTGAATGTACAAATGAACTATTAGGGAGGAAAGAGCAGTAGGTTTATTAAGAACGACTTCTAGGGTTCTTTTTCCCTTGGCTGCCAGGAAGCTCGGAGCTAAACGTAATGCCTAGTCACTGCTTGGTGTGTTGCTCCTTTTGCTGTTGGCAGCTGCCACTGGCTCCAGCTGCAGCTCAGGGGACCTTGCGTGTGCAGAGGGCTTTCAAAGCTGTGACCTTTTAAAAACGGATCACCAGGTCTGTTCTCCAAGGTTACCTCTGCATGGGTTTGAACTGCCAGCTTTTGGACTGTTATACCTTTGGGGTGTTTCTAAGGCTCCGTTTTTATTTTAACTATCTTCATTCCTATTCTGAAGTCTTTGGTGATGCAAATGGCTAATGCATTCAGCTGCTAGTGTAAAGGTTAGAGATTGGATTTCATCCACAGGTGCCGCAGAAGAAAGGCCTGTTGATCTACTTTATACACTCGTGTATAAGCCGAGTTTTTCAGCACATTTTTAATGCAGTTTTGTGGTAAAATTAGGTGTCTCAGCTGATATTCAGGTCGGCTTATACTTGAATATATATGGTATTTCCCTCAAATCAGCCACTGAAAACCTTGTGGAGCACAGGTCTACTCTGACTACATAGAGGGTCTTTGTGCATCAGAATCGAAGGAACCTTTTTAGTTCATGTTGTAGGCCGCCTCCCATTCCTTTTGAAAATACTCATTGACAACATTGGAGCAAAGGATCAGTAGAGTCTCCTCTAGAATTTCTTTCTTTCTTTTTTTTTTTAATAAATCATTTTATTGGGGCTCATAAAACTCTTATCACAATCCATACATACATCAATTGAGTAAAGCACCCTTATACATTCGTTGCCCTCATTATTCTCAAAATTCGCCTTCCACTTGGGTTCCTGGACTCAGCTCATTTTCCTTTTTTCCCTCCCCCTCCCTCCCTGCTCCCCCCTCCCTCATGAACCCTTAATAATTTATAAATTATTATTTTATCTTATCTTACACTCTCCGGCATCTCCCCTCACCCACTTTCCTGTTGCCCATCCCCCAGAGAGGAGGTTACATGTAGATCCCCGAGATCGGTTCCCCCTTTCTACACCCCCTTCCCTCCCAGTGTCATCACTCTCACTGCTGGCCCTGAGGGGTTCATCCGCCCTAGATTCCCTGTGTTTCCAGATCCCTACTGCACCGCTGTGCATCCTCTGATCTAACCAGGTCCGCAACAGAGCTTCCAGCATCACAACAACACACAAGTCACCAGAGTTTGACAAACTGACAGACAAGTGGTGGGAAGGCTGATGCAGTTAGGTGAATCTCTGACATCTTATCATTTGTTCTCCCTTTTGACCCATCTTAAATTTGTTCTGGGTTTTATTATTTTCTGCTTTCTTTTGGAGTGGGGCCTTTCTGTGTTTTATTTTGTAATTGTTGTAGGAGTATGTGTTAAATGCTCTTCTTTATACGAAAGCCAGGGTAGCTAGAACTAGAGACAGTAACTGAATTAATAGTGCTCTTGGGGGTGTGGCGGGGATTGGGGGTGTGTGAAGCGCTATACTACACCAAGGATGAAGACATGGTTCTAAAGGTGCTTGTGGTCATGACTGCAACCATTGAAATTTATGGTATGGCAATCATGTATCAATAAAACTGAAAATAATTCTGAAGCGCCATCCAAGATACACGTACGGGTCCTCCCTGTTCAAAGGAAAGAAGCACGGTTGAGCATTGAAGACACGCGCAGGCAACCGTGGATCGAGGGACCACACAAACAGCAGCTTCCACAACACTGAGACCAGAGCGAATGGTGGTTGGCCACCGCTCCAATCTGCTCCGCAAGGGAGCTTACTAGAAGGCCTTAATAGATTGAGAGGGAGAAAAGCGTGGGGAAAAAATTCGAAATCATAAGCTATCAGGCTTACTGGTTGGATAGAGACTGGTGGGATCCCCAAGACTCTGGCCCCCCATCACCTTTCAGATCTAGAACGGTGGCTCCCTTTCCCGCCAAACCACACACAGGTCTTTATGGAGAACGATAACACCACTGAGGTATCCACATCTTAAAAGAAGCAACCTTTTATGACCAATCAGGCAACAGTCACTGACGGTCACAGCCCACTCAATTCACCAGAGAGAGAGAGAAAGAGAGAGAGAGAGAGAGAGAGAGAGAGAGAGAGAGAGAGAGAGAGAGAGAGAGAGAGAGAGAATGAATAATAGATAGATTGGGCAGATCAAAACCTCTCTAAAGGTGAGGGCTCTGCCTGCTCCCCACCCGCCTCTGTTCCCAGCAGCCCTGCATTTCCTGGAACCTGGAGCCATCTCCTGGACAGAGAGAGGGTCTACAGAATAGGGGAGGGGTGTGTGTGCTCTGCTCCCACCACATCATCCAAGACCCCAAAAGCCACAGAGAGAAAGTAATAGACTTGGGAGATGGCCTTGCTGCACTCTGGCAGAGGCACCCTGTGAACACAGCTGTGGTTCTCAAAGAGGAACTCTGGGGTGGCCCCAACCCCTAGGGAGCACTGAGAAAAGGGTGGTAGGGTGGGGCTTCCTATGACTCACTGTGTGAATACCTCAGGGGTCTCCCCTTCCAGGGGTGGGAACAGCAGTGGGGGGGGGGGATAAGGAGAACACCCCTCCCCCCTAGCCCACACAGTGACCCCTCTGGGGGTTTAGCAGCATTTTCTCTTTGGATAGGAGGGCCCCGCCAGGTCTTTCTGTTTTGATCTGCCCGATCCATCTGCTTTGTCTGTTACTTTCTCTCTCTGGCTTTTGGGGTCTTGGATGATGTGGGAGCAGAGCACACACACCCCTCCCCTATTCTGCAGATCCTGTCTCTGTCCAGGAGATGGCTCAGGAAGAGGGCCTACTGGGCTCTGAGCTGGGTGAATAGTTGTGAGTGGTTCCAATTGTCCATGGCCCTGGACTTGTGGCCTTGGCCAAGCAGTTACTCACCTTGGGACTCAGCTTTCTCTTTATAATGGGGAGGGAAGAAGGACCTCCCCTCAGGGGCTGTGGGAAAGTTGTCGTTAGTAGTTCTGACTCATCGTGACCCTGTAGCCAACAGAACAAAGCGCTGTCCGGTCCCATGCTCTCCTCACTCTGAATGCTGTTATTTGCGTCCATGGCTGCAGCCGCTGTGTCAGTCCATCTCTCTGAAGTTCTTCCTCTTTTGCACCAGTTCTCTACTTTAGCAGATTTGATGTCCTTTTTCTGGACCGGTTCCATCTGACAACAAGTCCCAAGTATGTGAGAAGGAAGCTTGGCCATCCTGGCCTCTAAAGAGCATTCTGACTGCACGTCTTCCAAGACTTCTGAGGCCCTTGGTGTAGTCAACATTCTTCGCCTATACCATAATCCAAAGGCATCGATTCTTCTCTGGTCTTTGTTATTCATTGCCCAACTTTAACATGTGTATCAGGCAACTGAAGACACCATAGCCTGGGGCCTGGGGCCCCTTGGTCCGCAAAGCGATATATATATTTTTAAACCCGTTAAAGAGTAAAGCGCTAGTTTTTCAATAGACCTGCCCAATGCAATGTGACTGCTGCTTCTATGGGCACGAATTGTCGATCCACCTATAGTGACATCCTTGATAACTTCAGTCTTTTCTCTGTCATGATGCTAACTATCGGGCCAGTTGTGAGGATGTTTGTCCTCTTCATGTTAAGCTGTCATTCAGACTGGAGTCTTTGGTTTCCAGGCTCTCTCTGCTGTCACCCAGCAAGGTCGCGTCATCTGCACAACACACGTTCGTAATGAGCTCTCCTCCCTTCTGATGCTGTGGCTTCATGGAGTCCAGCCTCTGGACCAGCTGCTCCAGATACAGATTAAGCAAGCATGGTGAACACATGGCGGTAAGGATGAAATGAGATGTCCATGACAGCCCCAAGCTTAGGCCGGTAAGACCACTGCGACTGTCACAGACGATTCTCCAGAGATGGAAGGTGCCTGGACCAATGACTGACATCCCCGGGACCAGCACAAAGTGGGCAACCCCAACTGACTGTGTTAGACTGATCAAGGTAAGCACCCTTAGATTAGAGTCTCCCCTCTTTCCCCCAACAAAGCCTCCGCACTGCTTCCTGCTGAGAATCCGGACAGCTTGCCAGTGATAGTGGATCAAGGCAGCGATGACCATTCCAGAGCCGGCCATGCAGCGTAGACCTTACCAAGCACTTTCCACACTCAGTCTCCCGCTGGAGTCTCGCCACAACCCAACATCATGTTGGGCGCAGGTAGCCATGGGATTGGGTCTTGGCTCTTCTGCGAGCCACAAGTTCCGTGACTTTGAGCTTCAGTCTCTCCTCTTTCAGATGTGGGTAAGGACAGCGTCTCCCACAGAGGCTGCTGGACAGTTGTGTGTGGTAAGGTGCCAGTGTGAGAGCTCTCAGCCCCTGTCCATTTCCCTTCACGTGACCCCATGGGTCAGGACAGAACTGCTTCGGTGTTAATGAATGTTCAGGGGATGTGAGCTTGAGAGCAAAGCAGACACACCTGGGGGACATGCTGGTGATGGTATTAGAGTCTCACGAGACAGGTGCAGAAAGGGGACGTCCCCTAACTAACGGCTGAGGGAGACTTGGGTCTTGCAGACGACTCAGTGATTGATAGCATGCGCTTTGGAGGCCAACAGGCCTGGACTCCAAGGCTGGTTCCATCCTTCCTGGCCAGGAGACCATGACCATGGCCACTACCTGCCTGCCTTGTTTCCTCGTACTTTGTGGGTAGTATGCATTTTACTGATTGCAGGCAGGTGGCAACTCTGCCACGCCGCCGGCACAAATTTTTGAACAGCACTTCGGCTTCATGTCTCGGCTCCATTTTGGTATTTCTCTCATTATATATTTTAATGTATCCTGAATGCTATTGTGCACTTAATAGACAACAGTATATTGTAAAACTAACTTCTGTATGCATGAGCAACAGCGAGAAATCCTGCAGCTCCCTTCACGCAGTCGCCGCTGCAGCCCTGGGGTCTGGAAGCAACCAACCCCCCCCCCCCCACACACACACACCCTGAGCTGAACTGCCTCTGAGCGCTAGCAGGCCTTCTCCGTAAGACACCAGACCCCTCTGACAGGAACCCTTTCTCTCTCCTGGCTCAGGGGCTTTTTCGCAGGGATGGGGTGGAAAGCACACTAGTTGAAGTCAACCCAGCTTCCTGCCCTCGATGAACACCTGAGCTCTGTGAGAAGGTTCTGCCGCTGAGTGGCCCCGGTGGGTGAGAAGAGAAGAAATGTGGTTCGCCCAGGAGAGAAGGAAGTCCCCACCCCCTAGAGGTCACGGCTCCCTGAAGGCTTGGGGGCCCACTCAGTGGATGGCAGGGCATCTGGGGGATGGCACACCCCAGAGGCTGAATCCAGGGCACAGTGGTTTCAAGTCTGGGCCAAGATTTCAGGACTCCGGGTAGTGCTGAGGGACCACATGAGGCTGGACTTTAAGAGATGAAGCCGCTGGGGACAGTGGGCATTCGCCATCGTGGGCACACGAGGGGGGCATGAGGGGATCTGTGTAGGATTCTGGTGGCGGGCAGTGGGAGGAAGGGAAGCTCAGTGTGCACTAAGGCTCCATTTCCAACCAGTCCTTTAGGACGAGGCGTGAGGTCTTACTGAACGGCAGTCATAAATCAGAGGGCATCTCTGCACTTCGGAGAGTCTGCGGAAAGAGTAACTCACTGGTGCTGCCTCCCCCTTCCCCACCACGTGGGAGGAGAAGAGGTCCGTCTTTTAGACTCTGCTACACTGAACCTGACTGCCTTAGCAGGGATGCTAACCAAGGGTGAAAGCCACGCTTCGCCGGTAGAAGGAGATGCCTGGGCTCCGGGCACCCAGGGTACCATCTCCCGGACAGCTTGGTGCAGGGTTGTTGTGGCACGGCCTCCTTGTGCCTCTCCACATTTCTCCCCATCCCCTCCTGGGTCCTCTAGGTGTCCAAATGCCACCCCTTCTCATAAGGAGCAGCCTGCCACCTCCTGGCATTCTTATCTCGGACCCACAGCAAAAGGCGTGGATGAGGCGAGATGGGTTGGCAGTGAACATCCTGACCCTCCCCCGGGCAGAGCCGCTGTTCATCTCAGTGCAGACGAAGGGTGTTGTCACCACCTGTGAACCTTGAGGGATGTCCTCGGGGTCCACGGTCCTCAAAAGAAGAAGCTGACCTGGGCAGCTGGGGAATGACCCGATGGCCTAGGCTCGGCCTCTAGGACAGGACTCCTTAATGGAGGGGACTGTTCCCTGAGCCAGACACCTACCCTCAGGCTAGTGTTGTTCCTGACCTTTCTATCTCATGTGCCCCACTTGGAAAAAAGGCCTCTAAGGCTTCTTCCTGTGGGATGGGGGGATGGGGAGAAATAGCATTTCATGGAGTCTTCCCTGGCGCACCCCCTGCTGCGGAAGCCTGTGGCTTGCCAAGCGAGATGCCCAACCACACCCGTAGCTGTTGACTCAGTTCCAGCTCACAGGGTTGCCCAGTTGAGCTGCTCCACAGGGCTGTCAAGGCGGTGACCTTTCCGGAGCAGTCACCAGGCATTTCTTCTGTGGAGTCTCTGAATGAGCTCACATCAGCTTTTCTCTAATCGGCCGAATGCTTAACTGCACCACCTAGAGCAGCGGTTCTCAACCTGCGGGTCGCCACCCCTTTGGAGTCGAACAACCCTTTCACAGGGGTCTCCGATTCATCACTGTAGCAAAATGACAGTGGTGAGGTAGCAAAGAAAATAATGTGATGGTTGGGGGTCACCACCACATGAGGAACTGTAGGTGGGTCACGGCACGAGGAAGGCTGAGAACCACTTACCTGGAGACTCCAAGGTGGTTTGTACAGGCTGCTGGTGAAAAGGTGGGGCGTGGTACCAGCGTACCTTGGTTCAAGCCCAGTGTCCTCCCTTAACCTCACTTCAGCTAAGGCACCTAACACCCCCCACACACACACCTGTCGAGTGGCACCAATAGGAACCCTTCCTGTTATAGCTGCTGTGAGGATCGAGTCAGCGTAGCTACGGAAGACGCACCACGCACTGTCTGACCCTTAGTAAGGTGCTATCACCCGCTACCCACCCCCTGCCAGCCCATGTGTGTCAGAGTAGGGCTGTGTGTGCTGGTTGTCTGTGGCATACAGTTTTCAATTCGGAAGGAGATGGCCAGGTCTTCTGGGTGAGCAGCTGAGTGCACTGACCGTTCTGACTGTCCCCCTCTGGGTGAACAGCTGAGCGCATTGACCGTTCGCAACCCCCCAGGGACCCCGAGTCTCTATACTCGCCTTGCAGTGAGCTCTTTCTGTTCTGAAGTGGGTGGGAATGAAAACCACGCGCCGAGGTCTGGTCCCATGTGAGGACTAGAAGTGCCTGCGCCCTGAGCATTCCCGGGAGCCAGCTTCCGAAACCTCAGGAGCGTTCAGAGAGCATCCACCCCGCGCCCCGCGCGCTGCACCCCGAGAGGGACCATCAGAACAGGTGCAAGTACGAAGCACCCAGGCTTTCTGGGATGAGGAAGATGCCGAAGTAGAAGAAAAAGCAAGTCACTCACGGTTGTCCTCGGCGGGCCTCCTGCTTGTCTGTGTCCGCTCCCAAGACCTGGCTTGGCTCTGTGCCTGAGCTGCCTGCCCCAGGCCCGAATAGTCTGCTCTTCTCACAGAGGAGGGAGTGGGAGGCAGTCTGACCTTCCGGCTCTCACCACTTCCCCTTCAGGTCCCCAGTGCCAGAAGGTCTTGCCCCTGTAGTTGAGCCGCTGCTCACAGTGAGTTCTGGTGGTGCACAGGCAAAGGCGCTGGATTCAAACTCCCATTTAGCCATGACCTTGAATAACCCACATGGCCACCCTAAGCTGTCGTTTCTTCATCCATAAAGCGGGGCTATTAGAGACATCTTACACGGATATCCTAAAAGGACCGATGCCTCGTCCTACTAGACCAGACCTTTCAGATGTAGATGTGTCCAGGGGGCTGTTTTGTACCTGCTCAATTCCCAGTTCCGGTGTAAGGTTGGTGACACGGGTGGGTGAAGGGTAGGGCGATGGGGCAAGAGGGAGCTGTGCGGACTTGGTGGAATAGGAGAGCACGTGGCCTATTAGCACAGCTGGTTGGCAGATGCCATCAAGTAGGTTCCAACCCAGAGACACCCTCTGTACAAACAGAAGACGCTGCCCATCGGCGCCGTCCTCACAATTGTTATGTTTGAGCCACGGTACCCGCCGTCTCTTTGAAAGTCTTCCTCTTTTGCCGTTGACCCTCTACTTAACCCAGCAGCTGCAGGGCACCGTGGAAAGCACTCTGCTGTTAAGCAATAGATCAGCGGGGGTTTCTTAAAATCAGTGGTGATTTAAATCCACCAGTTGCTCGGAGGGAGCAAGATGTGGCAGATTACTTCTGGAAGGGCTTACAGCCTCAGAAACCCTATGGGGTAGGTTTCCTCTGTTCCCTGGGGTCTCTGAGTCAGAGTTGAGTTGGGTCATTTGGAGACCTACTTAGGCAACGATGATGTCCTTCTCTGGGCCCTCTTCTCTGCCACGTGGGGGTGCAGGCCCAGTGGGCAGAGAGTCCAAGCGCTGGGTAGGTAAGTCACATTTTCCAAGAGTTATTAGAAGTCCTACCTTTTCTGTGATAGGCTCCCATTGCAGAATGTTGTCCACAAAGTCAAATCTTTTAAACATGTTCTGTAGGTCAAACAAAGTACCCTGTTTACTGGATCACGAACCCCTGAGGTATGATCCCTGATACAGGCTTCACACCAATTATTGGATAGGAGTTTTAAAACTGTATTAGGTACGGACACCTGCCTGGGTTGCAGTTAAGCCCGAGTGTTCTCCTCAGACACGAGCACACCCGAACTGTCAGACGCTGCACACAACGACCAGTTGTCCCTCGTCGCTGTGGGGCAAGAGCATAGGCTTCCCATCTGGCACGTACTCCTGCCCCGGAAGGTACATCTAGGGACCCAGTTGCTCTTCCCTAACCCTGTGGTTTGGGATTGTTTAGTGGGCAGTTTCCTTTTCCAGGGGCCAAAATGGAGAACTGCCCTTAGGACAGGAGTCTTCATCAGAATCGTCTAGGTCCTAGTGATACAAAGACACCAAACCCAGTGCCACAGACTCCATTCTGATTCACAGGGACTCTATATAGAGTTTCCAAGTTTGTAAATCTTTTTAAAATCATTTTATTAGGGGCTCATACAACTCTTATCACAATCCATACATATACATACATCAATTGTATAAAGCACATCCATACATTCCCTGCCCCAATCATTCTCAAAGCATTTGCTCTCCACTTAAGCCCTTTGCATCAGGTCCTCTTTTTTTTCCCCTCCCTCATGTGCCCTTTTTAATTTATACATCGTTATTTTGTCATATCTTGCTCTATCCGGAGTCTCCCTTGCCCCCCTTCTCTGCCGTCCCTCTCCCAGGGAGGAGGTCACATGTGGATCCCTGTAATCAGTTCCCCCTTTCCAACCCACTCACCCTCCACTCTCCCAGCATCGTCCCTCATACCCTTGGTCCTGAAGGTATCATCCACCCTGGATTCCCTGTACCTCCAGCCCTCATATGTACCAGTGTACAGCCTCTGTCCTATCCAGCCCTGCAAGGTAGAATTCGGATCATGGTAGTTGGGGGAAGGAAGCATCCAGAATCTGGGGGAAAGCTGTGCTCTTCATCGGTACTACCTCGCACCCTGACTGTCCCATCTCCTCTCCTAAACCCCTCTATGAGGGGATCTCCAGTGGCCAACACTTGGGCCTTGGGTCTCCACTCTGCACCACCCCCTTCATTCAATATGGTATATATATATACATATATATACATATATATATATATACATATATATATACACATATATATACACACACACATATTCTTTTTTTTTTTTTTTGCATGATGCCTTATACCTGGTCCCTTTGGCACCTCGTGATCGCACTGGCTGGTGTGCTTCTTCCATGTGGGCTTTTTTGCTTCTGAGCTAGATGGCCGCTTGTTTATCTTCAAGCCTTTAAGACCCCAGTCACTATCTCTTTTGATAGCTGGGCACCATCAGCTTTCTTCACCACATTTACTTGTTCACCCACTTTGGCTTCAGCAGTTGTGTCGGGAGAGTGAGCATCATAGAGTACCAATTTAATAAACGAAAGTATTCGTGCATTGAGGGAGTGCTTGAGTAGAGGCCCAAGGTCCTTCCGCCACCTTAATATTAAACCTATAAATGTAGACAATTTGATCTATTTCCCCATCCTCATATATATGTTTGCATGTACATGTCTTTGTCTAGACCTCCATAAATGCCCCTTGACTCCCAGCTCCTTCTGGCTGTATTTTTAAGAGATAGATTTGTTGTAGCAGTTCATGGTACTTTCAATGTTCTTCTCCAGCACCACCATTCCAATGCATTGATGGGTCTTCAGTTTTCTTTTTCAATATCCACCTTTCATATGCATATGAGGCACTTGAGAATATCATGGCTTGGGCCAAGTGCTCCTTAGTCCTCAAAGTAACGTCCTTGCCCGTCAGCACTCCAAAGAAGCCAGGTGCCACAGACTTGCCCAACACAATTTGTCCTTTGGTCTCTTGAGTGTTGTTTCCATGAGAATTGATTGTGGATCCAAGCAAGGTGAAATCCTTGTCAACTTCAGCCTTTTCTCCATTTGTCATGATATTACCAGTCGTGAGGAGTTTAGTCTTCTTTAACCCATCCTGAAGGCTACACTCCTTGGTCCTCATCAGCAAGTGCCTCACGTCCTCCTCACTTTCAGCGAGCACGTGTGTCATCTGCACATCACTATTTGTTCATCCGCCTTCCTCCAATCCTGATGCCACATTCTGTTCCATAGAAGCCAGCTTCTCTGATGATTTTGCTCAACATGCAGATTGAACAAGTGTGGTGAAGGGATGCAGCCCCGATGCACACCTTCCTGATTTTAAACCCTGCAGCAGTCCCCGGTTCTGTTTCCACAACTGCCTCTGTACATGCACGCGTTCTGCACGAGCACAGCGAAGTGTCCTGGGATTCTCATTCTTCCCTAGGTCATCCACAGTGTGTTATGACCCACACCGTCGATGCCTTGGCATAATCAGTAACACACAACATCTTTCTGGTATTCTTTGCTTTGAGCCAAGACCCATCTGACAACAATAATATCCTTTGTTCCACATCCTCTTCTGAAACCAGTCGGAACCTCTGGCAGTTCCCTGTCCATGTGCTACTGAAGTAGCACTATTGTGGTATTGCTGTATAGTGTGAGCATTCTGTTGGGTCACCTTTCTTTGGAATAGGTACAAATATGGATCTCTTCCGGTCAGTTGACCAAGTTGTTTTTCAAATTTCCTGGCATAGTCTAGAGAATGCTTCCAGGGCTTCATCAGCTTGTTGAAAGAGTTCTGTTGGTGTTCCATCAGTTCCTGTTTGTTTCTGCAAATGCTTTCTGTATAGTTTGCACGTCTTCCTTCAGCACCATTGGTTCCTGCTTGTATACTACCTCCTGAAATGGTGGACTGTCCACTAGTTCTTTTGGGTACAGTGACTGTGTATTCTGTCATCTTCTTAAATGTTTCCTGCATCATTCAATATTTTCCCCATAGAATCTTTCAAAATTGCAATTCTAGGCTTGAGTTTTTCTTTAGTTCTTTGGATTTAAGCTCTGTGAACGTGTTCTTCTGGTTTTCTCATGGTAGGTCTTTACATCTTTCATCACAGTTTTTCGTTTTGTCTTCTTGAGCTGCCCCTAGAAAGTTTCTACTCAGCTCTTCGACGTTTTCCCTTTATTTTAACCGCTCTATGATGCAGAGTGTGTTTCAGAGTCTTATCTGACCCCCACTAGGATCTTGTCTTTCTTCCCTGTCTTTTTAAAGACCATGTGATTTCTTCATGAATGAAGTTCTTCATGTCTGCTCACAGCTCTTCAGGTTTTCTGTCATTAGTGTGGTGACATTTCTGTCATCAATGTGACAAATCTGGTCTTCTCAAAATTCAGGTGGAATAGACTCAAGGCTATATGTTGGCTTCTGTGGATTCGTTTTTATTTTCTTCAGCTTTATCCTGAATTCGCCTATAAGCAAATTATGATCTGTTCCACAGTGAGCCCCTGACCTGGTTTTAACTGCTGATAGTGAGCTTCCCATTGTCTTTTCCCACAGACGTAGTCAATTTAATTTCTGTGTATTTCATCCAGGGAAGTCCACATGTATAATCACTTTTTGTATTATTGAAAAGCTGTATTTGCTATGAATAAGTCACTGCTTTTGCAAAATTCTATCATGCAATCTCCAGCTTAGTTTCTATCACACGTCCTTGTTTTCCAACTACTGTTCCTCTTTATTTCCAACTTGACATCTTAATTGTATGCCTGACCTAAGATCAGAAGGAATTAACCAGAGGCTTCAGCTAGGTGTATTTCCCTTTCACTTAAAAAAAACCCCCCCAAACTGAAACAGCTTTAAAATGGGTCAAAAGGAGATTAACTGATAGTCCATTTAACCTATGTCTGCATAATGGACTGACAAGCTCTCCGATAACAAGGCATTCACACCCCTCCACGATGGTCAGAGGGACTTCTCTGGAGGCTGAATCCATGTGTGGACCCTGAAAACGGATTTCAGGTTTGCACTGTCATCCATAGCCTCCTGCAAATCAAGTGTTCCCGGTTTAATCTCTGATCCCATTTCCTCCTTTGGATTTGGAGTTTATCGTTTATAATCCTTGCGTCACCCAGGCTGGTGTGCTTCTTTCATGTGGTCTTAGTTGACACCTCACTTAGATGGCCGTTCCTCAAGCATTTACAACCCCAGATGCTATTCTTCCTGATAGCCAGGCACCATCTAGTTTCTCCACCACACTTTGCTTTCGCACTGTATCTCCAATGTGAGATCTCTTCATGAGGGTGTGCATCAAGCAGGGCCACGTCACAAGAACTAATTGTTTTTAGATTGGGGCTAGAATTAAGTGCGAGGCCAAATCCATTCATGTATCGCTAAGGCTTATTATCCATATGTCTGGTTCACCTTAGAAACATCATTGCCATTGCCATTTCATGTTAGAGAACATTATCAATCATTCTCCTGGGATATAAGGTAACTCTAGTGGTTGTGTCAGTTATTTAGTGGGAATTTTACCCCTCAGCCACCACTGCCCCCTTTGCTCTTGTACCTTCCCCCAAAGCCAGTCATTCACCACAATGTGAGACAGCGGTCTAGGGGGCTGAGAGCGAGGAACAAGGAAGCTAGGGGGGAGCTGATCAGTGGGGACCTTGCCCAGCCTCCATCAGACTTCTGTCAAGGTCAGATTGGAGGACACCAACGGGGAGCTCAAAGAGCTCTCGTAGACGCTTTCATGATGCTGCACCTGGACTTTGAAGAGGCCCCGCCGGGTGGAAAAGTATGCGCTGCACTGAAATTGGGCCTCCGTTGCAGCCCAAACGTGGGTACAGGCCAGCGTACGCACGCATCAACATGATGGATTAAAGAAGAAAGGAACGGAGCGACTTAAAACCTAAGACAGAAAGAACACTGGCCGTCTGGGTTCTACTGACATCTCTGCCATTGCCTGGTTGTGCGACAGTCTCCATTTCCCCATTCCTAGAATAGAGACCTTGAAGATGAGAGGTGGCTCTTACAATGTCTGCTTATGTCGGAACCCTCAGAAGACTCCCTGCCATCGAGTCTGTTCTGGCTCTTAGTGACCCTATAGGACAGGGTGGAACTTTAACACGTTTGTTTTTTTTTAAAGATCATTTTATTGGGGGCTCTTCCAGCCTTGATAACACTCCATCCATCCATTGTATCAAGCATATTTTGACATATAATGCCCTGATCATTTTCTAAACCTGACTGTCACTCTTCATGGGAGTAGACAGCCTCACCTTTTTCAGGTGGTGGCTTCAAACTGCTGACCTTGCCATTAGCAGCCCACTGTGCAGCCCCTATGCCACCAGAGCTCCTGCTGACATCAGAATCCCCCTGAAAACACAGGTTACGGGTCACACCCCAGAGTTTCTGACTCAGCAGATCTGGGCTGGGGCCCAAGGTTCGGTATGCTTACACAGAGGTCAGGGTGGACTGTTGGTCGTGGATCCACCTCAGGAAGCCCTGGAAAAGAGGATTGATAAAGGACCTTCCTGCCAGTCAACTGAGGATCCCTCTGAGAACCCTGGGTAGGGCTGATGGGGGCTGTGCAGGAAGTCTGTGCAGGAAGCCTGTGCAGGAGTTGGTGTTGTCTTGGGGTGGGGTGGGGCATCCCCAGCAGTCCTTGAACTGTGAGACACTGCCCTCTACTGGATCGTCTGGCCCACGCTGGGCCCAGAGTCCAGCCACATTTGGGGTCTGGCTGGAAGAGGGCACTTCTCTGGGAAAGCCTTTTCAATTAGGGCACAGAGGAGCAACTTTTGCCATGTCTGGCTCCTCCGACCCCTTTGGATAGCTCCGTTTCCAATATGGGTGTTGGTGGCTGCATTTACTTTGGGACAACAAAAATAGAGGCAGCTAGTGTGGGGGCTAATATATTGTCACCCAACTGCAGGGTTTTTTAAAACAAAAGAATCAAACCTAGCATGCAGTTATTTCAGTCTACTAACTACAAATGGTGCTGGTGATATTGACATGGAAGATGTGTGTGTATCAGAGATTTGCACCCTGTAAAAGTGGTTCACCTATTAACTTGGGCCAAACAAGAGAAGAAAAAGAAACGCTGTCACGTTGCCAAGTTCACGGTAACCAGCCCAGTTGTTGTGGAGTAGACTCTGACGGCGAATGAGCGGGCTGGAGTTCTTGTTGCTGGGTGCTGTCCAGTCAGCTGAGTCGCAGACCGAGGCGCACCCGAAGGAAGCACTGCGCAGTCCTGCGCCATCTCCGCTGTGGTTAGGCTCCTGTCTGCTGCCCTCTGTGTCCACCCCTCTTCGGAAGGGCCTCCTCTTTTTCACTGACCCTCCACTTTCCCAAGCATGACCGATGATCTTCTCCAAAGCCTGGCCGCTGCTAGTCCAAAGGTGGAAGCCAGCGGCGGCTCCCAGGGAGAAAGATGGGGCTTTCTAGCCCTGTGAACAGCGCCGGTCTGGGAAACTCACGGGGGGCAGCCACACCCTGTCTTGCCGGATCGCTATGAGTTGGCATCGGCTTGATGGCAATGCGTTTCTGTTTTCAGTCCGTTTATTTAAACAGCAAGACGCTTGACTTGAAGGAGAAACGAGCTGGGCTTCATTTCCTTGGGCGTCTTTTAGCCGGCACTTAAAGACAGCCTTCCCTGCAGGTAGAAGCTGCGTCCAACAAAGGTATAACATTGCGCTTGGCTTTACAGTGATACATGAAAACATTACAATGCCCCGATCAAACCAGGCAGGCAAGGATTTCCCCAGTCTTTCTGCTATTGTTAACCAGGGAGCGCCTCTAGACTTCCTGGAGCAGACAGAGAAGAGCGAATGGATCCCGGCACGGAGGGAGAAGGTGTTTTCACGGAAGCAGTTTCCCCGCCCCACCTCCACTGGATGTCCGTCACAGCCTGCCACTGGCCATTCGGTGAAAAGACAAAATTAGCAAAGGCAAGGCAAGGCAGTGCTTGTGCACATGCACCCATTACTGTCGTGCAGGAAAGGAACGGGAAAGGGGAAATGGAGAAAACTAGGCCCAGGCTGGCGGCCGTGGGGAAAACGGTGGAGGCGGCTGGACAGGAGGGAGCACCGGGACAGAGGTGGAGGCGACAGGGACAGTGTTCAGGCCTCGGGAGTGATTGGGAGTGTGTCCTTCTCCATCTCTCAGACCGTTGGCTCTGCATGCGCTCCCAGGAGGGGTGGCCTGTGCAGGGGTGGGGCTCTGGTCTGGGAGCAGGAAGGCCCACATACTGAGAGATGCCCCTCACTGTGGATGAGAAGATGGTAACTGTCAAGGTGTCTTCTGACAACTGGGAGGAGCCATTGAAAGCAGTTGTGGAGGAGCTGGAGGTTCTGGGTTGGTATACCACGGGTGGGAGGGGGTGGGGTTCCACCTGACCCCTCCGACATTCACGTCCCTAAGCAAGTGTGCAAGATAATCGGGAGTCCCCTCTTTCTGACCAAGCATGCAGATATTCCCATCAGCGTGTTTGAACCTGTCATCGAGAGAATGCAGAGACCACAAGGCCGCCTTGTTGAGCTAACCTCCCCACAGGAGAACGGGCACATTGGCATCCACCCTGTGGCCCGGAGGACAGCTACCGGCCGTGGAGGGGACTCTACTGTGGCGGGACCCCTGAGCTACCAAGGTGCCCCAGCACCGGGTCCAGCGCACCTTGGAGCAGTCAAGGCCTCTGAAGCGGGAGTGAGCAGCACCATGGGCCACCCACTTTGCCACCAGGGCCCCTGAAATGTAATACAGCTATTAAAAAGAAGTTTTAAAGATGTAATGACTTGGGAAGATGCTCACAACCGAATGTTAAGAGAAAGGAGCAAAATGCAAAACTGTTTTAAAGACAAACAACCCCTCAGTAGATCAAAGATTTCACCATCAAGAGAAGATATCCAAAATGACCACCAAACATCTGATAAGGTGTTCAACAGCTTTAATCATCAAAGAAGTGCATCTTTAAGCAGAATAAGATGCCCGTCACACACCCACCAGAAAGGGAAAAGAAACAAGGCGGATGTATGTCAAATGTTAGTGAGAATGTGGAGGAACTGGAATTGTCACACACAGCAAGTTGGACAAAATTGGTCCAACCACTTTGGGAAAATGTTTAGCAGATCCTCCTACAGCTAAACATGCTATGCTGTGCCCCAGAAATGCCCCTCCTGCTGACTTTTACACTTTATAAACCTGGCTCTTAGAATAAAGCCCCTTCCCCATTCTGGGCTTCAGTTTCTCCCTCTGCAGGAAGCAGGCTGGGTTTCCAGGGGCGGCACATCCACCTGGAGCGTCAAGGCCCTTGGTTCGGTGGTAGGTGCCTACGGCAACTGTAGAGACGCAGCCTGAAGCTGGGTCTAAGAAGAGTGGCAGAATCCAGAATGGGGTCATTGGCATGCCCAGCGTGGGCATTCAGGGAACAGCAATAGTTGTTCAGGTATTTTGAGTTTCAGGAACCCGATGACGTCTAAGGCAAGGTTTTGTCATCAACTGACTGGAGGGGCAGAGAGCGTGGTGTCATCAGGGCGGAGAGAGGCCTGTGGCAACGGAAGGCCTGTGTTGGGTGTAAAGGAGGCGGTTCCCTCAGTTCTGCTGACTGTTTCTTGTGGGAATGGGATTCTGGTTGCTGGACATAAAGTTTTCTATGAAAAATAAAGATTTTCATGGGTAATTCCTGGAGTTTTGAAAAAGAAAAACATGCTTTGGGGCTGGATAGCGGCATGCCTGACCCTCTGACTAGGGGCCCCTCCCACTCTGCCTTTCTCTGTGCTGTCCCACCCTCTCCATCACCTGTTCCTCCCAGCGAGGAAGCTGAATGCTTCATTTACACGAACACACACAGACACACACACACACACACACACACACACACACTCAAACCAATTGTAGGTGCTTCATAGGATTTTCAATGGCTGATGCTTTGGGAGTGGATCGCCAGGTCTTCCAAGATGTTTTGGTGTAGACATGAACCTCTAAACTTTTGGTTGGCAACCCAGTGCATTGACCAATTTGCACCCCTCATGGGCTCCCCAACATACCTACTTAAGTAAAGGGAACATTTGGCTTCACATCCATTCCCAGACACTGCTGAAACCACCAAGCCCACTCAACTTCTCTTATTTGTTATGTTATTTAAAAAACAAAAAAACCCACAACTGATTGTGGAAGTAAAAACAAGTAAGGTGTCCACACAGGAGCCAAGTTTAAGAGAAAGGAGAAAAGAAGAAGGTGAGATGGATGAAGCACAACAAATCTCTAACACAATATTACTTATGTAGATCATAGATGACCTGCACATAGCAGATGATGCAACAGATTTTGCAAGGATGCATTTAAAGTCAAGGGTAGTTACCATACTTAAGATGGACCCCAGGGGGTTACCTGTGATGGTGGTGGGCACGGGGGAAAGAAAGGAGGTTCAGGAAACTCTATGCAGTAATGGTGTAATTAAACACAAGGGGCCTTACGCATCATACAATGACAGCGAACCAAGGACCTCAAACGGTGTTTAGATAAGATAAGGTCCAGGCTAGAGGTACTGAGGGATCTGGCAGGTGGGTGTGGGGACAGAGGCACGAAGGGACATTTTGAGAAATGAACTAAAGGGTTGATCAATAGAATGCAACTTTGGAACCCAACTGTTTCTAGAAACTTCCCTGGTAAAGAAAGTCTATTTGAAGGAGCAGGAGAGAGGCTGTTGGTCTTGGTCTTTGGGGAAGGCATCTAGCACTTCAGGTCCAGCGCCAGTGGGTGGCTGGACGGCTTCTTGGTTGCCCTTCTTTTCAGCTCCGCCCTGGTGGTCAATAATCAACTCGATGGATAATTGTGTGACCAGAGTTTCTGGACAGATAATACCCCACCCTCCAAAGTAGGACGGGGGCAGGAACCTTTCCTAGGAAAAGACTAGAGTTCAGTGTTCAACCTGCAAAAATCATTTATTCTAGAAGCATCAGCAAAAAGCTAGTGGCTGTGAGATGGAAGTTAAAGATGTCCCAAATGTCCAACTTCTCCAAACTGCTGGACCCCCTTCTCCATCTCTGACATCTGCTCCCCCAGTTCCCCTCAGGACACGCCCTCTGGCTTTAGGTTCCTTAATGTGCTGCCATGTCCCACAGAACCCATGACTCACCAGGGAAATGGCACATGCCACTGTGGTGGAGGGTGGCAAGCCCCAATCCACGGGGCAGGCATGAGTCTGGAGGCTGCTCCTGACTCCTGTAGTTGCAGGGCTTATGAACCCCAATTAACTAGTCAGATGCCAGATGCCAGCTTGCTGGCTCACAAGGCTGTGGACCTGGATACATCAGCAGAATGGATGATTCACTCTCCTCTGGAACCATAATCAAAGGCCTAGCAGCACATCACAAAACATCGTGATGGTACTGCAAATTATGTGCGGGTATATCTGCCCAACCACTGACAATCATGGCCCAGGCAAGTTGACCTATAACCTTAGTAATCACAGGCCCCAGGCATTTTCTTTGCATTAGCATCAAATTGACCGATCCTGTGGTGGCCACAGCATTTTATTTACCTAGCCCAACCTAATCCTTGGGTGGTAGCCATAAACTTTGGCTAGAAGGGTCATGCTCAGTAACTCATTACTCTATGCTCAATGGCACCGGGCAGCGACATCATCTAGGCCTAACAAATCCTTTCTCCTACAGGAGCAAACAAATTTGTCTTGGAAGAAGTACAGTCCATTGTGGGATATAAAAAGACTTTCCCCCAACTCTGTCTCCCCCAAAGGTATGTCAAACATTAGAGGCTGTTTGCCAGCACTTGGTGCAGGGTCAAACTTAAGAGATAACCTCCCTGAAGGAATTCAGCCATCAGACTACTGTCTGGTCCACTGTAGGTGGGGCTCACACCCTACTGATAAGTACAGTAATTGTTTCCATGGAGAGCCAGAGAACAGGTCAAACCTGCTCAGTGACATCCAAAGTTAGGCTGCCATCCTGAATCTAGGATGCGCCCATCTTGTCACATGTGTGCCCCCAATCCCTCCCCTTTCTATTGCGTGCATACACCTAGATCACCCCCCCTCTCATCACTGTATTACCTATAGCACAACCCCTCCCTGTGATGTATGTCTTTACCTGTAATTAGGGGGTATGGACACCCCCAAAAGATATATAAGCCTTGGTTAGCAATAAATCTCTCTCTCTCTCCTACCCTATACCACCAAGAGGAGCTGACGTGAGCATGCTACCATGAAATGTGTCTGAATCCATTATGTCAATTTCTCTTGTTCTCTACGACTTTACTATAATCTTTACTTATTATCACTGTACAATTGCGCCTGCCGGCCTGTGCTGACCTGTTAGGGCTGGCTCCCCTGACAGTCCGTACACTTCTTTGAAGTGAGAAACAGGAGGCTTTGCCCCACATACTCTGTGCACGTGATCAGGAGAGATGGAAGGACACAGTGGCTGCAACAATGACCTGCTTCCCTTCTTAATCTGTTGTCGATATTGTTGTTTGCTTAAGTGGCTGTACCTGGCAAGATGGCTGCCGGCTAACTGTCACTTTATGAATCAACAACTGTGACTGAGGTTCTGGGGAGTCAGAGGTCTTCGACCTGTTCAGGGACCGAATGGAAGCTGGTGTGATGACAAGTCACAGGGAACAGGGACCAGGAGTAGTCAGCATACAAAGGAATGAATGAGGAGGAGGAAGGGGGCAGGACCCTCCTTCCACCCTCACCTCTGTCCCCACCTGCAGAACTGCAGGGGTTCAATGGGGATGGGGACCCAAGAGAGGGCGGACAAAGGCAGAGCCCAAAGGGGAAGGGAGAGGCTGGAAACAAACAAAGAGAAACCCAAGCCCAAGGTCCCAATGGCGGAGAGAAAGGAAATGGGTCAGAGGGAGGGGCTTCCTGTCGCCTCTCTGGCTGGGTCACGGGTGACAAAGGGTCAGCAACTGCAGTTTCCACTCTGGGCTGAGGCCAAAGTGACAGACTGGCTGGACACTGCTGACCTAGAATTGACCGGAGAAAACCATTGAACTTGAACCCCCCAGGAAAAGCAAGCTGACGGAACTCTTGGCGTTCTATGAGAGGCAGCACCCCGGAAAGGGCGGAGGAAAGTAGTGGCAAGTCAGCCAGCTGCGGCGAAGGCTTGAATGGGTGGAGAAGAATGACCAGATTAAGGCGCTGGATCCACGTGTCCCGTATGGTCGTGGACTCTTCTCCTGTGAGAAGGAGAGGAGGGGACAGGCTTTACGATTCTGATCGTCGGTGCGAGGCTGTGTTAGACACTCTCCTGCCCTCAAAGCGTTTACAGTCCGGTGGAAATGACTTCGTCATCTAGAGCTGCTGTACTAGAACTACCAGGGGGTGGCTTTAACAAACAGGCGGATTTTGTCACAGCTCAGGAGCCTCGAAGGCTCCCTCCTGTCCGTCCTGGAGGAAGGTCCTGTCTCCGAACTTGTGCTCCTAGGTTATCTTTGGGTCTTGGCATCTCTCCCCCATCACTGTTTCTCATATTTGCTTTGTATAATCTTCGTTAGATCTCAAAAAAGATCGTTCTAAAAACACACTCTCCATTAAGCTTGTCTTGTTAACATAACCAAGACAGCCCATTTGTCAAATGGGAGCATGACCGGGAGCATGGCTGTTGCTCCTTGTCTGCTGGTCCAGTTGTGAAGTGTTGTTGTTGTTAGGTGGCAATGAGTTGGTTCCAGCCCATAGGCACCCTGTGGACGACAGAAGGAACCACTGCTCCGTGCTGGGCCTTGACCCATGATCCTGGATTAGCAGCAGCAGGCGTTTCAAGTCCTCGTCGTGATCGGCAAGCAAGGCTGAGCCATCTGCGTCTCTCAGGTGTTAACCAGCCTGCGCCCACTGCCAATGCCTCACTCCTCTTTGTCAACCCCCGCTTCTCTCGAGGAGACAACCCAGCCACATGCTTTTCCTGATTGGACACCAGGCAGCATTCCCTGCTCTGTGTGCGCGCTGGACCCATGTTCATGGCTGCCGAAGCACAACGAAGGGCTCTGGAAGTCCCACTCTTCTCCAGGCTGTCCATGAGGCTGGGGTATAATCCACACCACTGAACGCCTTCCCATAGCCAGTGAAACACCCAGCAAGCAGCTTTCTGGTATTCTCTGCTTTTCACCAAGATCCACCCGGAGTCTGCAGTGGTATGCTGTGTTCCCCGTCCTCTTCAGAACCCGGCCTGAGCCTCAGACAGCTCCTTGTCCATGTCCTGCTGCAACCATTGTTGGAGGCTCTTCAGCAAAGTTTTGCTTGCATGTGAGATCAATGATATTGTTCTGTAATTTGAGCATTCTGTGGAATGGACACAAATATGGATCTCTTCCAGTCAGTCGGCCCAGTGTCTGTCTTCCATATTTCCTGGCATAGAGCTTGGGAAAGGGCTTCTGGAGACCAAAGCGGCATGGGCCAGGTGAGCAAACAGGGCGATAGTTATTTGCAGCTCCCTTAAAGCGAGTGGCCTGTTCTGCCTTGCATGACAGCGCGTCGATCCTGTTTCTGGAACACGATCACAGTTCATTACCATCTGGTGTTCACATCTTAATTCATCTCTGAATCAAGGACCAATACAACATCTAACTCAGGACCCAAGGCGGAATTGGAGCTCTGAACTAGTGTTTGCGTTGAGTGGATGTCCTTTTACCAGCAGAAGCAATAAGGTAGCAGCAACAAATGACATGATTCAAAATCATTGAGAAGCACACAACCAAACGCACTGGTTTGATAGAGACTCCCTTCACGCACGCCCCCCCACCCCCTACTCCGAGATTACCATCCAGCCAAACAGTAGACAGGTCTCCAGGGAGGACAACACTGGGGGTTCATGCGCCCCAGAACAATCAACTGTTGGAGATGGAAAGGTCACAGGCCAGGAAGGGGTCGGAAGGAAGGTCAAAAGGAAACAGCCTCCCGGGGAGTGGGGGGCACAGGAGGGCATCGCAACGCCTGTCACCACACAAAGTGCGTGTCCACTGTTGCTGGGTGAACCGCTTGGCTTGGCTTGGTAAACTTGCCCTCAAACCACCACAAAATGCCCCAAAGGCAAAATCAAGAAGCTAAACCAGTAGTCCTCGAGTGGATTCTGGCTCACGGAGCGCCCATGTGTGACAGACAGAACTGCGCCCGGAGGGTCTTCAAGGCTGAATTTCTCGAAGCCCTTTTGTTGGGAATTACCAACTTTCCTGGTAGGAGATGATCGCTTAACGTTTGACGCCAGCCCGGGACTCGGGTCACCCGATCAACTCATGAAGATGTACTGACAACACACCCACCGTTGACACGCGCGTGAACATAAAGTTTCCACCTTTCCTCACACACGCACACGCTATTCTGGGCTTTCACCCTGAACCCAAGGTGGCCTTTCTGCAGAGGGGGTCCGAAAAGTCTCGGAGATTCCATCAGCAGCTTCCGGACACATCCCAAGGGTGGGGCAGGAGGCCCTCCATTCTCAAAGCGGCAGGATGGACAGGGGGGTGGAGGGTCCATTGAAAGTAGAAACTCTCTCGGGGTGAGGAGGCTCTGGGGAAACGTGTTTCCACAAAGCTCTCTTGTGTGTGAGGGCATGGTGCAGGGAGTTTTGATGTCAGGAGGGAGCTGCCTGTAAAGACAGATCCAGAACCCCCTGCCCCCCTCCCCGCGGCCCCCCTTCTCCCCTGCCTGTGCTGGCGGGGGTCCTTCCTTTTCCCCAGTGGGCAGCAAACGTTCCTCACAAGTTGACATTGAACCAGAATAGAAGGGTTTCTCAAATGCCGTTGACCAGAGCTAGAGGCAGCTGAAAGAACTCGCTCTTCTGCTCGAGAGCAGCTGGCTGAGGCGCTGGTAGATCAGGAAGCTAAGCTTGCAGTGACAGCCGAGGACATGTCACATTCCCCTGCGATGTGGAGGCCGCCCTGGCACAGAGAACGCAGTAGTTAAAGGCACCGTGCTGGGGCTGGGCAGGCTGGGTTCGAAGCCCAGCTCCTCACTTGGTAGCTGTGACGTCATGCCCAAGTTGTTGATCCCTCTGCAGTCCCAACTAGGGAGAAGCCGAGGTCCCGGTGATGCACAGGGAACTTTGGGAACCGAATGCGTGTGTGTGCCCACGGCTCAGCGTAGCACCCCAGCTGTCAGTCAGGCCATTCTGCTGATTTGGGGGAAGTCGATCACCAGGCCTTTCCTCTGAGGGACTGCAGAGGGGCCTATGAAATCCTTAGTAAATGTTACTGCCCACAGCCTTTAAAATATCCATCCCCGAACTGGTCCCTGCTTCTCGGTAATCCATCCTTAGTGTAATCTCCTCTCGGTTGGCTGAGCCTACTGACATAACTTCTACCCAAGCGTATATTAAAAATTGAGGGATGTCCCTTGTGAGATTAGGTTGCAGAAGGTCTGTGACTTCTGTCTTGCTTGCTCTCTCGCGCCCTGTCACCCACTCTGTGGAGAGGCCCCGTGGCAAAGAGATGTGAGGCGCTGAGGGAGTGGAGAGATGACACCTCACTGAAACATGAGGGAGCCTGAGAGGACGCAGCTAATTGGACAGCAGCAGTGCTTGCTGTCTGAGGCTGACGTTTAGGGGCTGGGGAGAGGGGTAAATGGTTACACGGCAATAATTTACTAAGATTACTATTATGTTGTCTTCTGAGCACATTCTTTGGTAATCTGTTATAGTGTTATTTCACTCGCCCATAACAAACCCTACTTTTCCACAACTGGGGTTTTTTGAAGTCATAGCATGAATGCATGTTACCGGAGCCTATGGCTGTTTGTGCGCGTGTTTGTTCCACAAACTTAAAAAGACATTTGAATCCGCTGGGCCAGGCTGTAAAGGAATAGCTTGGCCTGTGGGGCGCCCTAATGGGATTTCCTACTAGCCGCCCAGTAACTCTTTTGTCTGCCTGAGACCTTGCCAAGGAAGGAGGGCTGGCAGCGAGGAGAAAAGGGCCACTAAAGGGAAGACACTAGGCAGCGTGCGGTGGCCCTGTGGTCCTCCTGTGTGACTGAGGCCACTCCAGGGCCACAGCAGTCACAGAATGTGTCCGACGCTCTCGCTATTTCTACTAGATTTCAGGGACATCCATGCAACGATATCACTGCTTCGATTATGCGAGACAAGCCCGTGCCCTGAGTCCCAGTCTGGAGAGGGTCCCACACGACAACCACATAGCAGATAAATGTGTCCCAGAAGACGTAAGGAGAGGAACAGTAGAAATGAAACCAAGGTGTCTGGAAAGCCTACTCTGTTAGCCATGGGTTTACGTTGGGGTCAGATGACCGTCTGCTAGGGCACAGGGGCACGTACGTCACTGTCACTCAGCGTCTGGCACTCAGGGTTGGGACAACACGGCCTGTGACCGTCCACCTCCACGCTCTCGGCCAGCACCACTCAGACTCCCAGAAGATGAAGTGTTTCACCGCCGTCCCTCGATCCAGGACTCTGAAATAAAGCAACTGCGTTCAAGTGGTGTGAAGGTTTACCCTGGATTTCATGCTTAGGAGTATACTTTTGTTAAGGTAGGAATATTTTTATTTCAATGTTTGTTAGCTATCCCTTTAAAAATAGTTTATTCTGGTAAAAAAAAAGTAACCAAAACTTGCCTTTGTCACCATTGTTAAGCATACATAATAAATGCCGTTTACCATCTTGCGCTATTATGACCTCCATCTTTTTCTAAAGCTTTTCATCACCAAAAGTTGGAACTAAGTCCTAAATGCTTCCTCCACCCCCACCCCACCTCACCCCCCACTATCATGATCCCAATTCTACCGTGCAAGTCTGGCTAGACCAGAGGATGTACACTGGTACAGATAGGAACCAGAAACACAGGGAATCCAGGGTGGATGACCCCCTCAGGACCAGTGGTGAGAGTGGTGATACCAGGAGGGTTGACGGAGGGTGGGTTGGAAAGGGGGAACCGATTACAAGGAGCTACATATAACCTTCTCCCTGGGGGACGAACAACAGAAAAATGGGAGAAGGGAGACGTTGGACAGGGCAAGATATGACAAAATAAGAATTTATAAATTATCAAAGGTTCATGTGGGAGGGGCGAGTGGGGAGCGAGGGGGAAAATGAGGACCTGATGCCAGGGGCTTAAGTGGAAAGCAAATGTTTTGAGAATGATGAGGGCAATGAATGTACAAATGTGCTTTACACAATTGATGCATGAATGGATTGTGATAAGAGTTGTATGAGCCCCTAATAAAATGATTAAAAAATGCAAAAAAAATAAAGTTGGAACTCACAACCCCACCAATACACACTCTCTATTTTCTCCTCTGCTACCCAGTGGGGGACACTTTTGGGGGCCCCCACAGACTCCAAAGGTCTTTGATAAGAATGTACAGAGATGATACTAAGGTTATCAAAGGCGCTCGTGAGCAGATTTTTTTATGGCTAGCAAGGAGGCAGTGAGAATTTCTTCTGAGAAAAAGAGACTGCCTCCCTAAGAGAGGCAAGGAGGGAGTTTTACAGGAACACAGAACAAAGAAACCACACATATTCATGACCTATGGGGGGTTATACATATTCATAAGGGGTTGTGCAATAGTCCCAGGGTTAGTCTAGGTGTGGGCGCAGATGCTGACTCAGACCGTCTGCTTTGGAAGTGGGTCCAGGAGGTCATGCAGTGAATTTTGGTTCCTCAGCAAGAGTTCCATTGTTCCAGGATGGTGGGAGGATGGGAGGTAGGGAGAGGGAGGGGGCAGATCATGTCTCCTGCACACGCTCAGAGTCAGGTTCTGGCCAGGCACCTCTGAAGGACAACTTCTCTGGGAGGCTTATCATCTACTTGCTCCTGAAAGAAGAAACTCCTAGGGCAGCGGTTCTCAACCTTCCTCAGGCCGTGACCCGTTCATACAGTTCCTCATGTGGTGGGGACCCCCAACCATCACATTAGTTTCACTGATAATTCATAACTGTCATTTTGCTACTGTTAGGAATCGGGTGACCTCTGTGAAAGGGTCAAGACCCACAGGTTGAGAACGGCTGTCCTAGGGAATGGACAGTTTCTTACTGAAGTGTAGTCACAGATAGAGTGGGGTTGTCTTTGAGCTAAATTTTTTCCTGTGCAGATGGGGTGAGGTGGGTGTGGGAGGCCTGGTTGGGCATGATCAAGGGTAATGTAACTGAGAGGAATTGCAGAAACCCTGGGGGGGGACTGTGCATGATAGTGTGACAGGAGGAAAGTCAAAGGAAATAGAGGAAAGAGCTGGGAGGCAAAGGGCATTTCTAGAGGTCTAGATAAAGACATGTACATATGCAAATATATTTATATATGATGATGGGGAAATAGAGCTATGTGCCTATATTTATAGGTTTAGTATTTAGGTAGCAGAGGACATCTGGCCTCCACTCAAGTACTCCCTCAATGCAAAAATACTTTCTTCTATTAAATTGGCATTCTATGCCTTCCCAACTGTATTGGACAGGGTTTTCTAGAGAGACAAACCAGATTGCTAGTCATTATATATAAATATATTTATAAAGATAGATATATAATATAAGAAATGAACCGTTAAATTATATACAGATAGATAATACAAGAAATTAAAAGTTAAATTATAAAGCAGTGAGACACTAGCAGTCCTTTAAGGCTTGAGAGCCGCCAGTTGCCAGTCCCCTTCTGTAGAGAGAGCTGGGCTATATATATCCAGGCAGCAAACAGCAAGGCAGGTCTCCAACTGTCATCAACTGTCGGTCCCCAGCTCCAGAGATGAACATTCCAATCGTGTGGGCTTGAAGGGACCTCAACTTGCAGCGACACAGTCCACAGGCTAGGCATCCCACAGGTAGTGTACCCCTTTAAACTGAGGCACAGAACAAGCAAGGTGAGGCTCATCGAGCCATTTATCCCTCTGCCCTTCAGTTAATCCTACTTGTGTTTATCGGCCAGGCTGGCACAATAAACTATTGCACCGACACAACTGCTGAAGATAAAGCGGGTGAACAATCAAATGTGGGGAAGAAAGCTGATGGTGCCCGGCTATCAAAAGATATAGTGTCTGGAGTCATAAGGGTTTGAAGATAAACAAGTGGCCATCTGGCTCAGAAGCAATAAAACCCACATGGAAGAAGCACACCAGCCTGTGTGATCACGAGGTACCAAAGGGATCAGTTAACAGGTATCAAAGAACACTAAATCATATAATTGTGTGCTCACCTCCATGATACGACCGCTGAAGACAAATGGGTGTATGAGCAAATGTGGTGAAGAAAGCTGATGGTGCCCTGCTATCAAAGGATGTAGTACCTGGGGTCTTGAAGGCTTGAGGGTAGACAAGCGACCATCTAGCTCAGAAGCAACAAAGCCCACATGGAAGAAGCACACCAGCCTGTGAGATCACAAGGTGTCGAAGGGATCATGTATCAGGCATCATTAGAACAAAAAAATCTTACCATGGTGAATGAGGGGGGGAGCGTGGAGTGGAGACCCAAAGCCCATGGTAGGCCACTGGACATTCCCTTACAGAAGGGCCTTGGGGAGGAGATGAGCCAGTCAGGGTGCGATGTAGCAACGATGAAAAATACAACTTTCCTCTAGTTCCTAAATGCTTCCTCCCCACCCCACTGTCATGATCCAAATCCTACCTTGCAAGTCTGGATAGACCAGAGGATGCACACTGGTACAGATAGGAACTGGAAACACAGGGAAGCCAGGGCGGATGATCCTCTCAGGACCAGTGGTGAGAGTGGTGATACCGGGAGGGAATAGTGAGGGTGGATTGGAAAGGGGGAACCGACTTCAAGGATCTACATGTGACCTCCTCCCTGGGGGACGGACAACAGAAAAGTGAGTGAAGGGAGATGTTGGACAGAGCAAGACATGACAAAATAATAATTTATAAATTATCAAAGGGTCATGTGGGAGGGGGGGAGTGGGGAGGGAGGGGGAAAATGAGGGCCTGATGCCAGGGGCTTAAGTGGAGAGCAACTGTTTTGAGAATGATGAGGACAATGAATGTACAGATGTGCTTTACACATTGATGTATGTATGGATTGTGGTAGGTGTTGTATGAGCCCCTAATAAAACGATTTAAAAATGAAAAAAGTAAAGGGACGTCCTGGCTGCTGAGTTTGGATTCGTGGAGTGAGTGTGAGGTGGCAGGAAGACCCAGTTGCCATCGCGTGATTTCAGCTCGTGGTGACCCCTGCATGTCGGAGAAGGACTGTGCCCCCTAGGATTTTAATGTCTGATTTGGGGAAGTAGATCTCCAGGCCTTTCTTCCGAGGTCCCTCTGGGTGCACTTAAGCTGCACGTCTCTCCGCAGCCAAGTATGTTAACAGTTATTTCACCCAGGACTCCGTGTAGGCTCCGTTGTTGCTGTGAGGTGCCACCAAGTCTGTTCTGACCCACAGCGAACCTGTGCACAACAGAACAGAACCGGGGCTGGACCTGTGCCCTCCTCCCCACTGTTCCCGTGCTTACGTTCACGGTCGCCACAGAGCTGTTATCTTCACCATTTCCTTTTCTTCTGAGTAACAGATTTCTGTCATCACTTTACATTTGAAATTCAGTATTAATTCAGTAATTAGAATGGACCAGATCAGGTAATGGCGAATGCTTTCTACACCCCTAATTTTCCTTCTGTAGCTGTTTGTTTGCGTTGTTGTGATGCTTATAGATCTGCCTACTGTTTGGTGGAAAATGGAGTCACAGGAGTCAACTCACGTCCAGACCTGAAGGGTGGCAAAGGGTCATACTCTTGGGAAGTCCATCACTGTCTAGCCAACCAGTAAGCCTGGGCTCTTAGGACTTTTGTTCCGTACTTCCCGCCCCTCTCTCCATGCCCTTCTAACGTGATCCCTTTCACAGCTACAGCACGTGTGAGGCGGGCACCGGCCTGGGCAATGTTTTGTTGGGTGTGTGTCGGTGACTATGAGTCTGAGCTGGCTCAATGCCACCTAACGACATGTGAAGGCACGTGTAGAAATCTCTGTCAGAAAACAATAAATGTGTATGTATACCTATGCGTACATATGCATGTGAAGGTATATGTAAACACATATTCATTTGTGGCTATAGTCACACTCTCCCTCCCACACCCGCTCAGCCGATGTGTCTCTAGGCATCTACTTGTTCTCCATTATTGCAGGATTGTGTGCACAGTCTTTACTTTTAATATCTACGTGCTTCCCCGTGTCTTTCCGCCATCATTTTTTGCAGACCTTCCCTTAACCCAAATTAGTACAGATGTTTTAGTCAGATGTACTCCCCCCCCCGCTTTGTAACCCTCAAATAAGAGTTCTTTTCGTTCAAAAACCTCTTCTTGACATTTTTTCCCACCCACTCTCCCTCTTTCCCTCCTTCTCCCCTCTCTCTTCCTCCCCACCCTCCAGCCCCCCGACCCCGTCATAATCTTGAAAGTCTGTTCCTTTGGTGTGAAAACCATCCCCCCTTTAGCAATGGTGTCGTGAAATGCTTATCTTTATGACTAACTCCAACTAACTTTGCTGCACACAGTGTCTCCCAGTGTTGTCCATGCCAGGAGGAGTTTAATTGTCTCATTATTGCTTTGTCAGGATACATAATATTCACTGTGTGTATGTACCAGAGTTTGTTTATCCATTCCTCCGTAGATAGGGTTTGGGGTTGTTTCCATCTCTTTGTTAATATAGAAATGGCTGCGATAAATACGGGGGTGCATGTATCAGTTGTGTTCTTTATTTGGGGGTGTGTATATGCTGATTAGAGATATTTCCATTTCTCTTAGCATTGCTTAAGGAGGCACAATGCTGTTTCCATAGTGACTGTACAATTCTGCAATTCCCACCAGCAATGTAGGACGATCCCAATCTTTCCAACAATTGCTATTTGTTTTATTTTTAAATTTTGCTAAGAGTGTCATTGTGAAGTGGTAGCTCAGCGTTGTTTTAATTTTATTCTTTTATAGCTAATGATCACAAGCATATCTTCATATGATTGTTGGCTGACTCAATACTATCTTTAGTGTCTATTCATGTCTTCTCGCTCTTTGTGTTTCTTACAGACTTTTAAAACGAGCCCTTTATCTGATATATCAGTGTCAATGTCTGTGTGTTCTCTTTTTACTCTTCTGATGGACATAAATGTTATCTTTTTAGAAGGTCCCAGTCCTTTATTTTGTCTTCTGTAGTGTGGGTGTTTATTCGGACCCATAAGTTTGTCCCTATATTTTCATTTATCATTACGGTGATAGGTCTTAATCCACCTTGAAGTCATGGTGTGAGGGATTGGTCCTGCTTCACTCTTTTGCAAGTGGGGATACAATTTTTCCAGCACCATTTATTGGAAAGACTCTACATTCCTCAATTAATGTGTTTTAAGTCTTTTATAAAAAAAATCAGCTGTCTGAAGGGGCTTGACTATATTGCTTGGTTCTCTGTTCTAATCTACTGCTCTGTATCTCTATCCTTGTATCAATACCAAGCTGTTTTGATTGTACCTTGTACCAATACCAAGCAATATACTAAGTTTTTTAATAGGACAGTGAATGGTCCCCTACTTTGTTTTTGTGTTTTGATTTTTCTGGCTTCTTCCTTTTCCATCTGAAGTTAATGATTAGTTTTCAGTTTCTTTGAAAAATTATAGTGGGACTTAGTTTCAAATTGCACTGAATTTATAGAGTGCTTATTGACATATCCCTATATTGTCTTCCTATCCATGACAATAGAGGAGCATTTATATGTCATTTTTGGTTTCTTGTAGAAGTGTATTATAGTTGTCATTGTATAGGTCTTTTGTGTCTGTTTAGATTTATTCCTAAGTACTTTATTGTAACTGATATTTTTCTTTTAATTTCCTTTTTGAAGTCCTCTTTTTTAATATACAAGAATCTAATTGATTATTGTATGCTGACCTTATATCCTGTTACGTTGCCAACTTTTTCAATGAGTTTCAGCAAATTTTAAATTGAGTCTGTGGGTTTTTCTAGATATAGGATTACATCATCTGCAAATAGAATTTTTGGTTCTTCGTCATTTTGAATGCCTTTGAAATCGTTTTGATGTCTCACAACTCTGGCTAACACCTCCAAGACCATATTACATAGGAGTGGTCTTAAAGGGCAGCCTTTCTCGACTCTTTACAATAGTGGTCTCACACAATAGTTACCCTTTTGTGATCGACTTATTTCACCCAGCATATTGTCTTCCTGGTTTGCTTATGTTATGAAGTGTTTTGCAGATTCGTCATTAATTCTAATGTTGCATAGCATTCCGTTGTGCGGATGTGGCATAGTTGATTTAGTCACTCTTCTGTAGATTAGCTGCTCCGTCTTCTTCCTGTGTTTGTGAATTGTGTTGCACCGAGCACGGGCTGCGTGTATCAGTTTGTGCCATGGCTCTCATTTCTCTAGGACATGTCCCGGGGCGTGGGATTGCTGGACCGTGCTATTTCTACGTCCACCTTCTTAAGGAGGTGCCCTACTATTTTCCAGATGGCTGCATCATTTTACAATCAGAACAGCAGTGCACGAGGATTCTGTTTATTGAAACATCTCGATTGTTATTCTGTTCATTCTTGGAGACCTTTCTTTTCAAATTTAAAAACTCCTTATTATTTTTCTTCCTGGCACGGGGACCACAATGTACAGGGCAAGATACTTGATGTAATGGGAAGGAGAAGACAAAGCTACAACACAAAATCCGACCTCAGGAATGTTCATCTGAGTGCCACTGCACTGAGCTTCTCAATCGCTGCGCGTTTGCAAACTGCTGTGACCGTCCTGGACAAGAAGGGTTTCCCGTTGCAGCTGCGGTGACTTTTGTGACTGTGGGTCACTGCTCTTTCTGGGGCCGATTTGGACAGCTCCTCTCCTGCATTTGGGACGACCATCTCAAAGGAACCTGCAGCTTTCCTGACAACCCCTTGCTCTCCCTTCCTCTAAAAATGGTAGCCCTTTTCTGCTGAATGTTTAGAACCCTAGGCTACCATACCCACCACTGCCACCAGCAGATCCATAACGACCACCGTAAGGACCGCCCGAGCTTCTTCCACCCCAAACTAACCGCCCTGCATGCGTCTATAATCTGACTGCTATTGGCTACCGTCATTTCCCAATCATTACAGTTCCTACCACCACCATAGTTACCATTGCCAAAATCTCCTCCTCGTATATGTAACCACCATATCCACCACCTTGGCTTCCTGGTCCGCCGCTGCCATCGGCCCCTCTACTGCTCTAACCAGCACCACCGCCCTCGTTGCCAGCATCACCTCCTCCCTAACACCTTTGCTGCTACCACCTCCATAACGGTTTCTCCCACCACAGTCCCCTCCACGGCCCCTGAAGTTGCCAGATCCACTCCACGGCCTCTCTGTGGCCCGGCAGACGGCAGCTCTTGCTTTGAAAGGCCTTTTCCACTGCATCACTATGCCCATTAATAGTGTAGTATTTCTGAACAACAGTCTTATCAACTGAATCATGACCATCAAAATGTACAAAAGCAAAGCCTCTCTTTCCCCCGCTCTGCCTGTCCTCCATGACCTCTATGGGTTCAGTCTGGCCATACTTTCCCAAGTAAGTTCTCAAACCATATGCTTCTGTGTCTTCTTTTACATCACCAATAATTTCTTTCTTCACTAGTAACTGGGCACCAGGCTTTAGAAAACCCTCTCTTGAAATAACTCTCTCTGGTTCGGTCACACGCCTGTCAGCCTGGCATGGCCGGGGACACCTGGCTGTCTCCGCCGTTCAACACAAGAGGAAGTTGCAAAACCAACGCCCCTGGAAAGCTTTGCTCGACGGTCTCTCCCACCACATCATCCGTGAAGTGTGCCCCACTTCTGAAACGCTCTCTTCAACAGTCATCTCTGGTTTCCAAGCTCAGACCACCAACGAGCCCTTTTGGCAACTGTTCAGGGTCCTTTGGCTCACAACCCTCCATTCTAAGACTGGACTCGCCTCTGCCAACTTGAGTTTGGTAGGTTTGGTTTGGTCTGGTCTTCCTTTAGTGGCGACCATTGGTTCTTGATCATATACTACCTCCTGAAATGGGTGACTGTGTAGTTTTTTATTTTTTTTGAATTTTTAAAAACAATTTATTGGGGCTCATACAATTCTTATCACAGTTCATACATATACATACATCAATTGTATAAAGCACATCTGTACAGTCTTTGCCCTAATCATTTTTTTCTCCTCTTTTCTTTTTTTACATTTTATTAGGGACTCGTACAACTCTTACCTGTGTTGTTTTTTAATACAGTGACAGTGTACTCAGGTTCTTTTGACGCTTTCTACCTCATCATAAAATCCTTTTACACTGTAACCTGACACTGGAATTATTTTCTTCTTTAAGCTTGAGAAATGCTTTCGACTGCCTAATCCCAGGTCGCTGCACGTTTCCTGGACGTCACTTACTTTGTCTCCTGGAACCATTAACGGCACTGCCGTAGAGGAGCTTCCAACTCAGGGATCCAACGGGGCAGAGGAGGGGTGCTCCGCAGGGTTTCTGAGACTGTAACTCGTTCCGGGAGCGAACAGCCTCGCTTTTCTGCTGACGAGAGTCCAGTGGGTGTGTACTGCAGACCTTCTGGTTAGCAGTCCAAAGTTTAACTCACTTGTATCAAAAATGTTCTGAAGATGAGAACGTCTATGTTTGTTTTGAGCGCGAACGCCGTCCCCCACTACCACAAATTATGCAGTCGGGTTTCCCACATTTGGGGAAATCGCAGGGGCCAGAACATCCGGAGTGCAATGGGTGAGCCTCACCCTGGGAAAGCCCCCTTCGCGATCATGGTCTCTCCCCTGCCAGGTAAGTCTAGCGTCTGTATTTCTTATATCACATATTATCAGCAATGCATGAAAATGGGCGTCCCAACATAGCTATCTACCCCCAGAGCCTCGCTCTGTTCAGCCTCTGGAGTTCCATTTTCTCCCAACGGTCTACACCTGGATACGTTTCCAAAAGACACCCCCAAGGCAACATTGTCTAAACTACTTCCTGGTAAATTTTACAGTTGTTATTGGATTCAAAGATGACTTCACAAAACCAGTTTCTTCAAAGTTCTAGGTTCAAAAGCACACCCACAGGTCAATTGGCCTAGGGGGTCGCCCAGCTCCACGGAGTTGGTGACATGTAGTTTCTAGGAGGGTTACCGCGGGTTCTCCAGACTGGCCTTCTTTTCCATTCCCCCTCTAAGCACAGAAAACCCCACCCAAGCCCGCTGCTAGTGAGGTGAGTCACACGCATGACGAGCCCATGGGTCAGAGCAGACAGGAAGGCTCCAGAGCGTCCTTGGCTGGATCTTTACTAAAGCAGACCACCAGGCCACTGGGCGGGCTCAAACAGCCCATGTTTAGGTTCAGAGTTGAACACAAGCCTACATACCCCATGTGCCACTCGGGGGACCTGCTCTCTTTGCAAACGGGGGAGGTACTGTGATCTTGCCTCCCACTGACACATGCTTTAAAGCAGATTCGGTTCTTCTGTCAAAAATCCCAGTGGCTGTGGAAACTCCCCCCTTCTCTCCCGTTAGGCAGGGTCCAAGTAGATAGCTGCACATGGCGCTTCTTCAGCAATGAGCTTTGGGGATGTTTTTGGTAGGTTGACCTTGTGTGTTTACCACTGGTATTAACTCTCAGGGGAACTGAGGGAACAACTGCCCAAGCACCGCTGCCACCTGCAATACACTGTAGAAGAAACAGGGTCAGAGCCGCATTCATGTGTCCCCGGGGCTTGGTGGAGTGCCTGGCTCAGTGTAGCCACCAGAGAACTCTGCGCTAAGTAAAGGTCTTGTACTGAACAAGCGTGTGTTGTTTTATAAGCTCGGGCTTCCAGCGCTTGTGGCTGATCTGTCTCCTGATGCCTTTCCTATTTAAACTGAGAGTCCCTCATTGAATTGTGTTGGTGGGATGGACTTTCAAAGGCAGTGTGGGATGTGCAGAAGTTGTATCAGATGTTCTGAGGAGGGCATTCTTTTAGCGCCTGCGCTCCCGTTCTAGGCTGCGGCAGTCCTCGGTAAAGGTAAATGAAGGACGGTGCTGGCAGTCTGTGACGTGGCAAGGCTCCTAACAGGTCTTTTGGGAAGGCCGCCAAGCACAGAACCCGGTTCAGCTAGAGGACAGGGCGCACGCTTCCTATTGCCCAAGCAGCATCAGGTGCACGGGGGATAGAGCCTGGCTTCTGCCCCTTTAGTGGGTAGCTCTGAGCTTTAAACTGGTCAGATGCTTCATTGGTATAGAGGAAACCAAAATGGTATTTACGGAAAAAGAGAGAGTGGAACACATCCTGGCCCACCAACCCGGGGATGATATTCCTGCTCAGAACAGCCAATGCACACAGAGGACCATAGACATGTCCCTCACTGACCCATAGCGCTATGGAGGGACAACACAGGAGACGCTGAGCAGGAATTGTACCCCATCTGACCCCACCACACCGGACGAAATATTAAGGGCGTGCAACAGACCCGCAAGGGGAGCAAAGCAATGAAGTCCCCAGGGAAGACCAAAAACAGACTGTGGGGTCAGGGGAAGGCACTCAACTGGAAAACACTCCTAAAGGTCAACAGACCTGGAACTACTTATGAACTTTTCTTTTTTGTGTATTTTGTTGTTGTTTTGCTCTGTCTTGTTTTTTGTGCCTATTATTGTCTCTGCAAGTCTATCTAGATAAGGCAGGCGGGATAAAAAATCTGGAGGAGAAAAAACCGGGACTGATGGTTTGGGGGGAGGTGCACAGGAGAGGGAGAGGTGGGGGAAAGGAAGGGGGGTATCAACAAACCCAGGGACAAGGGAACAAGTGATCTAAAATTGATAGTGAGGAGGGCAGGATGCCTGGGGGTGGGGGCTTGATCAAGGGCAATGTAACTGAGAGGAATTACTGAAACCCAAATGAAGGCTGAGCATGACAGTGGGACAAGAGGAAAGTAAAAGGAAATAGAGCAAAGAACTAGGAGGCAAAGGGCATTTATAGAGGTCTAAATACAGGGATGTGCATAGGTAAATATATTTATATGTAACAATAGGGAAATAGATGTATGTGCATATATTTATATGGTAAGTATTAAGATAGCAGACAGACATTGAACCTCTACGCAAGTACTCCCTCAACTCAAGAACACTTTGTTCCAATAATTCTGTGATACTCACCTTCCCAACAGGATCATTGAAGACAAAATGGGTGATTAAGCAAATGTGGTGAAGAAAACTGAAGCTGTCCAGCTAACAAGAGATATAGCGTCTGGGGTCTTAAAGGTTTTAAGATAAATAAGCTGCTATCTAGCTGAGAAGCAACAAAGTCCACATGGAAGAAGCACACCAGCCTGTGTGATCATGACATGTTGATGGGATCAGGTATCAGGCATCAAAGACCCAGAACAAAAAATCTTATCAATGTGAATGAGGGGGGGAGGGGCGCAGAGTGGAGACCCAAAGCCCATCTGTACACATTGGACATCCCCTTACAGGAGGGTCACAAGGAAGAGATGAGCCAGTCAGGGTGCAGTATAGCACCGACGAAACTTACAACTTTCCTCTAGTTCCTAAATACTTCCTTGCCCCCACTATCATGACCCCAATTCTACCTTACAAATCCGGCTAGAACATAGCATGTGCACTGGTACTGATCAGAGCTGGAAACACAGGGAATCCAGGACAGATAACCCCCCCAGGACCAATGAGAGTAGCGATACCAAGAGGGTAATAGGAAGGTGGGGGAAGACAGGGGCAGCTAATCACAATGATCTACATATAACCCCCTCCCAGAGGAATGGACAACAGAAAAGTGGGTGAAGGGAAACAGCGGTTGGTGTAAGACATGAAAAACTTTTAAAAAATGAATTATCAAGCGTTCATGAGGGAGGGAGGGTGTGGGAAGGGGGGAAATGAGCTGGTACCAAGGGCTCAAGTAGAAAGAAAATATTTTGAAAATGATGATGGCAGCATATGTACAAATATGCTTGACACAGTGGATGGATGGATGGATTATGAAAAGAGCTGTATGAGTCCCCAAGAAAAGGATTTTTTTAATGGTATCTAACATAAGGTTGTTGTCAGGAGTAAATGAAATTGTGTAAGCAAAACATGATTATACAAATCTCCTGAGTCTAGAGGGCGTGGCAGAAAAGTAATGTTCAGATAAGATTCAGAGGACAACAGAAGGGAAAAATGAATTCTTGGTAGTGATGGTCTTGAATGATTTTCTCAATATTTAGACTATTCTCTAATGCAGTTTGAACCATCAATTTGTCTCCTTCTCAGTGGCCCCCACTCCAAGCTCTTCTCTCCTCAGCTCCGTGGATCATCTGGGTTGGGGGCCGAGGGAAGGGAAGGCTAGCTGTGGGTGACCTGAAGCGAGTAGCTTACCCAGCGTCCTGGTCCTCACGGCACTTGGGTGTGGCCCCAGCAGCACCAGCTCCCCGGCAGCGGTGGGCAAGGTCGGGGTGCTGTGAGCCCTGCAGGTAGGGGGCGCTCTGTGGCCAGGTCTGGGCATCTGTTGCTCCCAGCACTGTGCGAGGGGAGAACCTGTCCCGTGGCCCTGCAGAACGGGAAAAGAAGCAGCATCTCAACGTGGAAAAACTACCAGGACAGTGAAGGAAAGCTGGGAAAAACCCAGAGTGAAGCCGAGCCTGAAGAGGAAGACAAGTCAGAAGATGCAAGTCCAGAAGTGGAGAGGAAGTCAGGGTCCTAAAGGCAGCTAATGCTGAGAGGGAGCCAGGGGCCGAGGGACCATCTCAAGGTGGGGCAAGCTGATGTGCGAGCGAAAGCCAGAGAGGGAAGCTTACGGGTCTTGAAAAGCAAAAAGGAAAATGGAACACGGATGCTTTCCCCAAGGACTATCAGGAGGACTTACCTGAGAGGCACTTGAGAAGTGAGGAAATGAGGAATGTGGTGACATGTCGAGAGCCCAGAATCCTTTCCCCAGGGGGGCCCAGCTGGGTGTCAAAGAGTAGGGTCTCCTACCTCGACAGCCTTTGACTTTCCATTCTGATTCTCTCATGAGAATTGTGCTGGCCTTGCTTTCCTTGACAGGCATTTGCCAGATTCTGAGACCGGGTGGTGTGGAGGCAACATGTGGGGCTGCCTGATCCGCTGTTCAAAACCACCAGCATTTCCACATGAGAAAGATGGGGTTTTCTACTCCCTTGAGCAGTTTCAGAAACCCACAAGGGGTTGCTCTGCGCCAGCATGAACTCAGAGTACTGAGTTTGGTTTTGGTTTTAGAGTGCTTTAACCTAGGAGCTCTGGTGGCGCAGTGGACTAAGCACTGGGCTGCTGACCACAGTCGTTTGAAGCCACCAGCATTTTGACTTCGAGTTACACTCTGGGAGACCCTCAGGGGCAGCTCTACCCTGTCTGATAGCGTCACTAGGAGTCAGCTTTGACTCATTGGCAGTGCATTTGTTTATTGGCTTTAACCTATGCTGACATTTTGCTTTCAGGGTCACTCTTGTCACCAGCAGCCTGTGAACCAACTCTAGCGCTGTGTCTTAGAGGAGATTTTTCACCCATGTGCCTGGAAGAGATGTTCCTGGCACTTTGTGAAATATTTACAAAAAAAACTTTGCAGGACTGAAACAAACAGTACTGTAGGACAGAGAGGAAGGAGGAAGAGGTGGGAGTACACAAGAGATGGATATGAAAGACATTTTGGTATCCTAAAACATTTAGAAACACAGAACTAGCTCAGACTGAACCCTGAAAATCTACTTTACAGACTAGTGTATTAAAATAGACATATTTTAAGAGCAATTTCTGAGGTCACAGTCTTGGAGCGTATGAAACAGTTGTGATCTGGCTGGAGGTCTAAATGCGCTTCTTGAGTTTTAGGGAAACAGATTATACTTTCAAGCAAGCTGGCAGCTGGCTTACCAGGTACATCCTATTTGGCTATCATTAACACCAGGAAACCACCCTGCTCAAAAGTAGCTTTATATATTTTACCAGATTCAGATGATCAACACATTTCTTTTAAGATGCGGCAGCTTTCGTTAGGCTCCATGACGAGAACATGGAAGCTTGGGTTGGACTGGGGGATAGATAGGTGGTGATGGCAGTGAAAACTGGATGAAATGGAATTACATGGGATTTAGGAACAAGTCAGCACGTATAAACCCTGCAACGAACGTAAGGTAACAAAATTGGCTTGAGGCCATCTATCGTGGAACCATTTGTAACAGACATTAGTTTTCTCTTCGAAAAGACCCACCCTGGGTCGCTTATCCATCTCCTCCCAAGAAGCAGTTCCTTTGCTCGATCGCAGGACTTCCATTCTGAGCACCAGGCTTACCCTGTAAGGCAGAGTAGGAGTGCCCTTGTGGGTTTCTGAGACTGCAAATCCCTGATGTCACCAGGGCTCCCCACTCCTACAGGTTCCTTTTGAGCTGGAATGACTCAACGACAGGGACTTTGGGTTGAGGGTTGCAGGTGATGCTATACAGGGGGAGCCTCAAATCCATTTTGAGTCACCACACGCTCAGCCTCCTGTTTTCTTTGTGATCCTGGACCTGAAATGTGAAAAGTTTTATTTCCTCACAGGCAGAGTGTGTTTGACAAGGGATTACTACCTCTATCCTAGCCAGTCCAGGAGCGGGGAGCCTCGGCTTCAGGGTCTTGCCAGTGCCCTTCATGGAAATTGGGGTGCTAGGGTACATAGTCAAGAGTCATACCCTGACGGTCTCGGTCATGGAGCCCTGAACCAGTTCTCTTAAGATTTTCTATGTGCAATGGTTTACCTAGCCCAATTAGGGGCCCTTTCCCATGTCTGTAGTTCTACCTGCAGCTGTGGTGAACCGATGAGCAGCTGATCATGATTTTGTGAGTTTCCTCTATTTCCCAAGGCTTACTGAAGTGGTTGATTTGCTGTGGCTCCTTGGACACCATCATGGCCTCATGCTGATGGTCTCTCAAGGGCCAAAAGAGTGCAGATGTTAGTGTTTTCTGGGAATACTCACCAAAGGTTACCTCTGCAGCTGAGGATTTTGACACTCAAAGGAACAGGATGACACGTTCTGTGGAAACCAGTCATGTTCTTTCCCCAGCACCTCCTGCCCTCGCCCAATGGGTGCGTGAAAAAAGTGACCGTGTGGGGTTCTGTTCCTCCTTGTTCGACAGGAAGCCACTTCTTCCCAGGCAGTCCCAGCTGCATCCCGGAGACACGACGAAGGCTGGCGTAAACGGGTTTGGCTGCATGGGCACCTGGTCACCAGGGCTGCTTTCAACTTTGGAAAAATGGACATTGTTGCCACCAATGACCCCTTCATTGACCTGAACTAAATGGTTTACATGCTCCAGTGTGATTCCACCCATGGCACATTCAATGGCACCGTCAAGGCTGAGAATGGGAAGCTTATAATCAATGGGAAGTCCATCTCCATCTTCCAGGCGCGAGATCCCAACATCAAGTGGGGTGAGGCTGGTGCCCAGAGCATCATCCCTGCATCTATGGGTATAGCCAAGGCTGCGGGCAGGGGTATCCCAGAGCTGAATGGGAAACTCACTGGCATGTCCTTCTGTGTCCCCACCCACAGTGCGTCGGTCGAGGATCTCACCTGCCATCTGGAGAAAGCTGACAAGGACGACGACATCAAGGTGGTGGTGAAGCAGCATCAGATGGCCCCCCAAAGGGCATCCTGAGCTACACTGAGGACCAAGTTGTCTCCTATGACTTCAACAGTGACAGCTGTGGTGCTGGGGCTGGCTTTGCCTTCAATGACCACTGTGTCAAGCTCATTTCCTGGTATGATGATGAATTTGGCTCCCGCAAAAGAGTGGTGGACCTTATGGTCCACATGACCTCCAACGAGTAAGCACCTCCCTGGGTCCCCAGTCCCAGCAACAACACTGGAGGAAGAGAGGCCCTCAGCGGCTGGGGAGTCTTTTCCCCAACTCGGTCCCCCAACACACTGAGAAATCCCCTCATCAATTATTTCATGCAGATCCCTTGAAGAAGGGGAGGGCCTTAGAGCCCACCTTTGTCCTGGACCATCAATACACTATACCTAGTGTTGCCCCCTCCCTCACCACCACCACCACCAAAGTGACTGTGGTGCCTGGGATAGAGGTTATGTGTCGGCTCAGCAACATGGACTTGTTCTCACCGAGGCTGACCTGGCCACTGACACTGCTGAATACCAATCTTGAGCAGAGATCAACACTGAGTCCAAGATATGGGACCATTCCTTTGGGAGACTAACCAACAATCTGGTGGCAGGTTTAATGATAAAGAACCACTTCTTCATGGAAAGGGGCAGAATTCCATTCTTATTGAAAGAGATGTGGAATTGCCATCCCTGCCTCCTGTCGGGAGTCACAAGGCCCAGCCATTGTCTTGATCTTGCTTGGCTGAGCTCTGTAACTTTCCACAGGAACTGTTTGTTCTGCGGTCATTGTTCTCAGGGAAACACCTGCGGCTTGTTTCCCTTTCCCTGGCCTATATAAGCTGTAGCCTTTTACTCAATAAATGAGACTTAATCAGAGTGCGGTCTTGTCTCCATTTCTCATGTCTCTTGTTCCCCCAGTTCCCACTCCCTCCTCCAGGGTCTGCGTTGAAGTTCCCGCGGGACGGGACAGCCTGCGATGCTTCTGTCAAAACTACCTTTGTGGTTTTATCAGGCGCAGCATCGTCAGACCAAGGGACTCCTCACTTTACGGCAAATGCAGTTTATCAGTGGGGTCATGCACATGGAACCCACCTGTCTTATCATGTTCCCCATCTTCCTGAAGCAGTTGGCTTGATACAACAGTAGAATGGACTTCTAAAGACACAATTACAGCACCAGCTAGCAGGCAACACCTTGCAGGGTTTGCAATGTCTATAGGAGGCGGTATGTGCTCTTAACCGAGGTCCAGTACAAAGTGCTGTGTCTCCAGTAGCCAGGATCCACAGGTCTAGAAACCAAGGAGTAGAAATGGGAGTGGCACCACTCACTATCCCCCCTACTGACCCACTGCAACATTTTTGGCTTCCTGTCCCTGCAACGCTATGCTTTTTGTGTCTAGGTCTTAGACCCAAAGGTTGTAATACACCTGCCTGGAGATCCAGGACTGATTCCATTAAACTGTAGGAATACCTCCTGGCTATTTGGGACTCATGCCTCTGGATCAACAGTAACGAATCGTGCTCCTGTATTGCGTGGTGTGATTGATCCTGATTACCAAGGGGAAGTTGGATTAGTGTTGGGTAATGGAAGGAAAGGATATACGTGGAACCCAAGTCTGGAGGTCGTCCTTTAGTATGCCACCTGTCCTGTGATGAAAGCCAACTATAACAACCCAATTCTGACATGTCTACTAATGGCCTATGCTCTTCAGGAATGAAAGTTCGGGTCACTCTACTAAGCAAAGAAACGACTGCCAGCTGAGGTACTTGTTGCTGGCCCAGGGAGCATGTCAATTTGGGTGGGGAGGATTTTCCATTTTATGATGTAGCCTGGTTTGGTGAACTCCATGATGGGACTGTCTGTCAAGCAGCCAAGCAGTTTTGGGAAGAACAGGTGGAGTCTTACTCCTCAGTTTAGTCCGTTCTGCAGAAGCTAGCTCATTGTTACTTCTGGATCAGGACCCTGCCATCTGGTTTATTGACCTTGTTATATTGCCAGACGATCCCAGGAGCCATTAGCAGACTTCCACCTTGTATTCATTCAACTCTGCATCCCCTAGCTTGTGGTCTTCCTAGTCCATCTTCTTGCTTGCTGTGCATCAGCCCCTTCCCCTAGAGCAGTGGCTCTCAACCTTCCTAATGCCCAGACCCTTTGATACAATTCCTCATGTTATGGTGCCCCCAACCATAAAATTATTTTCATTGCTACTTCATCACTGTAATCTTGCTGATGTTATGAATCGGGTGACCCCTGTGAACAAGTTGTTTGACCCTCATAGGGGTGGAGACCCACGGGTTGAGAACTGCTGCCCTAGAGTCTAGGGGAAGCCCCAGCTTATATCTGACCCATGGGCTTGAACTGGCCTGGACGTACCCACTTCTACAACGGTCTGAGCCATTTTTAGAGATAAATCTTTCTGTGTGCATACAGCGTCACTGCTTGTGCTTCTCCAAAGAACACAGCCTACGGGATATACTCGTGTATAAGCACATTTTTTGATGCTGAAAAACTGGGGTTCGGCTTATACATGGGTCAGTGATGCTGAAAAATTGGAGTTCGGCTTATACATGGGTCAGTGGTACCCCAGCGGGTGATTGCCGTTCCTCCGCTGTTCATTCAAAGCTGACACTGCAGGGCTTTGAATGTTTGTTTACTCACATCTAACCAACCAGAGCCATCCTATGACGAGGACGCAGAAGCACCCATAGTGATTCACTTACCCAGCAGCTAAACTGGTAAGGCTGTGCTCTGTCTCTCCCCTCTGGTCTCTGTGTTAATTCACACCCTGAATTTCCCACCCTAGGCTTATACTGGAGTCAATCAGTTTTTCTGGTTTCCCAGGTGATAATTAGGTACCTCGGCTTATACTCGAGTATATACGGTAATGCAAAACCCATCAGCAGGTGGGGGAGGGGCACGAAGCTGCTGGCTTCTGGAAATATTTACAGCCCAGGCACCCTAGCACTACTGTCCTAGCGGCAACTAAGCTTACAGTGCCCTTTGGTGAGATACAGGGTCTAATTCAGCGGTTCTCAACCTGGGGGTCGAACGACCCTTTCACAGAGGTCTCCCGATTCATCACAGTAGCAAAATGACAGTGATGAAGTGGCAAAGAAAATAATGTGATGGTTGGGGGGTTGGGAGGAGGGGGAGGGTCACCACATGAGGAGCTGTATGGAAGCGTCGTGGCATGAGGAAGGTGGAGAACCACTGCCCTAATTGAAGTTCAGACTCAGTGCGGTCACTGAGGAGGAAGAGACCAACTTGAGGTGTGAGAGACAAGCCCCATGTTGACGGCGAAGTTCTGAATAATTGTTTCCTGAGGCACAGGACGCAAGGCGTGTCAGGAAGGAAGGACTGACAAGTGAGGCGAATGCAGGCCATGGAAAGCAGCTGGGCACGCGTCCTTACACACGTGAGGAGGGGCCTTAAAACGCTCGCGGGTAAATGGACCGTGTAAAGGGCCGAGGTAGGCTTGGGTGCTGGCCGGCTGGCCTTCGATTCCGGGTGGCCCGAGGGGCGGGCGGCCGCGTCGCGTCGGGGGCGCGGAGAGCAACGCGGAGGGCGCCGGCAGGGGGTGGGGGCCGGTCCGCGCAGGGCGGGGACAGCGGGGGCCGCAGGAGGCCGAGGACCCCGGCCCCGGCCCGCAGCGCTTCTTCCCGACGTGCTCCTCGCCAGCAGCGTTTCAAACCCCAGGCAATGCCCGCTCCCTCTCCGGCCGCCGCCCCCGCCCCGCCCCGCCCCAGCAACAGGCGGCAACCCGCTCCTCATTGGCCCGGCCCCACGTCGGCGTGAGTTGATTGGCCGTGGGTGATGTCGGCCCCGTTCCGACGCTCGTCGCCACCTCCATTTTGTCGGCGGAAGCAGGCGGCGGCGGCCAGGTCGGAGGCCCCGAGGTGGTCCCCAGCTCCCTTGTCTGTGCTCGCCGGCTTCGCTGGTCTCGAGCCTCATCGCTCCGGGGCAGGGAGGGAGGCGTCGGCGTCGCGCAGGAGCCGCCGCGGCCGTCGTTCCCAGCTCGAAGTCGGTGAGTGGGGCGGCGCTGCGGGCGCGGCCATGTTGGCAGCTGCGCTCCCCATTGTTGGCAGGAGGGAACGAAAGCCTTCTCGGGGGCGCGGGGTCCCGATCGGACCTGCTCCCGGACTCCGGCTCAAGAAAGCCGCTCCGCTCCGAGCATCCCGGCGAAGAGCCGGCCGGGTTTGAGTTGTGAAGGACGCAAAGTCCCGCACTCTTGATGCTAAATACTAGCCCTGTAAGTGACGGCGGGGGCAGAGCAGGAAGGCCCCCCTTGAAAGGCAGGGCGCACTGCTAGCCATTTGCTTTGTTGGAGTGACCAGAGGCCGGACTGGGACTGGGACCCACACGTCCCGTGAGCTTTACGATTTAACGGGCGGGGGACGCCGACCTCGGTGGCAGACTCGGCGGAGTCTAGCTCGGCCTGCGGTAGACGCCGGGAGAGGCTGCTCGCTAGATCCAAAGACCGCAATCTCATGGATCCTTTTTGTAAGGAGAGTTAAGCCAATTGCTTGGTATGACTGTAAAGGCGAGCATGTTCATTTCGAGTAAACTTTCTGGTCACAGAATTCGCATGAAAATTTGAAAAGTTCTTCCCAGGAAAAAAGTAACTTGTGCCGTGACTGGAAGACAGGCGTCCTTTCCAAAAGTCCCCAGGGGTTTCGGGATCTCACAGAGATGGCAGATGAGGAGGCTCAAGGAAGCCATTGGTTCAAAAAGTAGCTGTTTATAATAGTGGATGATTAGCAATGAATGTAAATGGGTACCCTCCCCCGCATTTTGGACTCATCTTTTCTAGCAAAGGCTTCTCTCAAGCGTGTGTGCGGAGGAGACTCAGATGTTGGCCTCAGCTCCCAGGCTGGACTCGGCAGATCAGCCCATGAGAACGTCTGTGTTCAGACAAAGGAAAGGACTCCGAAAGCACCTATTCTCCCGGGCTTGGCAACCAGGAAGAGGGCAGACTGCGGAAACCCTACAATCTGAAAAGCAGACCGAAAGGTACAGTCACATTGTAATGGTGAATTGTTCTGGGCAGTCTGTAGGACTCAAATTCTAAATCCACCCCACCCTTCCTCCTCAAAAAAGGATTGTTTAATTTGTGGGCGAGGATTTTTTGTTTTGGGTTCAAGTAGTAAAGGTTGTATATGTACTAAAGTGTGAATAGCTTGCTCTTTCTAAAAGTTAAAGCAAATGAATGGTCAATTTTTGAGTTTTCCCTTAAAAGTTCTAGAATTGCACTTTGTGGCTTTAGAAGAAACGTTTTAAAGAAAACTCTGAACATCCCTTTCTGAACTTTAAATGTCTTGTTTTCTTTCCATTCACTTCTATCTAGGTGACAGAGAAGCTGACGATGGGTGGTGGAGAGAGGTTTAACATAGCAGTCCCCCAATCTAGAAACATTAGCAAGAACCAACAGCAGCTTAACAGACAGAAGACCAAGGATCAGAATTCCCAGATGAAGATTGTTCATAAGAAAAAAGAAAGAGGACATAGCTGTAATACATCAGCAGTTGCGTGGCAGGCCATGCAAAGTGGGGGGAAGAACAAAGTACATTTTCCAAATAATCAAAATTGGAACTCTAGCTTTTCAAACCCCAGCCTACGGTTTAAGTCTCAAACAAACCAGAACTATGCTGGAGCCAAATTTAGTGAGCCACCATCCCCCAGTGTTCTCCCTCAACCACCAAGCCACTGGGTTCCTGTTTCCTTTCATCCTTCTGATCAAGAAATGATGACATTTCAACTGAAAACCTTACTTAAAGTGCAGGTATAAAATAAGTACTAATGTTTACATTTAAGTATCCTAAAAAAGTGGGTCTGAAACAAATCCACTAGCAAACTAATCTATTTCTGTAAAACTAATATAGAAAACGATTACTTGTTTTACGTGCACTGTGGTGTACTGATTTTATCAGTGCAACTCATGACAATATTTACTTGATAATTATGTTTTCATTTGACTTAACTCTTTAATTGTGAAACCATTTCCAGTTTAGATTTTGGGAGTGATGAATCAAGCTTTTTCTACTTTCTATTGGGGGAAATACTAATTTATCATTCATGGTTCAGTAGATTTACTTGTTGAAAACAAATGGTTGAGATTATAAGCAGATAGCTCCGACAAACTAGGGTGGAAATCTTGAAAGTTTACTGTTCTAGAAACCCTTGACAGTAATAGGCCAACTTGACGTATTGCTAGAAGAAAATGTGAATTTTTCTTAGTGGGTAGTTGTATTTTAGTATTTAGTGGTGAAACTAGGGCCTTAAGTGGCACAGTACACACCAAGAGCCCTATTTCTGACTGCACCAAACCATTTCCCACGCAGTACTGGCTGAATAGCTTTCAAAGTACACTTGTGTTCCCGCACTGCATGAGCTATTGACAGCGATACGAACCACCCTGCAAAGCTTGGTGCAAAGCAGAGGGTTGTAAAATGTTTTAAATATCTAGGAAAGAGCCATGTAAATAATGTAATAAATGTGTGGCATATGTAAGGTTTTGTTGGCTTTTATGCTACAAAGACTATTTTTAGTATGAATTTGCTGAATGTAAGACCATAGACTGTTTTTATACGACCTAATTTTAAAGCTTCAAATAATTTTAAGTTTGCCTTTGTGCTAAAGTGCCAGTGTATGTACGTTCTAATTGATCTGGTTGTAAGCTATATTTCAAAGAAAATTGTAGGGTAAGATGTCTTATAATGAAAAAAGTTCAAGCTGCTGAAACACTTTCTATTTTTAAGAGATGTGAAATGTAGCACATACCATATATACTCAAGTATAAGCTGACCCAAATATCAGCCAAGGCACCTATTTTACCACAATCTACATTAAAAATGTACTGAAAAGCTCAGCTTACACATGAGCATATACGGTAACTTTTCCCCCTTAAACCCAAAGATTAAGTATTAAAAAGATCCTGCTAACAACCTTTAATATTTTGACTTAGACCAGGATTTTGTAACCAGATACAAGTCACCCAATGCCAGCGTACTTTTGTCGTCATGAGTAGGTGCAGCCCCACGGTGGCCACATAAGCAAACTTTCTTGCACAATATTTTGATCGACAAGTATTCTTTGCCTAATGAATTACCCCCAATCCCAGTATCAATTTAAGATAAAAATGTGGAGGTTAATTATAAAATTTCTCATGGCAAAAGCTATTTTCTAGTTTGGCAGCTTAGGTGTGTTTATAAGCAGAATGACTAAATGAACTTCAAATAAATCCAGATAAAATGTCCCAGTCTAATATTGGTATCCTAAAGACAAAATTATACAGCGCTTTATAAGAATTTGACACATGAAATTTAAGTAAATAAATTTTTCTCCCCTAGTGGTTTGTTTTTATTTAAGAAATTGCCGTGACTGCCTAATGTTTACTTTTCACAAGCACACTTAGAAGAGGCAACTAATTTTACTTATTTGATGTTGACATTTGATTAAGAACCAATTAGAGGACCTGTTCTTGATTCCCCCTCTCCCATAGAAAACACACACCGCTGGCTAAAATTATGTCTCCCCGCTTACATTTTAAGATGGTCTAAATGTAGAGAGCAGCACTGCTCTTAGGGTTAAGCTGGTAAGACCCACACCTCCGTACTTTTGAATTGATAGGCTGAAGAGCATTGAACACAAAGCACAGCTCCATTTTTCACCAACAGTTTTGAAGACTAATACCAATGATTGTCCAATTTCTTTTGCTGCAGGGTAATTGGTGACATTGAAAGCTATATTTAACTTAGGTCTTTACATACAGTTTAAGTGTCAAAATGAGTTAAGTGCTTGCTGAAACATTTTTGGTGGATTTCAGGGTAGACGAATGAAAGGATCAAAATACTGGAGAAATTGTTACACAACTGGTTAGTCTACAGGAAAGTGATTAGACTCCCGAATGAATGTATTTGTGAAAACCAAGAGTACAAACAAGTATTCATGCACGAATTAGAGTGAAATTTGTTGCCATTGGGTCAGTTCACGCAGTGGCACTGCAGTGCAGAAGGGCCTCATCTTCCTACTGCTGGGTGACGGGAGGGGGGGCGGGGGAGAGACACGATATGGGACGGGGACTGAGCGAGCCATCAACCGTTTGTTTTGCAGCAGCCACTCATTGTACCAAGGGGCTCAGACCAGTGTAGCTTCCCAGAACATGATCTGGAAAAGCACAGGCACAAGGGGGGGGGGATTTCCGACAGAAATACTTCTCAGTGAAAGGAAGTTACATGTCCGAATTTTTATTTGGGGGAGGGGGGCAGTTGGAGCAATTCTTTACATGTGTGAAGCAAGAACACAGAAACTCAACATAACCTACACTTGGAAGGAGAGGTAGAAAGAAAACCCCTAAAGGAACCTTTCCAAGTGACTAGTGGACTGTGAGTGGATGTTTCTGAATGCGTGTTTTCACCATCACTGCTATGACACATTTCAGAGCTAATGCTACGCTGTCAGACTGTCCTTTGAAATTTTGTAAATATTGTAAAAACCAATCCCCCCCCCACCAAATTTAGAAAGCCACGATCAAGAATCTCAATAGCTGCGAGACCTTGAATTACATCTAACAGCTATGGTTTCTCACCCAGAAGGTTCCACCCTAGTAAACTGTTAAGAGGAACTACATATAAGGCTGGCACACGCTACCTCTAGCCCCGTTCTTATTTAGAATGTGGGACTAGCATCCTTCCTAGGAGTTCTAGGACTTCAAAAAGACAACTGAGTGGAGCCTCTAACATCCAGCCCTTAAAACCCCCTCACATATGCACACATACACCAGTCTCGATACAGATGAGGCATGTGAAGGGTGTCAAGCTTTACATTAGATCTAGTAATCTGTGTCTCCAAGTGGGCAGTACTACCCCACAGTGCAGGTGTGCTTGAACCACTGGTTTATGGACTGAAAGCTTTAATTGCTGGGGTGTGTGACTTTTTCCCTCTAAAAAGGGAAAGGTAGGCCAAAAGTTTGGGAATCTATCCTCTTAAGTGAATATTACCACTTTAGAGGAATATTGAGTATTATCAATTTGATCATCAACTTAAGTAAATTTTACTTTTTGTCTCCATAAAAGTAAAGCTATAAAAAACCCACCCCAACTTTATTTGTGTAGGACCTGCTTGCTGGTGATAATGGACACAAATATGAACAAAACCTCCAAAATGGGGCAACAAAGTTTCCACTTCACACCTCCCCAGTTATATGTAGCCTGCTCTATTTTTCCCAAAATCTTCATAAATTAAGGGGCTAAATTTCACTTCTGGATTTTGAGAGAAATAACCTTCACATAAATTTCTAATAATTGGCCAAGAATATAAAAAAAAGGTATGTGAGTGGTAGTATCAATATGTACACTCTTCACACCCTAAAATAAGGAACTAAAGAATCAAACATTTTGTGATACTAAAAAATTTATTCACTATACACAGAACATGTCCCCTATGTAAATGTACATGTAAATTACTAAGTAAATTTGGTGAACATTTTCTCAATTACAGAACATACGAAGTCAGTTGGGATGGATAACAGCTCCGTCTACCTCAAAATAAACTTAGTTTTAGCACCCAGAGTCTTTCCTTACAGTCAATGCAAAGCTAAATACTTGTTCGGGGGTTATTTCCTAATGTGTTCGAGGAGGCAGAGTTAACCACTTAATATAACTCTAGTATATCACAGTCACTGCACAATAAATCAGTTTATTACAAATAAAACATTTTCCTCATTTGTATCAATGAGATGCAAATACTGATTTCTTAAAAAAAATTTTAAAGGCAGAGATAACCTCAAAATCACTCATCTTTGATAGCATACTGGAATTTTACAATTACATCAGAATGAGTGGTTTAAATTATCAATATACCTCAAAACAATGAGGCCAGACTGTGCTCAGTAAGACATTTATTGAAACTACGTGAATTGTATCTACTTTCTCCCCAATTAACTAAGATGTTTTCCCCACACTAAAGGCTCAATGTTTCCTGAATAAACTATGAAAGAGAAGGACCCTCTCTAAGCTGGCTTTCGAGTAGCGCACTTTAAATTACCTGGCAAAGAGTAGTTTAGAAGATGTAAATAGCAGGTGGTGTCCAAGTAAATACACTCAAGACGCCAACAGACTAAACAATTAAGCAGAAACACTGGCACCAGAATAAACCAAGGCTGTTTGCCAGTAACAGCAAAAAAGGGGGAACTGCCTTAAGAGACAACCAAGAAAGAGTTAAAATTGGACCGTATCTCATCCCCCCCACCGCCCATTTTCAGACAGACCAATAGAGGCACTCTAAGAGACGATGGCTGTCTTCCTCAATATTCAGACATCTTAATTTTCAGTAATTATGAGCCTATTAGCCACGAATCACTATAAACCTATTCATACTTAGGGAATAGTTTCCACAGGTACAACGTTGAATTTCCTTTTATTTGTCCTAAAATGCTTACTTTCAAACTTGAAAGGACTTCAATTATTCCATGTAGTTTTCATTAACATTCCTTTGTCTTCCCAGAGCAGAGTCAAAATAGTCACACGGTGCGCACACTGCAGCACCGTCCACCCACCCTCTGGTCGCGCGAACTGCCCTTCTTTGGTTCTGTTGCCGCTTTCTCAGCTCTTTCTTGAAGTGTAGTGAGCAGAACTGTACTGGGTATTCCAGCTGCAGTTTGGTCTTAAATAAAAGAAGGATGTTTGTCAGTTTGGTTTTCTTTATTCTTCTCTGTGGTATACAGGGTTTTGTTAGTTGAACTGGATGTAGCAGCTTACTGGGCCAAATTTTCAAGAAATAGTACAATAGTTTCCAGGTCTTTTCCCCTGGGCTGTAACTTATAAGCCCACACTCTATGTAGCACCTTTCCTTTCTCACTGAAGCATCATTATCTGTCATTTTTCTTCTTGCTTACTTGGCTTCAAAAAAAAAAATGCAGAGAGCTTTAAGTAAAAAGAGGGAAACTAGCAACCCTCCCTTGAGTCTTGATATGACCTACTCCACTTAATATTGAGCACAGTGCCAGACACACAGTAGGTACTCAGTAATTCTGAGACACAACTCAAAGTTAATTTAAAACACCATGTGAAAATTAAGGATCTTCATCAAGGACCTGGAAGGGTCCTAACTACCTTGAATATAAAAATACGATCAAATGTTCAGTTCTATTGAGACGGAGAACAATTTTAATGGATCATCTGAATCTACTTTTGGGATTCATGTGCTTATCCACTGCCTACCTTTAAGTTTCTCATTGAAACTTAGAGTCTGTGATACTAGTTGAGTTTATTTTATCTCATAAATTGTAATACATTTAAAGAAAATCCTATGGCTATCAGGTCTACACTTAAATGTTGACTCTGCCACTTAAAACATCTTTGTGACCTCTTTGTGTCTTTCTTTCACTAATTAGTGCTATGGGGATAATAAAAGGATCTTCTCACAGGGTTTTGTGCAAAGGAAATGATTTAACATGTAAAGATTTTAAAACAGTGTCTGGCACATCATATATACTCAATATATATCAGCTACACTTAAAATATCAAGTACCTAGAATTCAAACCACAAAACACGTAAATCACTTCTCAGAATGTTTAACACTTACTATTAACTGCTCACCAATATTCAATGCAAAACACTATAAACCATGCCCATAAATATAGGGTTAAATGTATATGGTTTAGGAAGGAGAGAGAATTATTGGTCCATCCAATAATGAAATTTACAGTTGCGGCATCAAATTTCATTTGACCATGTTAACACTATCCTATCAACCTCTTGGTCAACCCAAGAGGCTTTATGAGCAATCATGAAAGAAATTTTACATTACATAAAATATTTTTAAGTATATGTAAGAGATGTCGTTTTCTGGCAAGTTCTATCATTTCCAAAGCAAAGTTAATTGTGCCCAGTGCAATACTGATATAAGGGATTCCTAAATCCAAAAGGATTGTTTTCATTGTTGTCTTAGAATATTGCAAACTATTAATAATTCCAGTTAATCATTATTTCCTTCATTTTGTTTTTATTATAGCATGTTTGCTTAATTTACAGCAAGCAGAAAATAAGCTGGGTCTTGTTTTGATCCAAACATCAATGTTTTAAAGGTTGTACACAATATTTGTTAAAAAGAACATATAAAAATACCTTTTTAGAAGCTTCTATAAGAAAGAAAATACAAAGTTTAACCCCACAACTTTCCTCTTTGCTAGAACTGCAAACTACTGCTACAATTTTAAATAGACTTTTGTTGTTTAAACTATACATCCAGGAAAATCTAAAAAAATTAAAGAAACGTGCATATAAATGATTGCATAGCAGAACATGAACATTAACTGCAAACAGTAAAGAAATGAAAGTTAGAAATCCTATCAAATATACAAAGGTTCTAGAATCAATCCTTCAAAACACATTCCACAAACAATTTTTAAAACCAACGTTTGTTCTTTACAGGCAGGTCTAGATTAACGAAAACCAAAAGTGGAAACAGTAATCCTCTAAAAGGAATTGCTTCTTCACAGCACTTCTTACTTTTATCTGCAAGCAAGCAATCTGGGACTTTAGAAGATGCTAGCTTTGATTCAGATGTGGTTTAGACATGTCAAATCACCTTTCCTATCCCCAAAATGATCTTTCAGAGAAATATTAGAAATTATAAATGGCTAAGGGTAATTACTTTATTTTTTGGTCAGGTATTGCCAGGTCTACAAAAATAATAAAAGAATTCCAAGATGTCACTCTTGCTTAATGAGTAAATTTTCCACCCAAAATATTTAAAATCTCATGGCACCACAGAATCACCTAGATATGGGAGTGTTGTCTTTCAACTTGCTTCACATTAAATGAACTTGAATCATAAGAGGCCTTGTTCGTGAAGCAGGCACCATACAAAGCCTACTTTCAAACTATTTGCTTCTAATGAAGAAAACTAAGCAATATTATGGGCATCAACAATGCTCTTTAAAATTTAGAGCAAACTACAAGAGTACCCCCCACCCTGAAATTAGTTTTGCAATCATCCATCTGCTCAAACTCGAATTTTTCCTTAAGTTTCCATGTTTCAAGTCTTCATAGAAACCAGGAGGAAAAAAAAAACAGTAAAGGCTCCATGTTTTAGTCACTCAATCTCCCTGAAAAATGCTACTTAACCCAGCTGGCTAATGAAAGAATCATTCTACACTGCAAATTGAAATAAACTCATCAACCATAGGCCTAGTATCCTAACACGCCATGAAGGTCCACCTGAACCTAAATGTGTCTGAGCAGTCAAGTGTTGTCCTGTTGCTACCACCTCACGTTTGTATCACTCTATCTTAACAATCTACATTTCTAGGTTAACAGTTCTACCAAATACGGCTATGAAAGTTTATTTTTAATAAGACAATGTTGCAAATTATGGTCAACCAGCATCTTTTTACCAATACTTCAAACATAAAAAATGAGAATTTTTACAAAAATATACAGAGACACCACAAATTGGTAGCTGCCCATAACATTAAACAAACTGGACTCTTTTAAGTGGCTTCTCAACAGCATATCATTTTAATTAAAACCATTGCCTGGTACAGGGAAAACTAACAAGTGTTTTTTTTAAGCATCATTGCAACATTGTATTCCTGATAATTTAAGTAAACCAAAACTATGAGTAAATGAATGATACATGCCTAAAAATATCATGTTTTATATACTATTAGTGGCCACTGGACTTAGGACTAGTCCAAGACCTTGATCTAGATTTTGACCTAGACCTAGACTGTGATCTTGACTGAGATTTGGATCTAGGTGGTTCTTTTTTCCTTGATTCCTTTTCATATCTTGAGCCAGACTTAAAATGTGTTTTGGAATCTGTTTTAGAGGTGCCTCTAGTTTTGGTGTGAGATGCAGACCTAGAACGTGATTTAGCCTTCATTTCTTTCTTGGGCTGGGACTTGGACCGTGATCTTGAATTGGATTTAGATCTTGAAAAAGATCGATTTCGGTGTTTGAATCTTTCAAAACAGAGGAGAGATACAATTAGAGTAAAAAATTAGATTCTATAGTAATCAAATTTGTTATCTTTAGAGTAAAAGTTCACTCTGAAATTGAAAATTATATATATATATATACAGGTCTTTTTTTCAAATCAAAATTATTTACCTATCATTGTTGGAATGGCTTCTGCTACGTCGTGGTCTTCCAGCCGGTCTACTGCTAAAGATTAGTAGAAGAAAAAAAAAGCAACAGATGTCTATTTGCAGGTTCTCTTAAAGTTTCTTAATTTTTAAAAAAGTGAACTGTAAAACTTAAAAACCTAAAATCGTCTTAGTCTCAATGAAGCATTTAGTATATAATGAAAGCATATAAAATTTAACGTGCTAGCAAACTTTTCTAATCAACAGTCCACTGTGCTACACATGCACACCACTTACTTTCGAGGACTATACGATCTTCTGTAGTTGTAATCAAAAGACCGACTTCTTGATCTCCTCCTTTCATAGCTTCGGCTTCGAGAACGCCTGTATCTGTCATAATCATCATAGCGAGAAGAACTGTATACATTCCTTCCTTCCTTGGCCTTCATCTGATTTGGTGCTATGAAATATATAAAAACAAGTTATTTAGAAATATCACGAGGGAGGTGGTGAGATAAATGTTATTTTGTAGGATAATCAACTATGTGAAACAATCTGTATGAATTAATGACGCATAAGCTCTGTAAACCTTCACCTAACTCATTAAAAAGTAAAAATGCAACATTACAACCACAATCAAACCCTCAAATTATAGGGGAAAAAAAGAGTAACATATTACTTCCCTGCAGGTTTTCCCCCTACACACCCATCTGTTGTGGTCAATATTAATCTTGGAAAGTTTATCTTTTCAAGGAAGTCTATTAGAAGGTTTTCATGTTAAGAATGACCGTATTTACTCGTGTATAAGCCGAGTTTTCCAGCACATTTTAAATGCCGTTTTTGTGGTAAAATTAGGTGCCTCCGCTGATATTTGGGTCAGTTTATACTCGAATATATACGGTATATCCTATCCTCTCTTGCATTTCCCCCCAAAGTTCTTTCCATCTCTTAGCCTAAAAGAATTTTGCAACATTGAACCACAAAGTTAACACAAATGTTGGGAACTATGACCTAAGGGTACTGTGAAAATGCAGCATATCGTTACACAATGTTCTAAGTGACCAGAACAAAGTGGAAAAGCATACTTACAGAATACCTTCTGCAACACAGCTGCAGCCCTCAGTTCTATGAAGCATGTATTTTATGTACGCATATGCAACCTGAGCAATCTGCAGGAATCACTCACTCAACTAACAACTCAGCAGCCTCAGTGCCGTCCAGACTACTCTGACTCACAGCAACCTTTCAGGCAGGGCAGATGGCCCTGTAGGTTTCTGAGACGGTTCCTCTGCAAGAGTACAAAGTCTCTCTCATCTTTCTCCTGTGGAATCAAGAACTGGGGAGTTACTAATAGTTTGTGCCCACCTGTTTACTCTCTTCATCGATGACTTTAATTTCTATCCTTTAGTATGTTGGCCAAGAATAGTATAATGGCTAAGCCAAAATGCAAACCAAAATCCATCTGCCATTAAAGGCTGTACCCTTGCCCTGCCTCAGCACTGTGTAGCGAAGATCTGGGATATGCATGTACAAATCAAATCCCACTGCGGTCAAGTTAATTCCGCCTTAGTGAACTATGGAACACAATGAACGGGTCAACTGAGTCAACAGGGCTTTTTTTTTTTTTTAAAAAAACCCTCAAACTCACCTGTAGCCCTTGGACTTAGCTGAAAACTCCCTAGTATGAGAAAAAGCAAATGACTGTTAGCCCAAGGGCATAGTACTGGAAGACTTTGGTGCAAATCTCCTGCCTTGAGGTTGCCTGAAGAATGGTGGCTAGGAATTGCCCTATACTCACTATTTTAACATCCTCTTTTTGATTGATGACATGTACTATTCTGGTAGGTGTGAATCTGCCATTGTGAATTATCATTTAAAGTCTTGCCCAACCAGTCACTAAAGAGTTTAATCTGTAGAAGTCAACAATTCCTGTATTGTAGTTCATAGCTGACCTCTATATAATTACTACCTCAGTTTTAAATTCTGTACCACTGGCTAAACTAGTGACACTCTCAATGCATAGTGGTTATACACACTGGGCTGCTAAACCACAAAAAACCAGCCGTTTGAAACCACCCAAAAACCCACAGGGTAAGGATGCGGCGTTCTACTCCTGTTGATGGCAGTGGAAATGCTACATGGGGGATGATTAATAATGCCAATATAAAATGACAATGTCTCTAAGGTGAACCAGATACAAATGCATACAAATAAAAAATATATATGAATGGATTTTGAACTTGCACTTAATTCTGGCCTCAATATAGGAACAATTAGGTCCTATGGCAGGGCCTTGCTTGATGCTCGCTCATTCTTATGAAGACATCACTGAAGGTATGGGAGCTATATAGTAAAGCGGGCAAAGAAACTAAATGGTACCTGCCTATCAGAAGGAAGAGTCTGGGGCCTTAAAGGCTTGTCTTCAAATAAACAGCCATCTAAGTAAGGTATACACTTAAGTCCCATGGAGGCCCATCAGCCTGTGTAATCCAAGGATTGTATATAATAAAATCCAAATCCAATGGAGGAAAAGGTATCAGGCATTAAATTGTGAACACCTGGTTTACAGAAAAATATGGATGACAGTGGAAGCCCCAAATCCACATGAATTGAGAATCCTCCCTGATCATAGTTGAGCCTTGTTACCAAAGAACATTGCAAAAGTTATGGCAGATGTAGTCAGGTTAAAAGTGTATTATCTTTTGATCTCTCCTTTTACCCATTTTAAAGTTATTTCAGCTAAAAACATTGAAAATACTTAGAAATCTTAAAGCAAAAGGATGCAGCATGTTAGACATTTTAAGGGTACTTACTCTTACGATCTCCCTGTGCAAATTGGATTTCAATTTGACGGCCACAAATCCATTTTCTGTCCAAATTATGTAAAGCATCTTCGGCATCACGAACATCCTCAAATGTGCTAAAGGTTAAGGGGCTTGGGAAATTTTGAAAACTTTGGTAATGAATGGGAGGATCATTTGATTAAGTGTGGAACTTGCAATTTCTCATTAATTCTAGAAAAACCAATCAGATCCTACTTAACTAGTTTGGCTGACTCACATAGGAACTTCATGATTTCCTATGGCATAAGTTTTTCTAAAACCATGTGAACGTACCTTCTAGTTATTATGAAAATAAAGCTGTCATAGCTTAATCAACAGGTAATCCTATGGAAAAAATTTCACTGCATTTTAAGAACTTCACAAAACAAGGTAAAAAACTAAGTTCTACATTGGATAGAGGGAAAAAATCTTTAAAAATAAAAGTTACTGTTTCAAATGAAAATGCCAATAGTTTTTATGTAAAGACCTTGCATAATAAAATAACCTCAAATCGTATTGCCTTTCTTGGATATATGTAACTTATTTCATGTATGTTTTCCTTGCATCACACACAGAAAACTGACAGGCTAGCCACTTGTGAGTATCAAGACTGGATCATTAAGCAATACATCATTGTATCTATGCAGATGGTAAAAGCATGCTGTGGACAAATAAGAGGATACTAAAGGATCCCAGACTGAGACAGAGCTTCCAGCAAAGAAATGGATCTGGAACTGAATTTCAACCAGAGAAATTCAATATAGTGTTTACTGGCCTGAAGCAGAACTGCTAGTATCAGTATTGTATATTTGAAACTGAGCTGCTGTGTCTTGTCCTCCATTTTATACTAGCAATCACAATGTATGAAGTCTGGCTTTATGGACTTATTCTGTGCAAATTTAGTTCTTCTCTCCAAACCGCCACTTTAAACAGAAGCAAAATGCATTCAGGTTAGCTGGGAAATTTTCTTAGATTACTTTTCTAACCTAGCCATTTCTATTTCTTAAATTTGAGAAAAAACAAAAAAGTGGCAGTTCTCAAAAGTCAATTAAGCTCTTAAAAAAGTAACAAATTCTCTTTACCATGACTGATACTTGTGTCCTACTCTGGGAATCCAAATGGCCTTGCTTCCATGCGTTCCTACTTACTGTGAAAGGGACTAAGGCCAGCAGGGTGAAGGTTCCCAGGTCTCTTCCAAAGGCTATCATGTGAAGGTTTAATGAAAGGAGGGGCTTTCCCAAGTCTGAAATCATTGGGTCCAACAAAAAAGTCCTAGAGTTCAGAACACGAACTCAACATCCTAAAGGTTAATGTAGCTGGGCTTAAAAAAAAATTAGGACTAATTTCACTTATTGGGTTACCCTTTTAGGCAGAGTTTATAAGAAAAAACAAACAAACCAACAAACCACCTAGTAAATCAAGGAAACTATAAAGATGGTTAATGAGGTTAATAAAATCTTCCTCTGGCTCCTCTCTCAATAGAATCCTGGGCTGAGTGGACCATGGCTTAGGTTCTACTTTCCCTGTCTACACCCCCCCCCCCTTCCTCCATGATAAAGGGAAGAACAGACTAACAGAACTGGGCTGAGTAGAAGGCAGAGGCCTGGCCAAGTATCATTCTGATACCAGCCACAGCAAATAGTGTACTTCAGTGTTATTTCTAAAAACAAAATTAATACTGTTACTCATTTCCTTTACAGATTTATAGAAGTTCAAGAAAGGCTTACTGAAAAGAAAAGAACCACTCTCCCTTGGATTTCTTTAGGTGACAATTCTTTTTCTGGTTCTCATCTTACTCAATCTTAGCTCAAACTAGGTAAAACCACTCACTGCCTTTGTTTACCAGGCTAGACAGAACTTCTTTTCCTTTCTTTAATCAAGTTTTGTAATCAGGTTTCACACTGACCTTCATCAAATCCTGGCCCCCAGTCAGGAGCAGCTTTTGGGCACCACCCTCACGATCAGAATCTTATGAGGACTCAGCTAACTTGAAGTTTCAAGAAGCCCACTGAATTATTGGATCTGACCTCACAAGACCAGTCATTTCTACGTAGCAGTGAGTGAACGTGCCTGACTCCCCTGTAAGCTGTTCTGAAGAGTTAGCCCAAGTCCAGAACCTCTCGCTACTCCAAAGAGCTCTCTGTCTGCTATCCCCTGGCCTCTGAGTACCTGCTGCAGAACAGATAGGCCAAGTTTAAGCTTAACAATATCACATCCTGGTATACTTTTAACTCAACAAGAGAATGTGCATTCATACAAAACCACAATTACAACATCCAAGGGCCACACAAATCAAGTTACAGGTTTTGTCACTGGACCAAACCAGAATAATTTTGAAAGTTAACTGCTTACAAACCATTTTTTAAAAAAGAAAAAGAAAAGAAAAGGAAAATTGTTATTCTGTAGGATACATCAGGTATGACTCCTTTAATCTTGGCCATCATTCAACTTCATCTTGACCTTTAACTCTTTAAGTGCTTGTCAGAAGGACTTGTCATGAGATGCTTGGCCAAATATGACAGATGGCTTTATCTTTAACTTTGAAAAACAACCTTTTCCCCCTTTTGTAGATAAAGCGAGGCTTTGTCTCCCATTAGGCTTGTCCTTCTTCCAGCTTTTCTTTATTTTTTCTTTTCCCAAACTCTCCCTTCTCTTCAAGCCTGATCCTTAAGAGGTCTTTGGCTTGTCTACTTGCCTTAAGTGTTGAACTCTACTCTAAAGGTTCTTTCATGCTTTCTCTTTGGGGTCGCCATAACTGTACAGCTTTACAATCTCTGAGGTAACAACAGAGGACAGCAAATTAGGGGACAATATTAAAGAAGTTTACCTCATTGTTAAACAATTCGTTTCTGATCAAGTGATTCAAATTAAAAAAACAATACCAGAACTTTACATTGCCAAGCACAAGAACATTCATTTTTAACGTAATTAAAAGTGGTAGCAACCAGTGCATTCAAATTTAAATCACATATCATAATCATGGATGAGTTTCAGTAACATGAATGGGAATTTAATACTATAAATATTTTTTGATTAACTTTAAGAAATAATAAGAGCAATGTGAGCCAGAAATTATTTTCAAGAAATCTGAAGACATAAGACATTACAGGACAAAAACAAACTGCTTTTTAAATGTTACCTCTTACATAAACTTGAATTTCAAACTTCAACACCCCTCACTAATCAGCCATCTGAAGAAAGGATATTGAACATAAGCAAATCCTCTTGGACGTCGCGTGTAGAAATCAAGTGGAACATACACATCAACTATAGGACCATAGCGACCAAATTCTCGACGTAAATCTTCAGACCTAAAACATCATAAAAAGACCCCAAATTTTTATGCTCACATCCTTGAAAGTTTCTTTGTAGGAAGTCAGAGATCTTTCTATAATATCTCAAACAATGAAAGGAATTTGTTTCTACGGGAATCTTAAAACAGGCGAGCTCAGCTTTCTAAAGCTCAAGGTAAGAACCAAATTTAGGAACATATTTTTGTTCAAGAAAGCTACTAAACACCCACCAACCTGCCACCACCCCAAACCCACTGGTGCCGCCCGGATTCCAACTCAGAGACCCCAGAGGACAGAAAAACATTGCCCGATAGGGTTTTCCAAGGAGCAAATCTTTATAGAAGTTGAATGCCACATCTTCGTTCCACAGAGCAACTGGTGAGTTAAAAACCACCGACCTTTCGGTTGGCAGATGAGTGCTTTAACCATTGTGTCACCAGGGCTCCTTAGTGAAAGCTACAGAATCCAAGAGTTTGGGAGATAAGATACAATTTATAACCACTATCACTATTTTACATTAACATGTCCAGGGATCGGGCTAACAATAGGCATAAAGCAATCTGATCACAATTGTTTTTTACCGACCTTGTTCATTTTTTAATGAAAAAAGAAAACATAAAATCAGGTTGTAGTTATGTCCCTGTTGTTTTCAAAAATACATACTTATTGTTGGTCCCCAACACTGCGGATATAGGGTAAGGCGGATATGCCTTGAAAAAATTACATAGGGGGCTTCAAAAAGTTCGTGGAAATGTAGTCAAGACGATGAATTTTACCCCCATAATCTTTTTGAAGCCCTCTCATACACAACCCTTAAAAACAATGTCAAAAATCACACGCACGCGACACAGAAACCATGCTTTCTTGTCTTAGTTGAAGTGTATAGCAAAAAAGAAAAAACCGCGGAATCACACACGGCTAAAAAAAAAACCATACAAAAACAGAATATTGACGAATTGTTAAATATGCAGTCTTATTTTGTGATATCTTCCAAAATACTGCGAAGGCAATTCGAAGAAATTAAGAGAAACGGTGGGAGTGCAACCAGCTTAAGGTACGCGCCGGATTAATCTGGTTATCCACAACCTAATGGCCGAGGCTCCCCCTCCCCTCTCAAAGGGCCCGAATTTCAAGGCACGAGTCAGACGGAAAACCCCCCGAAATCTCATCATTCCCTATCTCCAAAGATACCGTACGTACAAAATCCAGGCCGTGTTTAAAATGTACCAAATAGTTGGGTAACAATTCCCTCCCCTTCCGTCGGGCCCGTTATTCCAGTACAAAGCGATCCGACTTTTGTTTTAGGTCTAAGGAAAGCAAGATCTCTGACCGAGGGGGCGTGCACCCCAAAGAAGGCAAACTTCAAAATCAATGGGGCGCCGAGTCCGGGGGCGGCCAGGCCGTGGCGGCGGCGGCAGCGTGCGCCCCAAGGCAGCGTGCGGGACCGGCCCCCGGACTGCGAGGGGGAGGGGAAGCAAAAGCGCCGCCACGCGGCCCGCGCTCCCCGCGGCGGCCTGGCGCGGGCCCGGGGCGTCTCCCTCTCCCCCGCGGCGGTTGGGGCTGCCGGCGCGGCCTGCTTGGGGAGCTCAGACCGCGCGGGCCCCGCCATCTTCATCCCCTCCCCCGGCCCAGCGCCGCCGCCGCCCTCCCGGCGCCCCCGCGGCCTCCACCGTCCTCCCGGCGCCCCTCCGCCGCACATACCTGGTGTCGTCAGCCACGTTCCTCACGAACAGAGACGTGTTGGGGGGGCGCAGGTAGCGGGACATGTCGGCGGGGTGACTCTCAGCCAGGGGCACTAACGGGCTCCGCAAACCGTCCGCACGTCCTGCGGCGGCTCCTCACACACGCAGCCGGAGGGCTCCGCTACAGCCACAGACGCTTCTCGCGAGACTTCGCTCCCGCCGCCGCCCCGCCCCGCCTCCGCCGACCGGCAACGGCTCTTTCCCGCGAGACCACGGGGCGCGCGCCTGCGCACGCAGGCGGCCGGGGCTCGCGCCGCAGCCTCAGTCTCATTCATTGGCTTCTCGCGCCGCCTCTTCCTTTAACTCCAACCCGCCCTTTCTTTCTCTGGCACTCAATTTTCCCGCTCTTTTCCGCCTGGTCTAAGCCCCAAGCCTGGAAGCCGGGCTTGTACCCCTCACGCCAAACTCCATCATTATGGCTGCCTGCGGAGTCCTCCCCGCCCCATCCCCCACATTATAATTAGAGCCCACCGCCATAAACTCTCCTTTAGTCCAACCGATGCCTGTTTCTTATTAGCTCCTCGGCCCGGAAGGGAAGACTCTGCACCCCACCCCGACCCCCCGTCAGGACCTTGGTGGCGATAGTGTCCGGGTAGGGCTGGCTACGTGGGAACCACCGGCCGCTCCGCTCCTCCCGCAGAGTTCCAGTCTCCAAACCCCACTGGGTCGTTAGGGTCGGAATCGAGTCGACGGCAGTGCGTTTGGTCTTGAGTAGAGGGACTGGGTAGCTAACTGAAAGGGGGGTGGTTGGCATCCATTACGCGACTGTCGCCGTAGAAATTAAAGTAAAAGACCCAAAATCCGAACAACCCAAAGCAGTGCGGTCGATTGGAATTGATAGCGACCCTTTCGGAGACTAGAGAACTGCTTCGTTGGATTTCCAAGGCTGCTGTCCAGTAAACGTTGGACCGACTTAACTGTAAGGTCGGCGGTTCAAACCCAACTGCCCCTTCTATCTGGCTGCTATGAGTCAGCATTGGTCCACGACCTTGAGTTTACTTCATCGTGCAGAAGCAGACTCTCTGGGGACTGGTGGGCTTGCCCTTGAACCTTCAGTTATGCAGCCCAGACCTTAACAACCGCTCCACTAAAGGATTACATGTTGAATAGCTAACTTCGTGATTGGCGGTGTTGGAAACCCTGACAAGGTGGCAATGAGGGGGAATTGCCTCCATTGCAAAATGGTTTTGATTTTTGATGTATAAGGTGAAAGGGAAGTAGGGCTTCTCACAGCTTCCCTGGAGAGCACAGTAGCACAGCCCTTAGTGTTTCCTACAATGTCACCCTCTACCGAAGCTGTCTGCCATATCTTTTCCCCTGGAAGCAGCAGGTGAGTAAATCGCCTGCCCTTCTGTTAGCAGATGAGCACTTTATCATAGGCACCCTTTAAATATTAATTTAATACGACTAACCACATAATTTGCCAGGCCCAGTGCAAACTGAAAACAAAGGACCCCCCCCCCATTTTTAAGTCATTTCACTGGGGGCCCTTAAAGCTCTTATCGCAATCCATACATATATCCATTGTGTCAAGCACATTTGTACATATGTTGCCATCATCCTTTTCAAAACATTTTCTTTCTACTTGAGCCCTTGGTATCAGCTCCTCATTTTTTCCCCTCCCTCCCCACCCCTCATGAACCCTTGATAATTTATTAATTTTTTTTCATGTCTTACACCAACCGCTGTCTCCCTTTACCCACTTTTCTGTTGTCTAATCCCCTAGGAGGGGGTTATAGTACATCATTGTGATTAGTTCCTCCTTACTCCACCCTCCCCACCCCACCCCCGCCCTTCCTTTACCCTCCTAGTGTCACTACTGTCATAGTTGGTACTGAGGGGTTTATCTGTCCTGGATTCTCTGTGTTGTACATGTTCTGGTCTAACCAGATTTTAAAGGTAGAATTGGGGTCATGATAGTGATGGCAGTGGGGGGAAGTATTAAAGAACTAGAGAGTTGTGTGTTTTGTCGGTGCTATTGCACCCTGATTGGCTCATCTCTCCTTGTGGCCCTTCTGACAGGGGATGTCCAATTGACTACTGATGGGCTTTGGGTCTCTACTTTGCAGTCCCCCTCCTCCCCATCGATATGATGTTTTTGTTTTGGGTCTGTGATGCCTGATAACTGATCTAATCAACACCTCATGATCACACATGCTGGTGTACTTCTTTCATGTGGACTTTGTTGCTTCTCAACTGATGGCTGCGTGTTTATCAAGCCTTTAAGACCCCAGATGCTATATATTTTGATACCCAGGCACCATCAGCTTTCTTCACCGCATTTGCTTATGCACCCATTTTGTCTTCAGCGACCATGTCAGGGAAGGTGAGCATCACAGAGTGCCAGGTTAGTAGAACAAAGTGTTCTTACATTGA